>NW_025113129.1:6658313-7258313 GCF_010416935.1 Polistes fuscatus
TTGCGAAAGTTCTCGTGGGAAATTCTGCGAACTCGGTGCGATAATACAGGAGAGAAAGGAAATCGTGAATCTCACTGTCGCGAACGTCCTGGTTGGTGAACACGTAAAATAGCTAGAGATGTGAATTTGTGTATATGTATGTGTATCATCGTTAGCAACGTTCATCTATAAAATTGTCCATCTCAGCGTTGATAGAAGCTCTTCGTAACAACCGTTAGTTCGGTCGGATATTATTTGTAATATAATCTCCTTAAATTCTAAAACTTATAAGAGTCATTTTGTTGGATAAGAAAGAGAAGGAGAGAAATCTTATATTTCAACAATAAAGAGAGTAAAGAGTAATCGATCCTCGAAGCTTACATAATAAAAATATTGTTTACCAATAAAATTACGAGGAAATCTGATTCGATCCTAATTATTTCTTCATTTCTTATTATTTCTTATATTCATTCGAAGAAATATTATAATATAGGATAATGAATGGATGGAAATATACCGAAAATATCTTATTATTATTAAACACAAAATTGTTGAAAAAATTAATAAGCATTGATTTTTTCTATTCTTTCGAAGTTTGATTTTGTCAAAAATTAAGAAAAGAAATATTGGAGAATAAGCGAGAAAGTTTAGGAACGTCAGGGATTTCGCGTGGAAAGCGTTCAAATTTGTATGAGATGAAGGAGGATTAAAAAGTTAGTCGTTAGTAAGTTTAGTGTCGCCTTTTGTGCGCTAATTACATGGATTATAGAAGAAAGACGTTGATAGCTTATAAAAAGGACATATCTCCCTCTTTCTTTCTCTTCTCGTGTTGGTGTGAAAACGCGAGTTTGCAAAAAATTGCCTCATGAATATGTAGAAAACACGCCTACATCGAAGTTAGCACTCTTGTATTCTAAAGTTAATATTATACATCATAGAAACTGACTTTTATATGTTTCGAGTATGACGTAGATTTACATCCATGCACGCAGCCGTTAAAAATGTTCTCATTTTAATTAAAAAAAAAATATTAAATTTGTTCAGTAATATAATACTTTCAGTAATCAAATTATTGTATATATAATTTATGTTAATCGTAAAATGTATTGTATTTTTCCAATACTTTATTCATTAGAATAGTTTCTAACAAATTCTTTTATTTTTTTGTTTCAGGTAATGACAACACAGTCAATAATGCAGTAATCAGCAGAGTTGATCTAGTAGGAGGAAACGGTGGGATGATTATTTGTAAGACGATTAACAATTTTGAGAGAGAAAGGTATGCAAGGGATATAAACCTCGCGTTTAATCGAGCTGTCCGCTATGAACGCGAAACGTTTGCAATTTGAGAAATGTAGTAGAGAAACCCTCAAGAGCTTATAATCCGTTGAACTTAGCTGACATAACGCGTTGGACGTGTTACACCTATATAAATAACGAAAACGAATTCTCTTTGATTATGTGGAATTCTCATGAATTCCTCAATTATAATTCTATTGCATAGTTATAAAGGTCAGAAATCGATTTAATTAGAATATTTTTATAATAAAATCCATTCTTTTTTCAATTAATATACATACCTATTTGTAAAAAGAAAATAATTGGATAATCTCTTAGGTATACGTTTACGTTCATTTATTTTTTCTCATTGTAAATACATAGGATAAGATTAATTGAATCGAATGTTTCCTGCAAACGATAAAAAGAACGTTTCTCCGCAATTGAATAGCACCTCTGGAAGGATATTTAAAAGGCACCATTTCCTTCTCTGTTACGATGTCCATTCCGATTCCCAACGAATTACAATAATGGTCTATCGAACGATGCACTTCTCTATAGAAGGGAGGAGATGTGTTGGAAGGGTGAGAAAGGGTGAGAAAACGCGTCGAGCGGTGTTTTTCCACTGAAGAAACGGCAATTCTCGGATGGTTCGGACCCGGGCACGTATCCTTTACTACCACATACATACATACATACATAAATGCACGCATATATATGTAGTGTACACTCTTGGCTATTAGAAAGTCAAAAATGAAAGAAAAAACGAAATGGGAAAGAAGAAAAAAAATTATAACAACAGGAGTGTAATCGAGCGGGAAGAAAGATCCTCGAAGGTTTTCAAGAATACGAAATAAAACTTTAATTAAACATAACCGTGATTATTATCCTTGAAAAAAAGGAAAAAAAAGAATTATCACCGACAAAGAAAAAAAAATAAAGAGAAAAAAGATAATAGTCCAACGTTATCAGTGGTCATTCTCGAAAGATCGAGAAAGACGACGAAACTCCGGGTTGTTACCAACGTTAAAAACTTTTACTTCGTCATTCGAAGTACCCTATTCTCTCTCGCGAAGTATGAATTATTCATGCGTTATACTACGTCGAGGATAGAAAAAGAACGGAGAGAGGTGAAATATAAATCCGGGTATTGAAATTTTTCACATTCTTCCTACCGAAGAGACTTAACTTTCTGCCAGATCAAACATCTGTCGCTCTTTCCAACCTTCTCTCTCTTTCTCTCTCTCTCTCTCTCTCTCGCTCTCTCTGTCTGTCTTTCTAACGAAAAGTTACATTTATCGTTTTACTTTGTTTCAACGAAGAATAATTATATTCAGCAGGGATCAGTTTTAAGAGATCGCGTCTCTTTCGAGAGAGCAGTGTCAAATAAAAACTTTTTGACCTAATAAAGTATTTGTTTTCTAGAATAGACTTATGCAAATCTCCCTGACGAAAAGATGTCAGAGTATATATTATATTACGTAGAAAAGAGATGATATGACGTATGATTATAATAATAATGCAATATTCAAATAATACAAATTTAAACTTTACACGCGCGTTCATTCATAAATTCTTCCAATTATTTTAAGCCTCAAATTAGTGATATTAAACGCAGTTCTTGATTATAAAATGAATAATCTAACGTTTAAATAATAAGCTATATTCTTCAATTAACTTCATCCTTTTATGATTTCTATGCTATCAAATATTTGTTCTTTATTATCGATATGCTCTTTCAATATAGATCCTTATTTACTGACACAACTACCAATCAAAAAACATGTCACTAATGTAAGCGTTGAAATATTATGTACATACATACATATGTATGAACACATATATAAAACAAGTATGTACAAGGTTCCTTTGCTTTTCCGAATCTCTCTTCAGAGTCAACAACACTCGTTGTGTCGTTCCGACTACTACAAACAGTCAAGATCGGCAGCTGTGATTGGATTTCTTTTTGATGTGGGCGTATATAACGTATTTACGTTTCCGTACACGAACGAGAATCTGTGGAAAATACAATCGATCTAACAAAACAATTTGCCACACCTTCCATCGTAGGTACAAATTCATTTACGAAAACACTCCTGTCAATCGATCTAAAGAAAGGTAGAGAGAGAAAGAGAACACCATCGACTAATTGAATTTTCTTAAAACTATCGCTTTCATGTGTGTTTGAACATTCTTGAAATACATAGATCGTTTCTGTAACAAACAAATTGAAATAGAAGAAAAATAAATTTTTCTTGTTTTTTTTCTTTAAAAAATAATTTATTATCTATTCTTTTATCTGAAGGGAAAGAAAGAGAAAGATAAAAATAGCAAATATAAAAGGATAGAAATAGCTTCTAAAAAGATAATCAAATTCTTATATGAAGAAATATGATATTCATTAGTAAAGGAAAGTCTTAGAATATCTTAATGTATTTTGATGAGCTTCTATCCTTTAAACTATGTATATAATTCTCTTTCTCTCTCTATCTCTCTCTCTCTCTCTCTCTCTCTCTCTGCATATATATTTATATAGATATGTATATTCTTGTTTCTGCACTCTACTAGTCACTCCGTTACATCGATATTGTCACGCAGCAATGCTCAAAGTACGAGTCTTGTCATCCTCATTGTATATGTACGTCTATCCATCTATCTATGTAGTCATATGTACGTGTGTAGATTACAAATAAGCCAGTCCTAACTATTCTCTGTCTCTCTCTGTCTCTCTCTCTGTCTCTCTCTCTCTCTCTCTCTCTCTCTCTCTCTCTTTCTTTCTATCTATCTATCTATCTATCTATCTATCTATCTATCTATCTATCTATCTTTGTTCGAGAGATTACTATGCCACATTCACTTATAATTATAGGAACTTTCGTAAAGCAAAACCAAGCTATGAATTGTAAAAGGCATTTCTTAGTCCGTATATCCATAGATAATTTGACATCAACGAGAATAGCTGCTATTTTTGTTAAGTATGTTGTACGTGGGTGATAATATTGGATAAAAATCGATAATCGAAAATCGTTATTTAGCTCAAACCTAAATTGGAAGTTGCTATTGTCAATAATACGAAATTAGACTGATTAGTTTCTTGCCAAACAGACATGACGTTCGATTATCGATTAGGGAGTAACAGTAGGGAGAAGCAATACCTTTGATGAATTACAAGCCATAGTTGGGGTGACAACCAAAGATTTATCTATTTTGATTTCACGGATAGGCATTGGTGTGTCGGAATAGTAAAGCTTAAGGCGTAGATTTACTATAATTTTATAATTGGAAATGAAATAAGCAAATTCTTGTAACAAAATTGAAAGAGTTTATTGAAAAATCTATTAGAATGAATATTATTGTTTAATCTTAAAAATAAAATGATTATATATAATATATAATGTATTTTCTCACCATGATGAAATCTCTAGGAACTCTAATTTCAAATTCGATCGTATTATCACGGTAGACTGATTCGTGAGAATCTTGTAATGGAAGATCGTTTAAGAGGAAGTTGCGAATATCGTGACGAGTAAGTTCCCTTCACGGTGCTCGACGAGAAGCGCGACCGAGAAAATGAAATAAATCGAAGAAGTTTACCTTGAATACTCCTTCCCAGTGGGCACGTACCTATCGAAGTAGAACGAGCCAAGCTTCAAGTCTACTTTCATGATTATTCGACATCTTAATCTATCTGACGAAGGTATCTAAGAGTTTCTCCTTTCGAAGGGATTCAATTGAGAACGCAAAAAAAAAAGAGAGAGAGAGAGAGATAGTGATAGATAGATATTGAAGCTTGACAAATTGCGATTAGATGACTTCTGACAGAAAAGAAATCTAAATATTCTCTCTCTCTCTCTCTCTCTCTCTCTTTCTTTCTCTCTTTTCTTTTCCTTCTTACCTATCTTATTTTCTTTATACTCCTTTGTTTGTTCTATTCTTATATTTTTGTTCTCATTTTATATTTTAGTTGTAACAAAATTACAAAGCTACAAAAGTATAGTTTGAAAGGAAGGAACAAAGAATTCAAGAATATTTTCATATCTCTTCTTTCATTTCTCACGTCTATTTTGTCAGATTTGCTTTGGAAAATATGACGTAATCTAAGCTACGAAACGATGTCAGATAAGATGCAATTTCAATCGATCAAGTTATATGTAGGTAGACCACGACGGTAGACCAATAGATGCAACATAACGTCAAATATTGTGTATACGCTACGTTTTCCTTCTTCATTCGATGGTTTTTTATCGATCAATCTTGAAGATTCTCTTGAAATTGACGATTCGACAAACGTCTTACATAGATGATATTCGAATTTCAATTTGACGTGATTAATTTATTCTTCGAAAGAAAAAGATAAGATAAAAAAGAAAGGAAAAAAAGGAAATAATAAAAAAAGAATACGTAAGCTTCTTCGAATCAGTCGCTCCGTTGAAGAAGAAGGTCGTCCAACCTAAATAAGGTTTCCTTCGTCTGGGTCTTCGAACGGATTCTTCTTCTTTCATACTTTCTTTCCCTCTCCCATTCCCTCTCTCTCCCATTCCCTTTCTCTCTTTCTCATTCTCTCTCCTTCTCGGATTACAAATAACATGGAAATAGGTATGAGTATTCTTCGGTAGATTCCTATTTCTTTATTTTATATTCACTTCGTTTTTATTCGACCACATTGTTATTTTAAGTCAGTGAAATCGTATAAATATCTCTCTTTAACATCGAAATCAGAGAGAGAAAGAGAGGAAATTTTTATTGTTGTGCTTATATAAATTGAGAAATCGTTAAATTTGATTAAATCTACAGGTTTTAAAGTTATTTATTAATTGCATTGTTTTAATTCAAATGTAAGTATTTCGTTTCATTTGAAATAATTACATACTTTATGAAAGCTGATTTATTTGTCGGCACGAGTTAAATTCGATCGAATTTCATTCCGGAGGAATATAACAGTTTAGAAATAATTTTCATGAAAATTTAAATAGAAATATAACCGAGGGGCAGGTAGCAAAACAAATTCGTTCGTTGCTTTATAGTTTCCAGCGGTTTTCGAATATAACGTTTAAACGTTAGGCTGTTACGTTAAATGGAGCCTATCTATTAAATAGAACCCACTAAATCCATCAGAGAACGCAATCAAAGTTCTCTGGGAAAAGTTGTCGCGTACGCTACATGAACTTTCGTTTTAGCGTCATAATTTCAAACGAGAGAGAAAGAAGCAAAAAGAGAAAGAGAAAGAGAGAGAGAAGAGAACCAACTCGTTCGATCGAGAACAAAATTTCCATCAGGAGAGGGAGAGAGAGAGAGAGAGAGAGAGGAAGAGAGAGAAGAGAACTCTGCGAAAAGTCGTCTGCACCTACCGCATCGAAAATTCTAATTGAAATTTAATTAAACGCTGAGAAGCGAGCAATAATTGCGAAAACGTACGAACGATGTCGAGCGTGAAATAATGCATTTTATATAAATATTATAAATTAAAAATGAACAAGAGAAAAACATCGAAATCAATTTAATAACTGAATCATTACAAGATTTTCAATTTCTTTTTGATATCATGCGGTAAGTTTCCTGCAATTTCATGGAGATTAAAGATAACCGATAATATTGTACTTATTACTTATCTATCGACGATATCTCAACAATGAAATAATACATAGGAAACGCTTGGAATTTAATATCTTTTGATATTCATGCGCAATCCTCCGGCATAGTTATTACGTGTTTCTCTCGGATTAGCAAGCTAGGTTACCAAGACATGTACCTTTGCATCTCAACGTTGACGCTAAACAAGGAAACCCGTTTATCCAGAGTCACACTGAAAATTCAATTATCTTCTTGGTAACACTGGTTGCCTGCTTCCTAACGCGTTTTTCGAATATATGCCATAAATTCTATGTATATGTATACATACATATGTATATCTATCTATATTTGCAACTAGGTACCATAACAAGTGGAACTTTGAACTCGTGATCAGAATTCGATTATTATCTTTCATCTTGTATCTCAGGGAAAAAAGAGAAAAAATTGAGAGCTAAAAATACACGGAAAACTGTGCAAATTTCTTCTTTGGTAAAAGTTTAAAATAGTATAGATACTCGGTTGAAAAACCAAATAAAATATTTACGATTAAAATGGAAACAGCAGGTTTACTATTGTTTTTCCTTTTTTTTTTTAATTTCTTTCTGTCTTTTTTATTTTTCCCACGAAGGATAGACTCTTAATTAAATCCATTCGAATCGAAGTGGAGCCAGTTGAATTGGCGCACACAATGATTCGTTAACGTTTTTCACCTGAATGCTACGTCGACGAAAAAATAAAAAAAAAAAATAAAAAAAGCAAGGGAATACCGAAAAAGAGAAACCTAGTGTGAAACCCAGTTCGAACAATTGTTGTTGTTAGCATTCTATCTTAATTCCTGATTATTTAGAAGTCAAGAAAGGATTTGCTGGCCAGGCTGACCAATCTAAAAAAAATTTAATTTCCTTTTCTATCTCTGTTTCTCTCAAGCAACAGGTTCGATTTCTGTCTCTCGTTCTTTCATGTTCCATTGTTTCGAAGCAGAACGTGTAAAGAATTACTTTCAGTGTAATGAAAAAGTCTTTTTCTTACGAGCTCTTCGTTTGCCAGAAATTCAATTATTGGTCTTTTATATTAAACTTATTATATTTACCACTGTTCATTTACTTGACCATGAAAATCCTCGGAACGTTAATTTTCTTTTTGCAATTATCGCACATATATGCATGCACTGTCATATATATAAAAAAAGACAATAATTTGCCAATGATAATTATGAAAGACTTATTACACAAAAACAAAGTCGGAAACAAATGTTTCATTAAAAATAATAGTAAGATATGGACATGGACAAAGTCGATATCATCCAAGCATTGTAAATGCATTCACTTTTCGAATCCATTGATGTAGATATTGCCGTCGTCTTGGAACGATCGCTGCCACGAATGCAGCAGCCCTTTATTATGCTAATATCATTCGGGCTCGTGACGTTGATATCCGCAATCCGCTTTCAATTCGCATTGAAATAAGCTCCGATCTGACTTGCAGCAAAAAAAACGAAAAATAAAAGACTAAGAGAGAGAGAGAGAGAGAGAGAGAGAAGAAAGCTTGTGCTTCTTCTTCATCGTACTTCTCCCTCACTTTCTATGTAGACACGTAGAAAACGTGTATTTCAACGAATGAAGAATCGTCGTCGTACGTTGGAAGGAACACGTATTGTTGACGAAGCTTTCACTGCAAAAATAAATTTTCCTCTACTACCAACTATGATTTATTATTTGACGTTATACACACCGTGAAATTAAAATCCGTTGTAAATGATTTCTCTTTTCATAATTGGAATAAAACGATTTTTAAATTGATAAATAATAATAAAAAAACGAAAAAAAAAACGATAGAAAATTTTATGCACGAACGAACTAATCGTTGATTTAAATTCTTTGGAAATTTTTTTTTTTCTTTTTTCTTTTTAACTTCTCAGGCCAGATTTAAAAAGCGTTAATAATCTTCTCTTCGTTTGTTTATTTTCTACGATCATTCGTAATTTAGTAGTTTGAAATTTATGTAAAATAAATCGCTATGAATTTTTCATTACATCTAAGGTATCTAACGATGTTAGAATGTGTAACTTCAGCTACCAAAGATAAGACTCTAATGATGTTTCGTTGAAATATGCAAAAGTCTAGTGGCAAGGATCGTTGGATAAAAGCATACTCGACGCTTCTGAACATCGTGAAAAGTATAGTACTTTTTCTCTTTTATCTTTCATACGAATATGTACTTCTTTTTTTTCTTTTTTTTTCTTTATTTTCGATATTTAATGAGGAGTCAAGAAAATAACCTGAAAGTCATTCCCCCTTTACTATAGTTTTCTATTTTTATTTATTATTATTATTATATTATAATATAACATATCTAAATCATGACAACATTTTTCTAAACATTTTCAAACTTCATTGTATAATATTAAATGCGTGCAAGATCGCGTTGTCTATCGACAAGGAACGATCAAAAAAAATGTTTCTTATTATATTATAATAGATTTCACTTGTAAGTAACGCTACGAGGTGCATAAATAATAAGAGGCATCCATCCATCCGTTAATTATATTTACTATGTTAAAAGTATGAGAAAAAAGTCTATTGAAAGATGGAGAGTAGAGTAAGTTTCTTTGCTATATCTCGATATCCGTGTCTTATTTTTTTTCTTCCCCTCTCCAGTCACATAATAGGAAGACAGAGTGTGAGTATATATATATATATACCTATATATATATTTCTAACGTTCGAGATGCTGTGCAGCAGTACAAGTTTTAATTATGCCGGATAGTCTGGCGGGCGGATCCTCTCGTTTGCCGTTTCAAGCTGCATCTGGCGGTGCGATGATAACATTCACCGACCTGCATCTCTCTTTCTCTCTTACTCTTGCATCGTGTGCCACCTTCTGATTCAAAAGCCGCAAAGAGAGAAAGAAAAAGAAAGAGAAAGAGAGAGAGAATGAACGAGAGAAGGATGGAAAAAATGGTTGAGGCGAGGCTCAGAGATTGGCGAGAGTCGGGTAGTAGAAGGGAGCATATATATACGAGAGAGAAAACGAGGATCTATAGGAGAGTGAAAGAGAGAGAGAGAGATAAAGAGAGAGAAGGGTTGGAACGGATAGTAGAGACGTAGGAAGAAAAGAAAAAGCCGCCCTCATTAGGAGACTAACCCAGACTGTGAGAGAACTCTGGTGCCGTGTTCAAATGAGATCCACAGCCGGTCGTAATGGCGTACGTCGAGATTTTTGAGGTGTCGTCCTTTTCGTCGTCATCGTAGTCGTCGTAACTGTAGTCATCGTCGTAGTGCCACTCTCATCGGATCTAGGAAAATCAGGGCACGGTGTAAATTTAAAAAGGCAAATCCCTGGTGGCGCTGCCAATGCTATCTGACGAAAAACTTGAGAAAGAGAGGAAAAAGAGGATACTGATTCGATCGAGCGTAAAGTAATCCCTTTGAATCCTTTTGACGAGAAACGATGGAAAATGAACCTCATCCTATCGTTTTAATAAATCGAACCAAGCAAGTACCGGATAAAAGGCGATCGAAATCGTTTCACCAAAAGTCGGATTCTTCTTCTTCTTCTTTTACTTTACCTTCTCTTTTACCTTCTTCTTTACCTTCTCCTTTACCTTCGTCCTGTACCTTCCCACCTCTCTTTCTTCTTCTTAGCCTTAATTAAAATTCTACCTTTTTTTTTCGAAAGGTAAGCTACTGCTGCTTACCTTATTATTTTTCACTTCGTCGAGAGTTACGTAAATTCTATTGCTCGAGGCGTTATATAAGTTTTATTTTATTTATTTATTTATTTTTTTACCTTCTCTTTACTCGAAACCAATTACTTTGACTACGAAGTTCTAGTTAGATTTATATATATATATCAACGTTAAATTGTATAATATAATTCGTAAGAAGTGAATAGTTAAAGTATAAAATTGAAATTTTATCCTAAATATTTATAAGAAAAATATTGTACGATTTCATTTCAATACCTACGTATACTACGCACCGTTGTAAATCCAGAGACAGAAATTATGTTTCTTCATTTTAAGGCATTTCAAGCAAAAGTTATCTAATTTCGAGATTTCGTTGAAAAGGTTGTGAGGCTTTCGTCCAGTATACAAAATTATTATTTTTATTTTTATTGTCAGTCTTTTTCGAACACCGAAATATATAAAAACAATATATCAAAAAAGTATCAAATTTATTTCACGTATACGTGTGCGTGTTTTGTTGCTATGTAAATGATATATGTATAAATATATGTGTGCGAATATTTATACTACTGGCGAATAATTTATCGTATATGTACATACGTGTATATGTAAGCGTTAAATTGTATAATTCAGTTAAATCGTAAAAACCCTAGGTTTCACCTGAAGTAACTAGAAGTTTTTGGTAAAACATAAACAAAATTTGATTATATATTACACTATTGTAAAACTAGTAGTTTTAGAAAATAACGATATTATAAATAAATTCGCAAGAGACGAGTAGTTAAAGTATACGAGATTGAAATTTGATAAAAATATAGGCACGTACTATATGAGAAGAGAGAAACACGTCTGAATTCCAAAGCAACAACAATGAAGGTAACGAACCGAAGACATAGGATGCACTCGCAACGTGAGTCTATAATGCCGAGATTCGGTTTGGCATATGTACCAGGCTCTGCTTTCGTTTGTGTATGTGCGTCCGTATGCATGTGTGTTGTTAGTGTATTATAAGCCTATGTACCACTACTATATCTGTCTTATGTATGTCCCTCTGCATAATAACCGTGTGTCACTTTGTAACACACAAACGCACCGATACTAGAATCAAGCTAGTATAGTAGAATATCTATACACCTATCTCTACCTACCGGAAGGTTCAAAGCAAAGACTAGAATTAACGCCTCGTAGTTCGCTTCAGTATTTCGCGACAGGAGAATTAGAAACAAGAGTAAAGGAAGAGAAACCTGAATTCGCTTAATATTTCCGTTTACTATGTTTTCCAAACACTCGATCGCTATATCCTACATTCCTGTCGATATATGTATATAATGATTGTTGTTATTTATTGTATAGGAAAAATAATAGATTATATATTATTATTATATAATAGATTATTATTTTTCTCTTTGTTAATTATTCTTAAATTAAATTTAACGCGTAAAAGATTGGAGATATTATAATCTAAGCAGATAAATAAATTCTATTGTTACATTATAGATATATGTAAGAAACGTGTATAACAAAAGAGAAAGGGATAAAGGGAAAAAAATAATAATCAAAGCAGGCAATCGTAAATATTACATCTGTTTGGAAAATGTCACATGTATAATATATATTTAGTTTTATCGTATTTGCGAGATTGCAGCATGGAAACCGAAAAAGTGAGAAATAGAAATGGAGAGAGAAAGACATAACGTCGAGTCACAACGTCGCCGTGGCTCAACGTAACGTTTGTAAAATATAATTTAATTAACAGTTTCTGACACGCTTGCATTTCGTGTTAGCTTGGCCAGTAACTCGACGACGTGTAACTTTCCATCTGCCGAGGTCTGGACGTATTTCCTCTCGTTTATTGGCCAGAAAAAAAAGGGAAGATCATTTTTATACGTACGAGTGTGCACATAAGAGGGAGAAAGAAAGAAAGAGAGAGAGAGAGAGAGAGAGAGAGAGACCATACATAGCTTATATTAATTTAATTAACGTTAGTCGACACGCGCTCGCATGTTGTCGAGTACAGTTTAAAAAAGAAGAAAGAAAAAAAATGTATACAAAATTGTTGGGACGTAAAAATTAAAATCAAGTGGGGGGTAAGGATAGAAATATTCTAGGTTGTCGAGATGTCTACGTATATAGATATTATATTTATTTCAAGTGTGCACTCTTTGACTATACATTTTACTTGTTCACTTAAAAAACACCGACGTTAATATATACATGTAACCATTTCGCTCTTTGCTCTTCGTATGGGGTATATCTCATGTATTCACGTATGCATGCATCCATTCGTATAAACCTTTTTACTCGCTTACATGAGACTTTTAAGCTGATTTCATTCGTTCAGTTTTCATCTAATTTTCTCCCTTTTACAACTGTTTAACATATATACTTTGTCTCTTAGATTCTCATGTTTTGCTTTTATAATTCTAATTACCTTTCTTCAAATCGCGTTTTATAAGATAAATGAATAGCATTTGAATAAGATTAGCTTCTATTCGAATTAGTTATATTAATTATTTTGTTGAGAACAAAATACTTTTGGAGAATATTTCGAATAAAATCAATCCGATGTCACGTTGAAGATAAAATTATTAATTAAATAAATAGAAAAAGTATTTTAAGGTAGATGCACATCCATCGATCCCATGTTTCGAGAATGTTTAAGAAGACGTCGTAAAGAAAAGTCGATCGTCTAGATATCAAAGTTAGAGAGTCTTCTTGTAAAAAGCCTCTTCTCTTGATTGTGAGATGTGGAAGGATGAAAATGAAAGTCTCTGTGACCGCAGCTGCAACGGCAAGACTAACGGTTACGTGAAATGGCCCGTCGAGATATATACGACGATATTCCTCTAACCCTTTTCCTTCTTTTCTCCCTTTTAGAAAGCTTTCTAAAAGTCTAGAAAATCCTGTCGTCTTAATGGAACTTCCGTTCAAACTTTCTACACCATTTCCTATAAAAATACTTATTTTCTATGATAGACTTTCAAATTTGTACTATTTCAAAATTATTATTATGCAAAGTAAAATGTAATTGATCTTAAATATCATCATCTAGAAACATTTTACCTTCGCTCCTATATTTATTTATTTCGCAATAAAACATTCTAACGTTTTTGCTACGAGATAGTTTAAGGCATTACAAAATTTATATATTTAAAGGATACTTCTCTTAAAAAAATCTTTCAATTCAAAAAACTAAGAGACTTTAAGAAAACAATCGACAATTTTGGGTATAGCGAATAAGGTAGTAAAAGAGATAGAAAACAGGAGTAATCCTTTGTAACAGGATAGATTAACCAAGAGGATTTTGGGCCAGTATTGTCTTTGTCTGGTTAATAAGATGGAAGTGGGTTGGCAGTAGATCTTAACTGGAATCTAAAGGGGAAGAAAAGAAACTTTTATCCGGATCTCTCGATCGTGAACCTGGATAATCTTCTTAGTATGCAGATGCGTCTTGTCGAATAAGATGTCGACTGATTTTCATATTCCACTCACCCTCTACTTTCTTTAATACTCTTAATTAACTTCTTTCTTTATCAATCATGAATAATTATAAAAGTAACTTTATTCAGAATTTTGTATATCCGATTATTCGGATAGACATTATTTATTGACCAAACGAATAAAACATTTAGGAAACAAATAGTAGAATATTGAACAGAAGAAATGACATTTAGAAATTCTTGTATATAGAAGTGTGTTGATAGGAACATTAAGGGACAATTTATCTCATTCAATGAGGTAACACGTTCGACGTCCCATGTCAAAGGGATCGTCAATATCACGATCATCGGAAAAAGCACGCTTAGCTCTAGCGAGCTTCGAAAGGTAGAGAAGAGTGGGATGAGAGTAGCTGAGGGAAGGGAGAAAGAGGAGGGCATGTGTAGAGAAAGGCATGGAGGATGTGTCAGTGGAAGCGGTTAAAACCGCATCAGGGTTTGTTCCCGTAAGAGGTGCCGCTGTCCTGCATCCAGCAGGCATCGAAAACCCATCGCGTGCTGCTCGACCACGCCTTCCTAATGCTGCTGCCAGCACCAAAAGCTCTTCAACCGCACCTACAGCAAGGACACCGATTCAATATCCTCACCTCTTCCACCTCCCTCTAACGCCCTTCCTCTCCTATCTCGTTTCCTCCCCTTTCTCTCGCCATTTAAAGTTACCCTTGTGTTCTTCCTCTCTTTTCTTTCTTTCTTTCTCTCGCCATTTCAACTTGCTTGCTCTTTCTCGTTTTTTGCGATTGTACCTAACTTCTATACTAGAACTTTCTTTCGAACGGTAATAAAAGCCTTTTTACAATATCGATAATAAATTGAACGTTAATAAATCGTGTTACTTTAGAAACAAATAACGACTGGCAATTCTTTTTGAATAATAACAATAATAATAGTCTAATTGATTAATTAGAAAATTCGATCGATTTATTTTCTTCTGACTTTATATTGGCTCCTTTCTTTTCTTTTCCTTTCTTTTCTTTTCTTTTTCTTTTTTCATTAGTTTTTTATATAAAAAAAAATTCTTAATCAAGTTTCATAATGGAATATATCCTTGAGCCTGATAGAGTCTCAAGTATCATCCCCTAAATCGAGTTAAGAGGATCGTTCGCTTGTACCTAACCCTTTTCTTCGTTGAGTGAAGAGAACACTTCTTATTCTCCAACATCTTTTCGAACACCATTCTTTTCTCTCTTTCTATCTATCTATTCTTTTTATTCCCACCATTCTTCTCTCTACATTCTCTCGCGTTTACTTTCTTCCTTTCTTCCTTTCTTCCTTTCTTCCTTTCTTTCTTTCTTTCTTTATTCCGTTTTGCTTGCTTTTTTTTCTCGTCATTTAATGATTTTTTTTCACTTCCCAACCACGGGAGACACTCCAACGAGAAGTACACTCGTGAACCCCTTTTCTTTCTATTATAAGGACCATCCATTAGAACCGTCGAATGAAGAAACAGAAAGAAAGAAAGAAGACAAATTTTGTTCTACTAATTGTAAGATTACATACTCTTAGGTCATACTCCCTTTTCGGGCCGATTATGCTTTTTGTTTTCTGATTAATTGGATCATAACAGACGTTTATTAATATACAAATTGTTGAATCATATGATTGATAATTGAATCATGCATTTACTGTAAACAAAAATCCTCAATTAAAACCTTTCTCTCTAGCTCTCCTCTCTTTCACTTTCCTTCTTTTTCTTTAAAGAGAAAATTTCTTTGTTAAATATTCGAAATCAATCGTGTACAGGATATTTGTAAACTGACGAGCGCAACGTTCGTGCTCATTAATTCCGTTTATCGATGCAACCCTCTCCTCACACTATGTAATTATGTAGTTTGATAGTAATGTAACGATTGGCAAACGTGTTCCTCTGATATCAAACAAGCTATTGGTACTTTGCACTCGATACATATTCATTTATTATTAGAAACTTCGTTACTTTTCAATGAAATTAATAATAAATCAACAAAAATTATTTTTTTATCTTATTAGAATTAAAAAAAACATAATAATAAAAAATTAATGAATTAATGAACTCTTTTTTTCATTAAAATTTGAATAAATCAAAAGTGTTTGATATGGAACAGAACGTTTTTATACGACGTAGGTAGTAAAGTAATAAAATCGATGATAAATGATACATTTTATCTGAAAATATATGAATACTGACACGATTAATATAAGCTCCCGAATTATTTATTGTCTCGAAAAACCAACACTGGTCGAAGTTTGTGGACGGAAGCGGATTATTAACTAACGAGTCATACTTTAACAATATATATTGAATTTATATAATATCATTGATTAAAATACTGGTATAGAAATACAGATATAGAGAAAGAGAGAGAGAGAGAGAGAAAGAAAGGGAAGAGAGTATAAAGTTTTATCCAAGTATATTAATTAAATCGTTAGAAAATCTTTATTTTGAATTTAATAACTTGAATTAACGTTAAATACCTTTTAACGAATAATTGAAATCGAGATCAATGTAAATGCATAATTGTTTGTTTTAATCAGTTCTGATGATAAAGTTGTGTTCAAAGCAAATTTAATATAGGCAAGCTATTTGAAAGATGTTTTATATATCTATAGTATATAATAAGTACTCTTCAAATATCTATTATTCTTTTATATTTATACCGTTATTTGTATGAAATTTTGAATTAATATGAGAACAATTATTCAGAAATAGAAACACGAAATTGCTATTATTTCATACAAATGTATTTTGTCCTACTAAGTTCTTTTATACTTTATATATATTACCGGAATAGTGGGAAATCAGGCAATGTTAGCAATTCCTCGGTATTGTCTTCAATGCAAAGCATTCTTCGTCAACGTCGGAAAGTAATTCATATCTCTCACATTTCCTAAAAATTCTTGACAATGACAAATGAGAAACTAAATATAAAATATAAGAAACTAAAATATTTCCTTCTAAACCCGTTTATCTTCCGATACGGTAAGGAACGAAAGATACAGATTTTCCATGAAAATCTCTATGAATACCGGTCTAAACGTAATATAATCTTCTTCTACGATAAGTAACAGTAGGCAATACATAATAACACACCAGCATTGACTAAGTTTCATTTTATAAAGGTACGTATAGTATAGCAGCACGCACAGTCTTGACAACTTGCTCCATGCTCGCTTTTTTGTGTGTGTGTTGATTGTGGGTGGGAGGGGGGTGTATGCTGTACGTGCCTGTTGCCTAATATTCTTTTCAATATTGCCTAAATAGCATTTGGTGTTCCATAGAATGTCTAAGTATTATGTTCAGTGCTTAGGAAAAGTCCGTAAAAATTCTTCTCTTTCCGACTTTATCAAAAAACGCTTTGCACTGAAGATAATGCTGGGGTATTACTAACATTGCTGGATTTTCCACTATTTCGGTAGCATATATATATATATCCAGTATTTCTGAACATATTTTAATACAACATATAATTTCAGTATTACAATTATTAACGATACAAATATTACTAAAACAATTTCTAAGCATTTACATTGATTCTTATCGTATCTTAAGTCTAGTAGAGCTTTAGACTCCAGACTATTTCGTAATTTTAATAGCAAAGCTCGTTAGAAATGTAAGATCTTTCGTGTGAAAAGCATTTACTCGAAATCGTTGATAAGCAATAATATAGAAACTTGTAGAATCTCAGGCATTTAATTGTCACGATTTAACGAACTGTATGTGATGTGTATGGGTACTTGGCTTTTGTTGTTTCGAAATGTTCTCTTCTTCTTCTTCTTCTTCTTTGTCGTCGTAGTCGTCGTTGTTGCCGACTTCGACGTCAGCCATATAAGACAAAGTTGTCGAGAATAATTAAGAGGAAGCGTCACTGCGAACATCGGAGTCGTTATAAAGCATCACTATTGTATACCAGGCTCGATAACGCGGATCGTACGTATAATACGATAACAGCCTTTTGATTTTCGAGAAAGCGTAGTTACTTATACAGGGTGATTCACTAACTCTTGCCACCAAGATAGCTCTGAAAATATGAATAACATGAAAAAATCGGGAGTATAATACGACGTCAGGTGTTTTGGTATTTATTTTCTGGTAACGGCTGTCGTGGCGAATCCAACGATGTGCAATATTAAATATAGTAAATATTTATTAAATACGGAGGAATTCATCAAACCTGATTGTTCCGTCCTTTGTCGGACACCTAAAGGATGACGCAACCCTGACGCACGCACGACGCAAGCACGACGCGGAGGAGCTGTATCGTGGTTGGCTGGTTCACCAGAATTGACCTTTTTTGATCTACAAATACCTTAATTTTGCACATTGTTGGATTCGCCATGACAGCTGCTATCAGAAAATAATTACCAAAATATAGTATTCTATTTAAAAAAACAAACTTGACCTTTAAATCTCGGAAGCGACTAAACCTAGCAAAAAAGAAACTGACGTCATATTATACTCCCAAATTTTTCATGCAACTTTTGTTTTATAAACTTCTCTGCTACTATCATACTTTCGGAACTATTTTGATGGCAAGAGTTAGTGAATCACCCTGTTTATTACATATATATATGTACCGTTAAAGACTGAAATTGGAGAATGTTAGATTCACACGGTCGCTTGGTATATGTTCAAAATATTAACATATAAGAATATACCCAAATATTCGGTCGTTCACCGTCGTATTTGGTATGTGTTGACATTCAACCATGTGAATTTTGATTTAATTTTTTTCTTTCATGGTAACATATATATCTTGTATTTTTACGATGACAAATATTACAACAAATATATATTTTTTTTTCATTATCAATGGATTATCATTATCAGACGTGAAAGCGTTTGGAAATCAATGCAAGTAATAGATACTTACTAATTCCAATATTTATTTCTCGGTAATATAATTGCAAAGAAAGTTGGTTATTATAGATCGGAAAAATGAAATTCGATTGCATTTCTATATATTGATTAATTTTCTATGATTTAATATAAAACAATTAGTGCGGAACTTTCAAGTTAAATGCTATATTATAAGGTAATTTTCATTTAATATTACAAAGTATATATGTATTTAATGCATATATTCACTTTGATTTAAATCGTTTAAATTCAGGTTAATTCGCGATCATTTATTTTCGAGATTAAATTCATAATCTATTTCGTGTAACTCAATTTTAGTGTCATCATCGGCATGAGCAAAAGTGATTTGGTCTGGTACTTGACGTCGTTTGTTGAAATCACCCAGAAATCGAGGCCTTTCCTATCCTTCGGTATATTTAGAGTAAAGATGAAGTTTAAGAGAGAGAAATAGAGATAGATAGAGAGAGAGAGAGAGAGAGAGAGAGAGAGAGAGAGATCGAAAGTGGAAAATCACGCGGATGTTGCAACTACGACGAAGGAGAGTTGATTTAGCGTTTCGTGTAAACCTGACTCTATACCTTCTACAAGATTTGTGGGCTGTCTCAGCGAAACTGTTAAACCAACTACGAAATGCGACGTTCCAGGCAGAAAGATAGAGCTCTGGTGAACTATAGGAGGGGAAGAAAAGTAACTATGATTTTCTCTGTCCGCTCGACGAATCACCCTGACCATTATTTGCCTCACAAACGAACACTTTACCGATCCAATATTATGTTATATTTGAAAAAGATTTGGAAGATAATATTTTTGGAAATTATGTTACAAAAAATTGTTATTCTTTATCTATTATTTTTTGAACAAATTTGATGAGAATAAATAAACACACGAGAAAGATTTCCTCGTCCCATATGTGCAACCATTAAGAGACAATTTAATGGATATTACAGTTAAAGAGAGAGAGAGAGAGAAAAAAAATGAAAACCCCTAATGTGGAAAATTTGATAGCTTTGAATTTCATTTGAACAATAAAAAGATCATTCGTTTCAGAGAAAAGAAGCGAGAAATAATGAAATAATAAAAAAACATAAAACAATAAAAAAAAAGAGTAATAAAAATAAAATTGGTTGGCAACGGTCCGATTCCATTGGGAAGACACTAGAGAGAAATATATAACATAGATGAAATATATGTATAGTATAAACTTGCCATCGGCGATATTTTTGCTCCGTTTCGAATTTCACGGGCGAGTGGTGCGATAACGAGTGAGGTAATTAAAATGAAAAATCAGTTCTGTCTCTTCTTTTATTATTCCAACGTTTTGTAATTATTAATGTTAGCGTTCGACTTTTCATCGAACTTATTATTATATTTCATTTTCGAGGTTCGTTATTAAAATTTCATATTTTAAAAAATTAATCTATCCTGATTAAGTACATATTCGAATTGTTTTTTCATCTTATCAAATATCTTATCAAATCTAATATTTCACTATTTTTCGTAAATCATTTTATAATTTATTTCTCTCGTTAAAATACCGTGCAATATAGATTATTATGATAATCCACGAAATTTCATCTTCATTATATTTTTAATAATTTCTTAATTTCAAATAAATCCCAGGACGAGAATGTTAATTTTGGAAAAGTAGAAACTCTATTTCCATCGTCGTAGCTTGACCATTTCGGTGTTTCACAGATAAAAAAAAAAAGAAAGGAAGAAACAGATTTGAAAGGGCCAGAGTGTAGGACTCTCTCGTGAAATTAGTAACGTTAGAGAATATTATCCAATAGTAGAAAAGGGTAAGAGAAAGAGAGGAAGAGAGATCCGACTGGGATTAGTATCTCCCGTTGCATCGTGCAGCTTGCACATGCAAAGCTGACCACAGTGGTTTGCACTCGCTTCCTCTTTCCTATTATACACCACCGTACGAGAGGGAAATAGATGGAAGAAGGTTATAAAGGGAGAAACAGAGAGAGAGAGAGAGAAAGAGAGAGAGAGAGAGAGTGCAACTCGAATGCTGCAGAGCACAGTGAGAAGGTGTCGTTACTGAGAGAAAATTAGATATCACATGGGAAAATTACTCTTTCTGATTACATATAATAAACATTTTACTACAAATGCCTACTATTGTAATAAAAAATAAATACAGTTTCTCGTTAAACAAATTTCACTCTTAATAAAACAAAACAAAGATTATTCTATAACGTATGATTTTGATCGATTGAAAGAGATTGAACAGAACGATGACGCTTTTCTAGATGCCCTTTTCCAACATATCCTTCTTTTTACTATATATATATATATTTTTTTTCCTCTTTCCTGTCGTGGCTTTTTCGACTTATTTCTACATTTTTCGTAGAGACTCTTATTTCACGAAAAATGTGAATCCCCGAAGAGAGTCGCGTGTCAAGTATAGAAGTGTGTCACGGACTGTGCAAGTTCCTCGCGAATTCGATATTTCTTTTTACCTTGTGTGCAGAGATTGCCAAAGAAGACATCGATGTGTCATCCTTCCAAAAAGATACGTCCTTGACGCGTTAGGACGTATATACGTGTATGTCAGATGTTGGTCTTATTTTAAATTCGTGTTTTCTTTTTAATATACAAATTGAGAAAAAAATTGAAAAATGAATTACTTGAAATATTTTTTTTTAAGAGAATCATTTCTTTCGTGAAATTTCAAGTTCCAAGAAACATAAACTATTCGTATTTGAATGCAAATTAGGACTTTCCTTGGGTAGGGCGGCATTAATTTTGGAAGCTCACTGATGCACGCTACTGTCCACAAATCATCGCATCTGTTGCTGTGGTTTTCGTGATGCGCAACGCCGATGGTAACGGCGGAAAGGAGAGGAGAGGAGAGGTGAGAAAGGAAGACAGAGGGGGGGGATTTTGAGGGAGGAGGGAGAGTGAGAGGGAGCAGGATTTGCTTTGGTATTCTACCCCCTGTATACGGGCAAATTAGATCGTGACGTCATCCGTATAACAAATTGATGGCTGGAAAATCAAATAGGATTTATGGCTTTGCGATAGTTTCAAACAGCACCTCTAGGGGAGAGAGAGAGAGAGAAAAGGATAGAAAGAGAAAGTAAGAGTACATCACGACGTTGCTATTGAATATCATTCTATTAACAATCATTTTTATATGCTATTATTAAATTTAACAACGTTGTAACAAAATTTCATATATCCGTAAAATTCAAATTTAAATTGAATTCACATCTATCACTTCCTATTATCACTTTTACATTTAAAAATAAATGTCGACAAATAACGTGTAACATATTTATAAATGATATTTTTCTCGCTTCAAAAGTGTGTCATGAAAATGTAAAAAAAAAATAAAGAATAATAGAAGATAGTGATCTATGTTCGTCCATATGTGTCAATGTGATAACAGCTGGTCCAACATCTGTCATGTTCTAATCTCATCATATTCGAAACTATTCTGATATTATAGAGTAAACGAATGATCGTATTAAAATATTAATTTAATTTGAAAAATAAAATGATTAAAGAATTAAGGATCGATATAAAAAATTAAAGGGAACATAATACTTTCTTTTTAT
The DNA here is from genome assembly GCF_010416935.1 of Polistes fuscatus. Lineage (NCBI taxonomy): Eukaryota > Metazoa > Arthropoda > Insecta > Hymenoptera > Vespidae > Polistes > Polistes fuscatus. The sequence goes on from NW_025113129.1 coordinate 6,680,730, forward strand.
GTACGTTTATACTAGGTATACATATAGGTATTATATTTTACAATAAACATGACACCAAAAGCAAGAACGTATTCATCGAACGAGAAATACTTTGCCCAACAGTTTGTGATGATACCACTCTAGTTTCTCTTTGACCCGTCAAACAATCCTGCAATCACGAGTTTACTTTTGTATCGAATAAAATTCGAGTTAAATAGTTGCCATGTTTAACATCGTGCATACCTAATACTATTTTGGACTCTCTCATGCTTTGACGATTCAAACAAACGAGTTAAACTACAACTACATACATATTAAGGATATTGTGCTCACATATGTATATACATACTTATGCCGAATACGAAACTGATATATATGTATATATATATATATATTTTTTTTTTAATTGCGCATTTACTTTTATATAGATCTAAAATTTCAATTAGAATATTTACTTTTATTAGTTTCTCGTACAAAATTTATGATTAATTCTATGAGAAAAAGAGAACAAAAGCATTTATTTATTTTATTTTATTATCTCAAAGAAACAGGTATCGTTAATTGTCGATCGATCAATGTTCCTTGTAATTAAATAAGCAACTAAAGACAAACATTTTTCTAACCCGAAGTAGCTCGAAGAATTTCGTTAAAAGACGATTGTCTTTCTATTTCTTTCTCTTTTTCTTTCTTACGTAATTTACTGGTGTTCTTCAAAGAAATCTCTTTCGTCTTTCTCTCTCTCTCTCTCTTTCTTGTTCATTGAAAGAGAAAAAGAGATCACAATCGACCTTCTTGAATTAAAGAGGATATTTAATTAGTTACAAATAAATACAACACAGATAAAAAAGAAATAAAAACCGAGTATCGACTCTGTTCATCTTTTTCCTTTATCTTTAAAACAGCTAGACTGAAATGTCTATTTATTTAAAATTACTATGTATAGAATTTGAGATACAATATTAGATATATAAAGTAGTTAACTCAAATGAAATACAAATTATAAAAAAAAAAAAAATTAGAAATTATTTCATTGTCGATGGAAAACAAGGATATTTTCGAAACTAATAAGTCAACAACGAGTGGTTATCCGTACGTCAACGAGTACGTGCCAGGTGAAATATGATAATCGTTGGCTGGAGCACGTTCGATTTATCATATTCCTTATGGTGCATTATCATAATAGCATCGAGCACGATATTCCATATTCTACATCGTCTCGACTTGACACGCTAATTCACGAAAGATCGATGCGAGTTTTCGATGTATTATATTGTCTATATACATATATATATATCAATTTCATAAGCAACGTAAAATGAAAATTTTTATCTTCAAATCTTTAATTAACAATTATAATAATAATAATAATAACAATAATAATAATTATTATTATTATAATTATAATAATAATAATAATAATAACAATAATAATAATAATAATAATAATGAAATAAAATAATCAAATGTACCAATTTGACAATATTATTAATAATGTAATATTATATTCGCAGCTGCCACAAAGCCACCAACGGTCGACATCGAACCAAAGGGTCAAGTTGTGGTACGTTTGGAAGATAGTCTAAGGATCATGTGTACGATGGGTTCGCCATTGCAAATCTGTCGTGTTGAGATCCAAGGTGAAAGCAGCACTATTCTCTCGTTAAATCAAACAGCAGAGGATGGTATAAAGTATTACGGCGAAGGTACTCATAAAGGTCAATGCGGAGTCCACATCTTCAAAGTGAAGGAGAAACACAACGGAATCTTCAAGTGTGCTTTAACACCAGTAGATGGTCGTACAGAAAGCTATGCCAGCGTTGACATCGTCATTGCTAGTAAGCATCATTCATTGTCAATCTTATCTTCCAATTATTCTCACTCACCAATCGAAATTCATCTCGAATGTATTTGAACATATATTTTTTATTTTATTTCATTTTTCATATACAGAACCGCCGAACAATCCAGAACTTCAAACGAGTCAAGGACACTATGGCAGAAACGAATACCAAAAAGGAGAAAAATTAGAAATCAGTTGTAGTGCCTCTGGTGGACGACCGCCTGCGAACATCTCTCTCTATCTCGGTTTGTAGAGAATATTATTTTTAATTAAATGTAAAATAATCTTCAAATTTTTTCTCGAATTCGATATAATTTCGATACGACGAATCCACAGATGACGAACTCCTTGGCAACGACGAGAGACCATCGACATATGACGATTTGAAGACGAACGAAGCATCCGTCGCAATACAAAATGCCTCGCGTAGTTTGGATTGGACTGATAACAGCAAGACTTTAAGATGCGTAACCAGTCACATTGCTTTGGACCAACCCAAAGAGAGAAAAATGCAGCTTCATGTTTATTGTAAGTTTGATTTATTTCTTTTCTTTTTTCTTCTTCAATCGCGTATATAATCTTATATTAACTAAACATTATGTACCGTTATCCATTTAGATCCACCTCAACCGCAACTAACCATCGAACGTTTTGGATACGTCATCGGCCGACAGGGTACAGTAAACGTAACAGTTTATGCTAATCCGAAACCTCGTTTCTTATGGCGAGTAGACGGCGAGAAAATCGAAGAAGGTCGTCCAGATGAAAGCAATCGTCTTGAAACTTCCACTGCCGTAGACCTGGTAAAAAGAACTGCTGCCCTTCCTTTTGCACCATTAATACAAAAAAAATCAGCAAGCAGCTAATTTCTTTGCGGTTTGAATTTTATTAAAACAAAAATATCGATCGAAGAACAAAACGATCCGGATTGTTGATAAAGATAAGGAAATACCTAGAAGGAAAAGTTTGGTGGTGGCGAATGGTGGTATGAGAGAACGAAGAGACTTGACTCTGGAGAAGAGAAGAGAAGAGAGGAGAGGAGGCGAGGAAGGTAGAACAGAAATCCAATATTGCTTTGCGCGCCAGTCAGCCTCGATTTACTGTTCATTCGGCGCGCGTTCTACATGCATCTGTGTGACTCGAAAGTTAACCACCAAGCGAGCATTCTGCAGCGACGTAATGAAATTCCATCGAACTCAGATGCTTAGACACTCAGAACTGGAAGCAACGACGCGTGCTACCACTAGAATATATGCTACCTCTCTCTCTCTCTCTCTCTCTCTCTCTTTATATATTTTTTATGACGGAGGTGTCTCAACTTTTCTTAGACAATTCTTTTCTTAGATATACCGATAAATTTATTAGCTTAAACGTGTCATAATTTTCTATTAATGGATATTTCAAACTTTGAATAAGAGTTGAATTAAATATTGTCGGGGGTTACGCTCAGTTAAAGTGGTTGCGTATATAGCTTGTCCTTTTTTTTGTTTTGTTAATCGTTTAGAAATACTTTCCAATCTAAATTATTAGAGAAGAAAATCAGATTTATTTTAATTATGAAAAATAGAACTTATTTTCGTTGTTTTATATTTCTATATTTATCTATCTATCTATCTATCTTTCTCTCTCTGTTGTTCTCATTCAACGAATATTTGATACTTCTACTAGCAGAGGGATATTTCGATGGTGAATGGTACTCGACGGATTCCGCGGAAAGTTCCAAAGCGCGATGCTCGTATCCCCCTCCCCTTAACGTGGGATGCAACGCTCTGGAACAACACTCCGCGTGCAAGAACCAATAAAGCTCTGGTTGAAATTGCCCGAACTGAGCTTTTGTGTATAAATGGCTTTCGATCTGACGAAGCTTCGCCGGCAAGCGACTCGTTGACTCTCTCCCTCCCCCCTCTTCCTCTCCCCCACCATTCCCCGATCTACCTTTCCATGAATACGCAGAATCAGCCTTTATTGAAAACGCAATTACGAAGTAGAAGAAAATTTGCAAAGAGTTATTAAAAAGTAACGCGCGTGTTGAAATACTCTTATTTTTATTTTAAATATTGTTCCACGCTTATCTTTATATTATTTTTTGGATCGATCGTTTGTTCGTTCGAACGATGTTGTTGATTTTTCTCCTCTTCGATCATTATTTCTTCGTATAAAAAAATCCAATAATTGTTATTTTTTTTTGTTCATTTATAGGGTAACGGCGCGTGGCTTGTTGTTTTAACCATCGATAGTGTTCAAAAGTCTGACACGGAGAAGGAATACATATTGGAAGCTCATAACATAGAAGGAGCTTACGAGTACCGTATTGTTTTGTCAACGTCTCCAGAACCAGCAGGTAACTTAACGATTATACATTTTTAACCCAAAACTATTCTCTTCTTTTATCAACAACATTCATCTCACCGTCGTCATATATATATCTACATATAAATACATTCAATTTACATACAAAAATTTGTATAACAACAAAGAAACATTAACTTCTTCCTAAGAGGTAATATAAAAAAGAAAAAAGAAATAAAGCGTAAAAAACTTATTGTTCAAATTGAGAAGGTTTTAAACTTGGTAGATATATCATCTTCCTTGCACTTTGTTCGTTTGTCACCGTCATTTTCATTCATTCAAAACTGTTCTCTCTTCTCACATGCTTAACACCGACCTTCGTCACGATCATTATCACACCTTTCTACTTATGTACATCACGATCGATCGATCATCATTATCTTTCCATGACGATCGACACACACACACACACACACACACACACACACACACACATATACACGATTTCTTTATAACTAAGTCTACTACTATTACTACTATCTATAACACATGTCACATAATATCTTTCCATGTGTGTATGTGTGTACGTTTTTCTCTAACCATATCGATCCTTCACCGCATGCTCATGCAGGAGCGTTCAGTCACTTCTATGGTAAGCTCTCCGAACACATGCACGCACTAGGTAATGTCATTTTTTCAAATTATTATACGTAAGCCTGTAGTATTCAAAAAAATAAAAACTCTCATTCGTCATTGTAAAAAAAAATAACGTGTTCAAGTGTTCGTCATCCTTTTTTCTAACACCGATCTAATGGTAATGAACGTACAATTTTTCTAATTGCATCTACAATTACTCCTATAGATTTTCTATATCTTTTTGTCGATATTTTCAATACTCCATGTAACATTGACTAAACCGCGAATATTAACTTTCGTAACACATATATATATATATTATGTTGAAAGAATTACGATACTAATTTAACGTTGCCATTAGCTTTGGTTGTATTACTCTTTTTATTATTAACCTTATAATATATCAAAGCAATGATCGAATCCAATTCATTACCATTATTTACTTGTGTTGGATGGCAAACAATGATATATATTAACAAAGAAAAAAAGAATGAATTCAAAATAAACGATTGATTAACAATTTTAATGTCAATTTTCTAATGAATCAAATTTTATTTTGGATTCATTATTTAATGTTTACGAATGAAACGAACAAATATTATTAGAAATTAATTAGATTTGGGAGTGTAATCTTTGATATTGTTTAAATATATTATTGAAATTAATAATATTCGTTCTATGAGAATTAATTTATTAAAAGAAAATACATCTACGAAATATTTCGGTGTATTTTCTTTTATTTCTTTATAGTTTTTGATGTATAGTCGATAGAATTTTTACAAAGATTTTCCATAGGAGATCTCCACTCTGGTTAAAATAAATAAATATATTATAATATGATTCCCCCCCCCAAAAAAATATTTAAAATATAATAAACGATTTAAGATCGAAGTATGATCCATATGGAACTTTGTATTTTAGTATTCATGGTTTATGTAGAAAGTTACTCGTTGTTAATTTCAAAAGAAGAAACGTATCATCTTTTGCAAGAATACGATCGAAATATATTTTTCTGATCATTATATTGTATATGTTACAGGCAAATTATATCTTTTAGAATAAACAAAAATATATATATAATAATTTATTAAGAAAAAAACATCGGGTAACCCGTGAACATTTTCATCATTTGATGCATCGCCTACATATATAAATATATATCTTATGTAATCAAATTTATTAATTTCATTCAGATATGGGCGATGAATGAAAGGTGAAAACATGAAAAAATACAAATGGAAAAATACAATTTGAAATTAATTTCCTTTGCACAACCTTTATAACTGTCACGCCCACGCATATTCGGAATTGCAGCGGAAAAAGTCACCGATTACGTGGAACTTGTAAAACAACGTTTTTCCGTTGAGTCCAACTTGAACAGTATGCATCGTGTAATTTGTAATAACATTAAAGTAGAGGACCTATGTGGCACCCTATATTTATATATACTATATGCATATTGTAAATCCTAGAAAATCATTTAGTATTGTACCCCTTTCATTACTTACATTACCTGTAACATATACGAAGTACATTATATAGCCCATTGTAGGAAAGTTTTCAATTGAGTGCAAACATCTAATCTAATCTCATTATACGTAAGCATGATTCGCGAATATTTACTTTGATTTTTCATTTAAAAAAGCTTGGACATAAATATTATGCAAACGATTAAGCCGTTGAAAATACAACAACGAAAGATGAATCAGTTTTGTTGTATTTTCCTTGATATTTAATCGATATAAATTTAATGTCACAATCCATGTAGTATAAGTGCACCGCTTTTTGTTGCAACCTTTAATCGAATAAATTCAAATGAAGAAAAAAATATAAATAAATAAATAAGAGTTAAATATATATATATAAACGAACGAAAGAAATAAATAATTGTATCATAAATATATACATATATAAATATACATATATATATATATATATACATTTTTTGTTATCAACGATCATAGGTGTCGATCTTGATGCTGGATCAATCATCGGTATCGTTGTTGGTGCTTTGGTACTCATTCTCATCGTGTTCTTGGTGATTTTCGCTCGAGCAACCGGTCGCTGGTGCTTCGCAGGTGAGTTAGAATATAACTAGAAGCAAAAAACAAAAAAAAACAAAAGATAAAATAAGAAATTTCATTATTAGTTCATTAATATTTTTGATTCCGTGTATTATACTATCCATACTATGTACCATGTTCGTTTTACAGCAAGGTAAATTTTGTTCTCCCCTATGTATCCTCGATGGAAGAATTTTCCATTTGTCTATTATTCGAACATACAGTCATTTTCGTCCACATGGTAGAAAGTGAAATTAGTTGGCTATTGTGAGAAAAGCGAGAGCAACGATATATACATACATATATACCTATACATATAGGCGAAACTCATCGATACGAAAGATAAAAAGAAAGAAAGATAGATAGATGGATAGATAGATAGATAGATAGATAGACAGATAGATAGATAGATAGATAAATAGGAGGAAAAAAAAGAAAGAGAAGAGAAAGAAGAGAAGAGCAACGAAAAGAATTCGTATTTTGCCAAGTTTTTAGATGGAGGCTAGTCCTAACGAGTTTCATTGTCCGTTGCCAAGTTTATCCGGGCCCTCGATGAACGAACGGCGGTCTCTAATGTCGGGGGTATATTCTGCTAATTCCGTATCTTTCCATTTTTTCTAGACTACAAACGAAACTTATTGGGAAAATGTAACAGTGTGTATAGGAAAATAGAAAAAAATAAAAAAGAACAGAAAATATCGGCTGAGCTATTTAAATTTTTTATTTTTTTTTTTTATTTCTTCCGATTAGACTTTTACGAATTTCAATCGATGAAATAATATAATGCTCGATATATAGTACACATACTACACACATATACAAAATATGTGTACATACCTACCATACACGCGCATATACATATATATCTGTATAGAGAGTTAGGTATATGTATACAAAAAAAAATGTGTATATAGTGATAGCACGCAAAACGAGAAAGGCGTGTATTTTGAAATTTTTTTTGCGTAGCTAACGATTCCTCTTTTTCTACACGATCTCATCAGCCAAGTTATTTATCAGAGCTACTACTATTCCTCTATTTACTACTACCTATCTTTACTTTATATTATTATGTACGTATACAAATGTCTTGTGTGTTGTGCCGCTATTGATAGGACAGCATGCAAGTCGGGCCAAGTAAAGAATACGGAGATACACCAACAATAACCGTGCGATTCCGTACTCTAGGCATGATACTGTCCAGGGGTAAGTCACCTCAGACAGCAAACAAAACCCCCATCAACAAACCTTTATTTTTTTCTAATCAAAAAAGTGCTCGTCTTGTTTTTCATCATCTCAGACTCTCGTCTCTCTCTCTCTCTCTCTCTCTCTATCTCTCTGTTATCCGTCATTATTTTCTCAACAAATTCATTTATTATTTTTATCAATTATCTATTGCATTCTCATAATATGCATTTGCATTTTTCCACGAAGTCAATTTGCACGTTGATCATTAAATTAGAGAAAAATATTAAAGTAAAACAAAAAAGAAATGAAAAAAATTATTAAACAGATTATAAAATCCATCTTTGTATTATTCACGAATGATACTTTTACCGAAACTTAATAAAATCATTTCTTACTTTTTTTTCCCAACGAGCTGAAAAAAGAAATGAGCATGGTGTCGAGAGTTGATAAATTGATATTTCACAAAAAAGAAAACAAAACAAATAAATATATATATTACAAATGCAGGAGATTAATACTACTATACTCACGTACTATTCGCACGAATATTTCTAAATATCTTCTCATAATTCTTGGTTTCGTTTATCGTAGATCCTTCCCCATCTAATTTTTCCTATCTCGTTAGTCATCAGAATTCTGTTGCCCGAATAAACAAAAAATAAAAGAAAAAACATTATATTATATTGAAATAGAAAAGAAAAAAAGTGTTATGCATGCACTTCGTGCTTACAATTATTATTGCTCATTACTGCATGTGTCAACATAGTTAGATACTTGTTACGTATGTATTATTAGCCTTCTCTTTCTATCTTTCCCTCTTTCTCTTTCTCTCTCTCTCCCCCCTTTTTCACATATATAATATTAATAATTATTATTCGCGCAAAAAAATTATTAACAACTTAGAGACGAATAAAAGACTCTAAGTCGTTTTGCGACAAGCAACGGCAATGGAATCGGCAAAGGCAAGTGCGATGAAACTCAATTAATTTGATTTGTTCATTAATCAAACGTTTTCGTGGTGTCGCAAAAACGTTCCGAAAATAAAAGAAAAGTAATAATAATAATAATAATAATAATAATAATATAAATTAGTCCTTATTTGTTAATTACTACTATTCTTATTATTATTATTATTATTCCCTGATAGATTGTTCAAGCATGTTTGTACGTTTTCTCTCCCTTATTTTTTTATACATATCTTTCTATATATATACATATATAGATACATAGACATTCGTTACATTTGTTAATAAATATATATCGTATAATCTTTGTTATAGTTCGTAATTATTAGAAAGTATATACACTTGTCTTGATACACATATTTTTTGTACCAGTCAAATAAAAATAATTAATAATTAGTTAATATATTATGCATATATAAAGATAAATAAGATGTACTATAGAAAAACAATGGACGAAAAAAAACAATGATAAATCATAAAAAGAAAGAAAAAGAAAGAAAGAGAGAAATGTGGGCGAGATATTAAAAAATCAGCACACAAATATGCACTTTTTAAAAAAGAACACGCATACGTACTTACATATTTTATTTGACCACATTTCATATAAATGTCTAGTAATTTAAAAGAAGGAAAAAAAAATCTTTTAGAATTTCTTGAACATTTTACATACGTACATACATGCATACATACATACAAACAATCATATATACATATATACATACACACATACAAATAATTATATATACATATATACATGCATACATACATATGCTTAAACAAGGACACGTAATAAATACAATAAACAATATGAGAAAAATATGAGACAAAAAAGGGTGTACCAACGCGCATAGGGGTTTGCCTTGACCGATCGTGGCGTTGCTTGTTGCAGCGAGGCGGCGGGGCGACGAGGAAGCTGCCGATGGTGTCGGCGCTGGAAGTGAGGCACACATAACGCCTGCCGATGACGAGGATGAAGATCAAGAAGACCCAAGGATCATCGATGAAAAAATACCGCAAGGTGGCCAGGAAAACCCGATCCATGCGAGCACCGAGTACGTCAATGGTCGTACCAACGATTATAAGGATACGAAAAAGGATGAGAAAACGGATACACCTGTCTAATAATATTTCTAATTCTCCTCGAAATTTGCGATGCCCTTTTCAAGGACACTCCCTCGATCGCCGGACGCTCGATCCTAAAAAAAAACACACGCGACACATATACATATACACAAACCTCTTCCCCTCTCCCTCACCCTCGGACTCACCCTCTCACCTTTTCACACTCCTTCTTTTTTTTATTCTCCTCATTCCCTCCCAACTCCCTACCGACCCTTTCTCCTTCTCCTTCTCCTCCATCTTTTCTCTACTTTCAACAACAAAAATAATATAATCAGGCGCTTTTGTTTCACAAGAAATTCTCTCTTTTGTAATAATAATTAGTAAATTAAACGGACCTAGCGATTGTAGGATTTAGGTACATTTATAAATGTCGAAAATATCGAACGAAACTTAATGTTTGCTCTATGCACTTTGTTCTATTTATCTTTTTTTTTTGTTTTATTATAATAAATCAAGGCTGGGACGACGAATAAACAGGCCTTTTTTTGCCTATTGGCTTTTTTTGAAAATTGTTTTTGCTCTTAGCTTTTTGACGTACGCATTATACATACTCGTATATATATATACGACGATTAATCTATTAGTATTGTTCTAACGCCGAGCAGCCTCAATTTTTACATTTTTCTATGATGTTTAAGAAAAAAAAAAGAAAGATAAAAAATACTTATACATTTTATCAATAGATCGATATTAAACAGTAGATTTTTGACATTTATATTTATTTCATAATATAGTTCAAGATACTCTTAATGTCGAAATATTGTCAAGACTAATATTTGAAATTAGGGAATTCATTAGAAACGAAGTTGAGCAAAGAAAACACGTTCGATTTTTTTAATTGCATTTGTTATGCAATTGTTGTTCATTCTAGATTTTTTCTTACGAAAGAGTAAGTATATATATATATATACCAAGTAATAATAAGGAAAAAAGCAAAACAAAAAAACATTGCAATTACAGATCGTTTTATAATACAAATTTGTCCTTGTAAGAAAGAGAGAGAAAAAGAGAAGGAAGTAAGGAGGGAGGAAGTGAGAGAGAAAGAGAGAGAGAGAGAGAGGGAGAGAAAGAGAGAGGTATTCGCCGGCGACGGTCCTGATTAACTCTACGTGTGTTGTATATATTAAAAATATACATATACATATTAAATATAAATAATTACGCGATATGAGATAATTGAAATAATAGCGGTTGAATATATATATATATATATATAGAATATATATATAGATATATATATTTCTGCATCGAAGCAGTTGGCATGCAACTCGAAAATATAAAATCGATGATATACTTATTTATCTATTTGCAATCCAATTGCCGATGACACATCGTTATACCATCGATTTGAGACAAAAATTATTGGCCAGAGTATTATAATGATAAGATTTACTTAAAGGTATATATAATAATGTAAAAAAAAAAACTAGAAAGAAATATTCAAAGAACGAGATTAGAGAATATAAAAAAAAAAAAATAAGGAAAAGATTAAGGAGATGATGTTGATGAATTATAATGATGATAACGATGATGGAAGAAGGAGTAAATGGAAAATTTTTGATGACACGTGATCATCGAAAAACTACTTGAAAATAATACATCCTGTCTATGTGGATCGAGATTAGAAAGAAAATGAAAAAAAAAGTAAGATTATTATACATACATATATAAGTACGTCGATGTATGTTGCCAATAGGTACTTTGTATCGTGTTCGCGATGTCAAAACGTTGTTTGAGCCATTACAGAGGCTGAAGCTCTCACACTTTCTTCTGGATATATCACAATTTTATTAGTTTAATATCTGTAGGTAATAGAATTTCTTGGAAATAAATATTAAATGCATCTCTCCGGTCACTCGTCTACTTTCGACGATAGATATGCATCTCAACAATGATTTATTTACAAAAGAACAATATTCGAGTGCAAGAGTGAGAAAATGAGAGAATAGGGAAAAGAATGAAAATAAGAAAGAGAAAGAGAAAGAGGGAAAGAGAAAGAGAAAGAGAAAGATAGAGAGAGAGAGAGAGAGAGAGAGAGAATGAATGTAAATAAACGTAAAAAAAATTTCCCTATCCGTAGACAAAATGAACGAAATGAATGAATGAATGAAAAAGTTTTTTGATGATTTGTTTTCTCTTTTTCTCCTCTCCGCTCTCCCTCTCTCTCTCTCTTTCTCTCTCTCTCTGTCTCTCTCTCTCTCTCCTCGCTAATCTTCTTTTAAAATGCGTGGACACTGAAATAAGACAATTGATTTCATACAAATTTCATTTGATTTTCCTTTGATTATTAATTTACTCGGCGAAGTAGATGCGTGACGAGATTTATAAGACTAAAAGAAAAATCAGTTCAAACAGGTCCAACTACGCAGTAATGATTTTCACGGATCACTGCCAAAGTATATACATTGAAAAAAAAACAAACAAAAATATATATAGATATTATACATATATACAGAATTTACCAGAATAAAAAAAATAAAAGAATAAAAAGAATTTAAAAAAAAAAATAAAATAAACTATACACACACACACAAGCGGATTAAACATCCACATACACATATGCCATTTAAAATCTTAAAAGAAAAAAGAAAAAAAAGAGTAAACTGTGACTTCTGCTATCCCTACGACGATGATTTTTGCTAGATCACCGAGATTATACTTTAATCCGATTAGTAAATAAATTTTAGGATTAATGTTTAATAAAAATAAAATGTAATTGTAACTATTTAAAACATCGAACGATATTGATAAAACAATTGATATATTGCAAAAGAAAATGAAAGAGATTTTAGCCACTTTACGTGGTTAATATTAATCTGGGACAGTGGAAATGTTCATGGTTGTTAAAAAAAAAAAAAATTTGTTCTCACCGTACAATGTTCGACAACTATTGTTCTCAGCTTGTTGTAGCAACTGAAATCATTAAGTACGAATTTACGCTTATGGACTAACATAAAGAAAAGGGATATTTGCGTATGAATACGTTTAATGTGTACATTCGTTGTGGTTCATTCATAGTTCTAGCGACAACTTACTATTATAATACTTATTCTCGTAATTGATTTTTATCTATGGATATATTATTATGTATTATTATATATTATTATTAATATTATTATTATAATTATTAATTATTCGTAATGCTAATTACTTAAATTCTCTCAATGATCATGCTACGAGGAAAAGGACTGTATAGATTGTATACTTTTTGTATACTTTGTACTTTTGATATTAACAAATTCGCGTCAATTCATTTTTAATATCGCTCTTTTTCTCTCTCTTACTCTCTCACTTTCGCTTTTTTTCTTCTCTTTCTCTCTCTCGCTCTTTCTCTCTCTCTCTCTCTCTCTCTCTCTCTCTCTTTCAATCTATCTATCTATCTATGTTTTCTATCGCAGAAAAAAGAAATAAAAAAAAAATTAAGATATACTCGATGCTCGCAGTTCTAAACATGAATTAATATGAAAAAATATTTGTGAAACATCGTATTAAACAGATTATTACTATAATGATAATAACTATAAGAAGCATGATCGTTGGCCATACAATGGAATATATATAGATATATTATATATATATTTATGTTAATATATAAGACTCTAGCTAATATAAAAGAAAAAAAAATTAAAAAGAAAAAAAAAATAATACAAGAAAATAAAGAAGACGACCGACGACGATGACGACGACGATCGACAATGATTACGATCAATACCTGAAACTGGTTTTCTTCTCTACAAAAAATTTTTTAAGAGATCCGGAAACGAAATAATGTTTTGCCAAATGATGTCATTTATATTAATTTATAAATTTTTAAAATATAATTCAAGAGAATAAATCCAGTATGTGAGTACATTTAAATACAAATGTCAGGAATCGAGCAAAGATCGAAAATATTTAATTCATTTCACTATTTTTTGTTATTATCTTCTCCTTTAAATACAAATTTAAGAAAAAAAGAAAAATAAAAAACGCTCGATCACATTCCGAGTGAAAAGAGGGCCCAAAAAATATGTAAAACGGCATTTAATTAAAAGAAAACGCATTTAAAAAAAAGAAAAGAAGAACACTTTCAGAGATCGTTAACTTAATTCTTTAAAAGTAATAATAATAATAATAATAATAATAATTGCAAAACGAAACGAAATGAAATTAAATAAAAGAAGAATTTATAAAAAATTACAAAAAGGGGAAAAAAGGATAAATACAATAAACAAGTTTTAATGTTATATCGTGGTCGATTAAACGATACGAGGACAGCACACATAGACAGACATGCATACACATAAATACCTATACCCATAAACTAAAAAAAGACCATCTCTAATGACGGAAATATTTAGATTGTAAGAACACACATTTTGTATCTGTACTTGTAGATACAATGCAAGAGTAGGCAAGAGTAAAACAAAAATCTAACTAAGAATTCAAATGATATTAATATATAGAGATCTGTATGTATAATTTAATCGTAAGTTCATTCTCATCGCTATATTATAACTTAGATATATATATATATATATATATATATATATATATATATATATATATATATATATATATGATTATATGATTTTTGAAATAAAACATTTGTTTTAAATACATGTCCATGATAATATACGTTAAGAAACATGTGGTCTTTCCTGATTTTGAAGTTCCGTCGATTTTTAATAATAGTTTTTATTTTTACCACGTATAAACATGTTGACATGTTTACGTATAAAGAAAGAAATTATTAATTAATGAATTACCAATGATTGATTGATTTATTTTAGTATTAAAAAAAATATTGAGAATAAATAGAAATATTTTTCGATTATTTACAGGTAGTTCAACGACAAGGAACCTTGGCGAATCGTGAGTATTTAGCTATTTTAATACATAACAAATTTTAAAGGCTAGCATTCACTTTTTGCACTATAAATAAATTTTGCACTATTCTCCTTATACTTCCCCCTTTTGGATAAATTTTGTTTATTTCTGCTATGGTCGTAACTAATGCACACATGCGCCTATCTTTCGCTACATTAAAATATGCCTGTTTTATTGAAAGAAAAAAAAAAAGAAAGGAAATATAAAGGGATGCTTCAAATGGAAAAATGTTCCTCTACTACTACTACTATGAGCTTTTCGAAGAAGAAAATATTTATAGATGAAAAAAGAAAACAAACGCAAAATATTTAATGTTCACTAGATTGCAAGCATGATGCACATATTTTCAGAGACTTACTAGCAGATCCAGGAGCGGCTGTTACTCTTCTTCATTTTGGAAATTCGGAAACTACAAACAATGCCAATAAAAGGCAAAGGCAAGAAGTAGTAATTATATTTTTGACAGATTTTTATTTATTTGTTCATTTTTTTTTACTTTAATTCATTCACATCTGTCCTTGAGAAGCTTCATCGTTATTTTTGTCTCTTCATTTTATCGTTTGACATATTTCTAACCCATATTCGATATAAAGGAAAAAAAGGAATTTTCATCCAGTTACATATAAGTTTACTTATTTACACAGACGAGATTTATATATATATATATATATATATATTTATTTTTTCTGATAAGTATAATTTGATTAGAATTAATCTAAGCAAAATTGGAGTAATTCTAAGATTGGACTTTGAAGTATTCTATTATGTATATATGTATTTTAATCGTTTACGATAAAGTAGCATTTTACTCTTACAAACTTTAACCTAACTAAACTTTCCTTATTGCGGTGTTGGTAATATTTTCTAATAAACGTACACACAGCGGTGATGGTATGTATAGTCGTATATGTTTAATAAATATAATTTAGATCATATATAAAACACTGAAAATATGCCACGTGAGAAAAATATCTCTCATCTCTTATCTTTTAATATAAAGCATATGTTTACGTAAAATTATTGAAGTATCACGTGTATTGCTATTGCTTTTCAATAATTTCAATAACAACGTTCACATTTGTTATCTATCTGTGAAATACATCGTAAATAGATTCTCATGTAGATCGATCAATAAGAGTTAAACGTGTGCTGCGTTGTTTTGTTATATGATCTTTTGAGATACCTGCATATATAGTAATATAGAAGTAGCTACGTATATGTTAACAATAGTAAGTAAACTTTTTGTCTTTAGTAGCGACACGGAAAGTGCAGGCAGATATTCAAGGACAGAAGTAGATACTGCTTCTTCAGGACGAGGACGTAAACCAAAACTTAGTATTATTCAACTATTCCGACGTAACAAGGATAAAGTATCTGGTGCTGATACCGATACTATGAGAACTGTCGTTACAGTTGACGACGAAAAGGTAATTAATTAATCAAATTAAGATATTTTTAAAAAAGAAATAAAAAAATTTTATAATTTACGTATATTTATAATTTCTTTATAAAAAAAAAATGAAATTGTATATTATAATTTTATATCGAAAATTTAAAAAAAAAAATTTTACAATAAATACAATTGTACGTTATTTTTATAAACTAATACACACATCTAATATGTCATCGTTATTAAACACAAAAAAAATATTAGTAAGAGATAAACTAAATTTAAATAAAAAAGTTTTCTTTTTATAGATTCAGATTTATATATTACTGGTGTGAAATGGTCTTTCAATTTTTTTTTCATTCCCCCTCTTTATCTCTCTTACTACTGACATGAGATTTAATTGGAAAATTATTTCTGACAGGCCACAATTTCGAAGGCTATTACATAAATTTCCTCACCTTCGTCGAGTTGTCTGGGAAAACGTAAATAAGTCTCCAAAGCTTTCCAACTTTTCCGCCTTAAAACTTTCGAGACTCATTAATACCAAGGAATATTTTCCCAGAATTTTACTATCATAATCAGATCCTAGCAATTAGTATGGATAAAATCAATTTTTAATATTGCTATGCAATTAACATATATATATATATTATATTTTATAAATGAAGAAATAAATCTATGTATTAAAAAAATCTGTATATTAAGAAAAATTTACACTAATGAGCTATAATTTTTATAACGGTGAAGGTTTCAATACTCGTAAGCAATGCAAAACTGAATACAATCGATTGGAGGATACAAAAAGGATATGAAAAAAGGGTATAAAAAATAAAAAAGAAACATTACAAGGTCTTGAAAAATAACATATAAACAACTCATTGGTCGTAGTACAAGCGTTGTGTATCTTAATTAATGTAAATAAAAATTAAACAAAGTAAAAATTGTACAAAGTGTGTTCAGATTTGCTTCTCATCACTGTATATGATTAATGATTACTATAATTGATAATTATTTTGAATTGTGTGAACCATTTTAGCTTCAACCATGTGAACAACAACAGCAACAACAATCATCACCACAAGATAGTAGAATAAATCCAGCAAGCATAGAAGGTGGAATAGTTTACGCGGAGTTGGATTTAACTCAACAGCAACAAGGCGGAACTCCACGGCGTTTGAACGAAGATAAAACTGAATACGCAGAAATCTTGTATACAAAACCAGAAACAACTGACGAGGAAACCCCAGATAAATAATTTCACGTACAAATTAAGAACGTTCAAATCTCAACTTGTTATAAATAAAAAGAAAATCAATCTATTCGTATTAATGTTGCTTAATATGATTATGCGGCATTTCGTGTACTTATCGACAAATTATCTTTAAGAGAGTAGTAGTTTAATGTTATTCTATATTTAGATAGTATACGGAGGTCAAAAAAATGTTTTTACTCTTTTTTTATTATCTTTATTAATCCTTATCGGTTGTTAGCTTTTTTCATACGATTCTCATTAGATTGTAGCTAATTTCAGTTTGTATGCATATACATATTTCGTTTGTCACTTTTATTGTTTCTCACACGAAGCCTATATGCAAGGAAGACGATCGCAGTGTTATAAACGTGTTACGATATACACAATGAGAGGAAAATTTCTATTGCCACTAGAGAGCGCGTCGATTCCCTTGATCTGATTTTTCAAATATGTAAAAACCTACCTTTAACTTAGGAAAAAAATAGATAAATAAATCGACGAAGTAAATAAAAAATTATAAACTAAAAAAAATGGAATAATTGGTTATGATATCACAAAGTCAAGAAAAAACAACAATAGCATGAAAAAAATGTCGATAAATCATCCTATATATCTGTAAAAAAATTGTGAGATGGAATCAATTTATCTTTAACTCAATTAATATAAAAATGAATAATACTGCATGTAAAATGCAAAAAAACATCAAAAAGAACTATTTGTTTCATTTGTTTATTTATAAAATCACACGTACTTAAATCTGAACTTCTGATACCACCGCAACCATTGTGGACAATTATCGTACTCGGTATTTAGTTATTTTCAACAACACAAATTCGACGAAAACACGTATCTCGATCGTCTTCCTTGTATATAGCTTCTTTGTTTCTCATGTGAAAGGTGAAAAACGCCCCATAAGGGTAATTTTTTTTCTCTTTTTCTGTTTTCTCTTCTTTTTTTTCTTTTCAATTAATTTCTAGTCATACTTAATAATGTTTCGAGTATGCATTCGTGAAAGATCGCGAATAAGAAGTAACAAAATAAAGATAAAACTGCTGAAAAATATGACAATTGTTTTAAGACTATACTAGTATGTACAGTAAAACCTCCTATAACGCTCTATTCTCTTGGCGCGATATCCATATAACGCGGTACGAATTAATCGCGTTATAGGAGGTTTTACTATATATACTATCTAAATATTAATCTTTATGTATCGTATTCGAGCACGTACATATGTACTTAACTGAGTACAAGATGCTTCTTCTTTTTATTTTTCTAAACATACTTTTTTAACTTATCATTGTTATTCGATAAAAAAAGGAAAAACATTTCGACTAATCGTTCATATATTCTTAACAAAAAAGTATCATGCTACTCTTTTTGTATGTCAATGATTTTATTTTTTAAACTTTAATAATAATTCCATTAGTTATACGTAATCATTTTTTAATAATAATTTGTACAAATGTATCGAAAACGTCCATATATGAAAGTAATAATTTGTACACACGTTAAGAAAATAATCAATAAATTTTATCTATTTATTGAAATCATAATAATTGATTAGTAATCTCTTATATATATATATATATTAATTTCCAATTTCAATGAAACAACAATTAGTCTAATGATCCACACTCGAATTATTAGTTTTATTAATTTAAACGAAACGTATGTGTATAAATTAAAACATTCATAATAATTAAGTTTTATAAGTTCGTCTAATGAATTCCAATTAACGTACAACATTAAATAAAATTAGTTCGTTTTGTATACCTGCCTTTAATAAATAAATATGAAATTATTAAAGAAAGATATTTTTTAAATCTCAAAAAATAAGAAAATTTAATGTGTATAATATAAGTTTTCTAATTCCATAAATACCAATAATTGTAAAGGAGATTTAAAAGTGAAATTTGTTTTAATTGTTTTTCATATATTATTCATCATCTGTCATAGTTTCGTCCATTATAGTAGTATCAGTTTCTTCTTCCATTATAGTAGTATCAGTTTCTTCTTCACCTTCTTGATAAATCGTCTCTTCATCCGTTTCATCTTCGAAATCATTCTCTTTCAAGAAATCGTCCTCGACGATATCTTCCTTTTCATCACGAGGTACACGATGTTGATAAGTTTTATAAATTTCATCGGTCATATCGGCTGTCAATTTATTAAATTCAATACGACTATCATCTAAAATAAAACTACGTGGCTTGGAACAATCCAATGGTCTACTAATCATCGAAGTGCCTGCACTAGAATTCGGATCGATTTTTGGAATGATCGTAGATTTGCTCAAATGACTCATAAAATCAATTTCATTAGGATAATCATCGCAAACTTTAAGTCTATCAGAGATCGACATTTTCGGAGGATAACGTGCTTTGAAAGTAGCAACCATCTTCTTTTCGCATTCTTCAGAAACGTGTTCTAAGTATTTAGGATCAAATAGTGGATAAGATTTCTTTATACGTTTGGATTGGCCTAGATTAAGATGCCACGTAGTACTAACAAGCATGCTATTCAAATTTTCCTTTTTCAATTGAGGAGCTAAAGAGGGTAATTGAGGATTTTCAAATTCATGGGCTTTTCCCATGCCAAGACCTAGATTCCTACGATACCATAAATAAGAATCAACGTCAGTTACAGTTTGACCTCCTGGAATTGATACGTCACAACCTTCTACTTTTCCTGGAGTAGTTTGTATAGATTCGAAAAGTATCTTCCTTCTTGCGGCATGTCCTTTGCTACCGTTCAACTTAAAGTTCTCTTGTTCGAACGTAAATATCACAGGTGTTATAAAAAATTCTAATCTTTGATTAGTGTTCAAAATTTTCGTAACGGCATAAACAAAAGAGTTTAGATTTTTACAACGTAAAACATAAATAGCACCACGATCTTTATTAAATAATGGTGGACCGATCCAACAAGGATCACCTACGTAATATCCATCTTTAGAGAGCAAAGCACCTAATGTGATTTTGTTACACTCGATTAAAATATTTGGTGCGTCGTCGAATGCACTTTTCAAAGCATTGGCTAGAGTTGATCTGTTACGACCACCATAAAGAATACCGCAAATAGGTTTTGAAAAATTGATCGTCCAAACGTGGGGAAATATTTTGAAACAATGCTGTAAATTGAATCTATTTAAATGTTTCGAACATTTTTTTATTGAACTCTTCAAACTTTCGGTATAATAAGAATCTCCGCATATAACTGCTGAATCTAAGACAGCAGGATTCCATCTCGATGGATGACTTAAATATTGCATAGCTAATACAGCTACGCAAATAGCTGCTTGATTTTTACCAGCACGATTACCAAACCTAGAATCATAGCAACCAATCGTACCCCAAATCGAATATATTAAATCTGTTACTTCTATAGCATAATTGTTCCAATATAATTTCATTGGTTTCTCTTTTTCTTCCTCGTTATTGTAACGTTTCTTCTTTTGTCTCCTTTTCGAAGATTTCTTATCAATTTTAATTATTTCTGGAGCATGATCAAAAGTCCAATGATAATCTAAATAAATCCACATTGGATCTTCTTGAAATTCGATTGATGGGGACACGTTAACTGAATCAACGTGAAGTCGATGAATAAAAAATCCTGTTGACTCTTCTATTTGATTGAAACACATGTTTTTGACCATTTGACAAATATTTGAAAAAATACACAAACAAGCCACGCCATTGGTCGATACTTTTCTTCCTTTATCGTTGCATTGATAAGGATCTAAGTAGTAATAGGAATTTGTTGATCTTGAATACCAAAATCCATAGCAACAATTAGTAAATTGTATGATACCACTACTATATTTTACAAAGTGTTTCTTTAAATATTTCCTTACCTAAAAAATAATATATACTTTATAATCAAGTGATCTAAGTATCTTATTAAAACTTAATCGTATTAGCTTACTTGAACATAGAAATCATTTCGGTCGGTACGAGGATCAATAGTAAGTGGTACCAAACAAGATGCACAATCTCGAAGATCAAAAATTCTATTCATCAAAGTAATGTTCCTCAAAATGTGTTCGGTATGAAATTTTGGTTCGTGATACTCCCTGTAAAGACTTTCAGCTACTTCAATTATTTTATCGATCATTCCTGGAAGAGGACTCTGAACGATATCCCTTTTAAACATGACAGCTAAAATTGCTACGAAATAGCAACGTTTTACTCTAGGCTCTTTAATAGTTTCTCGATCGCTTAGAGCAACGGTTCCTATTATGAAAATTGGTTTGGTTTCTGGAACAGTAGGTTTGAATATTGCTTCTAAGTCATATGGCTCTGCTTCCATTTTGTGTATTTCAGCTAAAGATGTCGTAGGAATAACAAATTCGTGTAATCCTTTAACATCGCTGCAATCAGGATCTAGCTTTTTTGCATAGGAAATTGTTACGACTCTCATAACAAATTGGATCTCTTCAGCTTGATTGATCTCCTTTATGATAATCCTCAAAAATTCCTTTATATTCGTTGAAGTGACTATTCGTAATATTTTAGTTTTTTTGATTACCCACCAAGCAAAATAATTATCGTTAGTCCTGGTAACACCTATGTGACTATCTTCACAAACGATAATTGCACCGGTATAAGCAGGACTATCAAAGACGTATTTTAAAGACATTGCTAAATTCCATCCCTCGATGGCATAAAGAGTTCCATAATGTAAAGGTACAAATACGGGACGAAATACATAATTAGCAATCTCAAATTCAGGTAAAAGACCATCAGACATGTTACTGACAGTCGAATCTTCTGTCGCCAATATACTGTCAAACGTATAATCGCAACTAGCTTCGAACAAGCCTCTGATAATTCGTACAGACCATAGTACAGGATCATGGATCAATGACCAAGCCATTATGCAAAGATCTATAGGTGTAATAACTGAAACGTGTTCCTTAAATTTCCTATCGTATGGTTTTCTTCTTATCATTAATTTAACCAATTCGTATGGATCAATATTCTCATTTACATATCTTTCAATATTTGTTTTAAACGGTGCTAATAATGGCCTGGTTATTTCATCTTCTAATACGATTACGTCTAACATCGAAGCATCGTAGTATCGAATAGGGGAGAATCCTGGTATAGTCATGTTATGTACAACGTCCAATTTACGTTCTGCTGTGATCCATTCTATCGATTCGATTAATGACGTTTCTGAATCACTTTTTCTTATTTCTTCTAAATCAGTTAACTCCTCCTGAGGTACTTCTTCCTTAACTTTTTCGATACAATATTGAGTTTTCTTTTTCTTCTTCCTTTTTCGACGTTTCGTTTCCATATGTGAGATAAACATGGTATATAATCGATAAGGTTGATCTATAGATCCTCCTACATTTTCTTCGATCCTATCTAACATCGACGATAAATCACAAAATTCCATCAAACAAGCATATCCTTCTTCATTGGATTTACCATTCTCGTCACAAGCATAAGGATCGAAAAGATAATATCGATCATTATCTTTCCAAAAACCATAAGAAATATTTGATGTCACCAATATACCAGATTCATTATTTTCCATAAAACTTTCCATAGCATTTTTAAGTTTATCAGCTTCACAGTTTTCAGGATCGGCATATACAGCTTGTTTCATAATTACAGTATACTTTGTGTCGAGTATTTCAAAATTATGGAACCATCTGAGAGGTTTATATCGAAGTTTACCTACGCGTTGATAAATTTTGTTAGCCATATAAATAAATTCATCTAAATTCATTCCACGAAACTGATCAATGTTCAATCGAATTTTTCCTAATAAACACAATATAGCAGCAAAATAACAAGCCTTGAAGTGACAAGATTCGATCTCAGCACGATTTTCAAGACGCATATTCGACCGAAGTATAGCAATGTTATCGTTGACCACCTTTAAATAATATAGAAATAAAAGTTTTAATATTAAAAAAAAAAAGAACGGTAAAAATTAGTTATCACCTTAAATCCTTCATCTTCCTTTTCAAAAAGTACTTTTTCTTTGTGATCTTTCGTTTTTTCAAATGCTTTGGTTTCTATTTTGTCTTCAATATCTATTTGTGGTTTTAGTATTTTATCTTCCT
The DNA here is from genome assembly GCF_010416935.1 of Polistes fuscatus. Taxonomy (NCBI): domain Eukaryota; kingdom Metazoa; phylum Arthropoda; class Insecta; order Hymenoptera; family Vespidae; genus Polistes; species Polistes fuscatus. The sequence goes on from NW_025113129.1 coordinate 6,704,402, forward strand.
ACATATAACAAAATTATTTTGAAATATATTCAAATCTTTCTATATAGAAAATGATTAATTATTAACCTATAAAAAATAACTAACTTGATCAAACGCTTTAAAATTCGGAAACATCATTTCAAGGAGTACATTTTCAGTATCACAAATTATTTTTTTCATGATAGGTTCTTCTTTTTCCATTTTCGACAATAGACACTTACGTTTCTTCTTTTCGATACAAAAAATTGATTTTTTAACATAAGTCGGTGTTTTAATAGTAGGACCAAGTGGTATTAATTCAGGCATTATACGAATTCCTATTGGTATTTCAGGAATTTGTTTCAAATCGAAACCATCACCTTGATCTTTGTATATCAAAGAATCATCTTTTTCTAAATCGACATTTTGAATATATTTATCATTTATAGCTCTAAGTGGCATCAAATAAATTGGTAAAACACGCGAATAAAGATATCTGCTGTCGTTAAGTTTGATCATTTTAGCTGGCTTAACTTCTTTTTCCGAAACAGATAATATAAGAGATTTATTTTGTAAATATATCGCAGAAAGACCAATTTTCTTCTTAACTTCTAATCTAGAATCGATTGAAAACCTAGAGACCAAAGAGTGAACAGATCTTTTAGCACGTTTTGCTTCGAGAAGGATACCAAGTGTTGCTTTTGATGGCATCACGTAAGGAGGTGGATGAGTGTATTTCAATTTTTCTAAAATTCTTTCTGGATGTACGATCTTTTGAATAAGTTCAACGTCAGTTTGTACTTTAACGCTGCCAGTTAACAAAGTTAAATTCAAACGATAAGGAGCATCAGGTTGATCCTTTTCTTCAGTTATCAATAATGGACAAATAATAGGTTTCTTTTCAGCTTCTGCCAGAGCCCTTAAATGAGCTTCGACTTTGTCTTCCTCTTCATCTTCATCTTCTTCCTCTTCTTCTTCTTCTTCTTCTTCTTCCTCACCTTCTTCCTCTCCTCTTTTCTCATCATCCGGTAACACGGTATCTCTCTCAAATGGAACTTCAGTTAGTGTTGGTTTATCATCTTTCTCTAATTGTAATAGATCTTCATCGGTAATCGGTAAGAATTTGGTTTGGAACTTTTTGACCATAGTATCATCTGGAATTTCAATTGGTTCGGAGATCGCATATTTACCAGGTTGGATCGAATCCAATACGACAAAATGAATAATAAAATCATTGTCGTTATATTCTAATACACCATAAAGAACATCAGTAAGTTCGTTAAGTGTGTCAACAACTACGAATGATACAGGATAATTTAAAAGTCTCCAGCCTTCTTCATCACTTCCATAAGGATTAAATAAAAAGTATTTATCACTATCTTTCCATATACCGTACATTAATTTATTATTTTCCAAAACCAATTCCGTATAATCAGCGAAATAACATTCTAATGCTTCGGCTAAATTCGCCAAAGGATGAGCTTCGCCGATTAGCAAATTCATTCTTGATTTAAAAATCACGTCGTTTTCGGCGAATTTTAATTTAACCGGTAGCATTGATAAATCTAGATGACTTGGCGCTGGTAACATTTTTAAAATTCTTTCAGCTTCTTCATCTTCGTCTTTTTCTTCCTCCTCTTCAACAACATCGGTATCCGTGTCTTTCTCTTCTTCATCTTCTACTTCTTCTCCTTCTATCTCTTTTTTCTCACCTTTTAATCTACCTTCCTTTATCCAATCAATAACATCCTCGTAAGTTTTGTTACCTATATCTATAATCTGATCAAGATCAATGTTTCTCCATAATGATGGATTTTTTAATTTTCTGTATGCCAAAGCCACCAATGCAATGATCAAACCTTGTCTTCCTCTATAACGAGCTTTATAATTAGGATGCAAACAATTTTTTGTACCCTGTACTATCAACCGATGAGGATTGATGACATTGTAACCTGTAATTTGTTTTATTTTAGAATCTAAAATCGATTCTTCTTCTTCATCTTTTTGAATACCAAATCGTTTTTCTTCTTCTTCATTTTCTTGAATATCATTTCGTCTGTCTTCATCTTCATCTTCTTTTTCTACTTTTTCTACTTCTTCCTCTTCGATAGTTGTCTTAGTTTCTTTTGATTCAAGGGTCGTAGCTATTAAAAACGTTCTTGGCTCATCATCCGTAAACATATACTGATTTATATTTCTCATTAAATCTGGAAACTGTGTTTCGACATCTTGACATTCGTCTAATTCTAATCGTATTGTAGGTGTCATGTCTAACTTTTTTTCTCCAGTTTCTTTAGAAAGTTGAGTCAATGACGCAGAAGGTCTACGATTAGTACCTTTATCACGATATATCACTTTTTCAAATGGACCATAGCGTACCATTCCAGTTTTCACGTAAAGTACTTTTATACCATGAATCAAAAATGGATCTCTGTCTTTGCTAAGAGTATTTTCTAAAATAGTTTCGACCAATTGATTGATAGAACTATTCATAGTAACGCATGCGGCATCTCTAGCACCATAAACCTTCTGTCGTTCTTCGCTATAATTTATTCGAAATCCTTCCTCGTCGCAAGCAAATGGATCCATGAAATAATATGTGTCATCTTCCTTCCAGATGGCATAATAGCATTTTTTAATATCTAATATACCTACAGTTTGAGTTTCGAAGAATTCACGTATTCCACTATCTATAGCAAGTTTACCTTTTTTTTTACCAGAACCAGGAATTACATTTGGACGTAATTTGATTTTGGCCGAGTAAACACCTAAAATTAGATCACCCATGACATCGTCCAAACGTAATTCAAATTCTTCGTCCTCTAGATTTTTCTCTAATACTCTAACGAGGTCGATTAGATATATATTAGATTGATTAAAGATCAAATCGATCAAAGCGGTAGTCCACTTGTTGCCACTGACCAAACAAGAGTAAACTATAGCGGCAAGTGCTATTATAAGATGCCCACGGCCACGAAGTAATTCAGGTATGGCAGGATGCATCAAATGATAAGATCCTTGTACGACAGCTCGAAATTTTTCTTGAATTTTATATCCACTTGGTCGTCTTTGTGGTTTGCCTAATGATTTTTCAGGTTCGTCTGGATCATCGGCTAAAGAAAATGCTTCAACGCCACTGATCAATATTGGATAAAGTACAAATGGTTCGTTTTTAACGTTACTCTTTTCAAGAATTATAAAATAAACACCTATCAAATCTTTGACTAAAAATAATTTAGCCGAACCATCTTCCCCATCTTTAGCTGGCTCGCAAGTCTCTTTCCTAGCTTGACCATCAAATATATTAAAATATCTTGGTTCTTTCCAAATAGCCAAGTTCAGGATTGACGAGGTCAAAATTCCAGAATTGTGTCTTTTAAAAAACAGTTCCAAAGCTTTGACTAAATGCAATTCTGTTGGATCTTGCGAACGAAATTTGCCTGCGTAAGATGGATCCTTGATCGTTACGTTAACGTTTAATTTATTTTGAACAAATATGTCTCTTTTTAAATCCAAAATCGATAAACGTCGACGATCATCCGTTTTTATATCTGCATAAGATTCACAATAAAACGTATCACCGTCTTCGATTATTTGATCTATTACAGATTCGTTCCAACATCTTGATTTGTATACTGCTGTTGTTGCAAACGCAGTGACTGCTATAGCTCCACCCTAATTTTAAAATCGTCAGTTTTTATAACTTGAATGCAAATGAGCTATCAAATAATTCACGATGCATTTTAAAGCCTGTACCTGATGACCTCGAGAAAGTGGTGAAAATTTGGGCATATTCAGATGAGTAAGACCAGAACGTATGCCATACTTTACGCAAGCTGGTAATTCCGGTTTTATTGCAGTAAGCGAATAAGTGTCGTCAGGTAAGTCGAGAATATCGTTTAGATTTTGATATTCCTCTTCGAGATCCTCATCTAATTCATCACTACTCGGTGCATTGCCATCAGCAGCAACAACATCCTCTGTTACTTGACCAATTGCATTTATCGTTTCAACTGAGACTATCTTGTCGCATTCACCAAGTTGTTTAAGTTTCTTTCGTAATTCTTGTCTTTTTTCTCTTTCTATTTCGGTTACCGATTTTTCCTTCTTTGAAGCTTGATCCATTTTCTTTTATTCCTATAAATTTATTAGATTTATTTACATAACCTTTGTTATAGGTTGTGTGCTATTAGATTGAATTCATTAATTTATAGTAAATTCGTTGCTTGCTTTTTTTAATAATTTAACTTTTCTTCGAAATTATATTCACATTTCTCGATTGATTTTATATAACATATTTATATTCTTACATATATATATACTAGGAATTTTGACATTTGATATTACAAAGATTATTATAATATCGAAGTGAATTTTGACATATTCAACGTACTCAACATATTCTTTGATAAATTGAACGTTTCGTTTATTTCGAAATTTCGTTCATCGTGTTTCAAAACTAAACATGTTTTCATTCAAACTGGACAAATCAAAATTCTAACATGCAATTTTACGAAATTCTAAAGTAATGTAATATTTTAATTATCCAAAAATGCTAACATTTAATGATAAAACATTAATTAATCGATTCAAAATCATGGCAAGATTAGATAAAAATTTATTAAAATGCAGCAAACAATAATATTACGAAAGTAATATATTGAATTAGTATATTTTATTTAATATACTCTAACTAATTCGAATTTCTTATAACCAAACGAGTCAATTAATTAACAAACCCAAAAGAATCATGATAAACATAAAGAATTGTGAAAGATATAAACGATGGAAAAAAGAGCAAGAACCTTTAAATGATCCGAAAAAGCAGGAGATAAAAAAGCGTAAACAAGAAATAACAGATTGTATCGAGGAAGAAAAAAGAACTGTGCCCAAAACTATTACCAAAATTCGTTACCGTAAATGTAAGAAAGAAGAGAAAACTAAAGGAGTGATTTTTAAACCAAAGCTCGTTTCTTCTATCGATTTGTTATTAAAAAGAATTCAACCCTCATTAGAAGTTAGATATAAATTGGTAGATCATCGACACATTAATTGCTTTATCGAAAACGTAATTGCTCTGAAAGAAACTGCGATGCGTCAAGAAAGTAAGATTCATAGCAATTATTTCTATATGAATGAACATCAATGTCATGATAAGTTAATAAAAAGAAATTTAATTCATTATTTATCAACCCATTAATATTATCTATTGGTACATCATTATAATAAGGCTTAAATGTTAAAAATTATCAAAAGCATAGGTTAATTAATTACTGATTGACATTGATCATTAATTTCTTTATACATATTATTGTACGTATACTCATCAATTATAAACTATTATTAACTATTTTTTGCTGACGTTCTAAGACTAATTTATGTTTACATTATCATTAAACTCGCTTTTAAATATTACTTATTGCAGAAAAGAGAATTGCGAAAAGGGATTTCGAAAAAAAGAAGATAAAACGAAAGAAAAAAATTTCTAAAAAAGAGAAAATGGTGAATCTTGAAATAGAAAATGAAGAAAATGCAGCAACAGCTGATCTAGAGAGAAAAAATGCAATTGCCGAGGAAATTACTGAAAATGGAGAAAAGGACGATGAGAATAAAGTTCAACGAAAGAAGACTATAAAAAAAGACAAATTTTGGTGCAAAAAAATAGAAAAAAAAACTGAATCTGAATCTAAATCTGAATCGGAAGTTAGCGAATGCGAAAGTATTTGTTCATTCGACAGTGAAATCTGTCTTAAAAGTAAAATATAATACATGGGTATTTTTTTTCTGATATATTTCCTCGAAATAAATAGAAATAAATGAATCTGTTCAAATGCTATCGTAGAAATTCAACATTCTATTTGGATTTATTTTCTTTTCATTGCCAATTAAACTACACTTTTGTACCAAGATTTCTTATCTCTTTGACATGAACTAGACCTCTCTTATGCAATTCTATTTAACTTTAACTGTCGTCGATAATGTTCCAAACAAAAATCTTCATTTTAATCATTTAAATCAATCGAAATTATTTTAATATATTTCTTTTTCCAAACGATTTTCATTAAAAATACAGAAAATTTGTATGTTAATATATCAGAGACGAATAAATATGTAAAACAACTCCATTTAATTAAAATAATAATATATCATATTATTGTGTTTTAGGATTAGCATTAACTTTAGAAGATAAAAAGAAGATCGAAAAGAATCGTAGACATGTCGAAACCTCATCCAACGCATAATCCATAAAATTTTATAAAAAAAAACACACAATATAAAAAAAAATCTATGAAAAATAAAAATTAAACGTAAGAAATGCAAAATTTGATAAACATTAAAATATAGAATAAAGACAATTGTAAAGGCAGCAAATAAATATAGATAATAAAACTACGTACATATATACATAAATTATTATATATATTTATAGAACCTTTATCGAATATCGTTCATTTGCCATGGAACAATGAAAGTACTTTCTAGATTTAGATTTAAATAGATAAAAGATGAATGGAATAATATGTCTCTCTAATGTATCCAACCAACGTACTGTTTCTTATCAAATTCATGAGTTAGCAACGCGTATTGGTTTTATCTCCTCAACATACAGAAAAAATGAACTTCTCGTTAAAATTTAATAATTAGTACTCTAATGGAAACTGCACTATTACGACTGCGGAAACTTCGTTCAATATATTTACGAAAAAATTCTTCTAAATCTTATAATTTCACAAATCGAGATTACTCAAGAATATTTTTATCATGTTTCCCTTCGCAAGTCTATTACCATCCCGTAAGTACTTTAATATCTTTTTTATTCAATTTTATTATATGTTAAATTCTTTAAAAAAAGACTAAGAGAATTATTAAACTCTTATACAATTTTTGAACCTTGTTTATGTGTCATTTAAACGTACGTAAAGTAATAATCATAAATAACATAACGCGTACCATTTGTAATGTATTCTAAATATTATTTATTCAAAAAACTTCCTTATGTCACGTTAAAACAAATAATATTTCCTTACCTTTTCTGTCACGAATCGAGATCTAGCGCAATTATAAAAATATGCAAAAAATAAAAGTAATATAAATAAAATGAATGTTGCGTTATTTTACATAAAAAATCGTGATATTATCTTGAGATATAATCACACGATCCACTTATAATCGGAGCATATGTAAATGAGTGCATATCGCATAATAAATGCTTGTCGCGATCCGCTTATTATAAAATCAAAACAATTTTTTATCTTTATTTCATTAAACTATACTATACATTTTATTTAGCTTGTAGTACTATGAGATTACTTTTTAATAAAATGATATTTACATCGTAAAAAAAGAACAGGAAAAGAATTTAATTTTGATATATTATGTTTATCTTGCAGGATTCACAAAATTTCTCACTCGAGATCAAATAGAGAGGCTATGGCAAGGAGTCATCGAAGAGATATGTCGTTATCTAAATAGAACGAAAATCACTGTCTATTCGGATTCATCATCGAACATTTCTTCTATCGTTATACCATTGGCTGTTAAATGTAAATATATTTTTGTCTCTTTTTAATAGGATACAATTATTAATTAATTGCATGATATAATAATATAATAATGATATAACAATATATATTTTTAGTCCCTATTTAATAGGGTACAATTATTAATTAATTGCATGAACAATTATGATTTTCTGTAAGAAAAATTAACAAAAAAACAAAAATATAACGAGTGATTTGCGGACAAATAATCTATTAAAATAATTATCCTTTCAATCTTGTCTTCTATGATTTGATGGAATTTCGCAATAACGTAGAGCAGGTATTTAAAAAGTAAATTTATATTTGCATTGACTAATGCTTTTAAGAATATTTATCATGAGACAATTAAAATTAATCTCATATTATCTAATTTTTTAAATTTGCAAATTTATATAAGTATAATATTGGTTTTCTATGTATAAAACTCATAACAATGATTTACACAGCTGAACTAGTATTATGAATTATTGTAAATATAAAGTAAAAGTCATCCGAAGTCAAAAAAACTATAATTATATTCAAATATTTATTTTAAACATTATATTTGATAAGACGTATATTTGTCATTTTAAATTAACGCAATATAAGTACCCTTTTTATAAATAAGTATAAAAACAAAGCAATATAATCACTGTTAATACATATTTTTTGTCAAAGTAACTTTATAAGTTAACTCTAATTTGTTTTCTCTTCTTTTTTACTTTCGTCACAATTGAGAGACGTTTTAATGGCCTATGGACAATGAATAAATCAAATAATTAATATTAAGAATATCATATTTTTTAAAAACATACAAGATCAAGTCTTATTACAAGAGTATTGATTTAAAAGTTATTGTATCTGATATTTTTTACAAAATATATCGTGTGATTAAACAAGAAGTACAATTAATATATGAAGAAATATATTTATAGAGAATATAATCTTCCAAGACGATTAACTTTACAAACAAAAATTTAATTTATTACAGTCGATCTTCATTTTCTAATTATTATACATTCATTTTTAAAATAATGCTATGAATAAATATTGTAAATAAAATTGAGTAAATATACGGAAGAGAAATAAGAAGAATATATTACAATAAGAGAACAACGTAAAAAAAAACCTAACAAACCTTTATTCAGTAGATGTAACTTACAAAATTATTTTATTTCTAAATGATCGGTTATGCTTATACACAAGAGGAAGTAATTATAGCCTATTCGAAAATTATTACTCCACATCTATCACCAACAATTCCGATCAAATCGTAGAGATGATCGTATAATGAACGATCTTGAAATGATTATTAAAGAATATGAAACGAGGTGTATAATTGCAAGGTCTGTCTTTTTTCTTGAAAATTCTGTAGAAAAATAAATTCAAATAAAGTCAAGTAATCATTAGAACAATTCCAGTCTTAGTATTGAAGCTAATGTCGATAAAGTCGCAGCATTTAAAGAAAAACTTTAATCGGCAAATAAATGGAGCTATTATAACTACATGCAAACGTAAAAACAGATTGTATTGGTTTTACATAGACTTTTAGATAATATCTGTATATCGTTTATAAGTGTACGTTCAGGAAAGTTTCCATAATGAAGAATTTTCTACGCAAAAAATCCATATTAATTATTATGCAATCGAGTTTTAAACAAGATCATTTTTCTTCCGATTGATACTTTTAAACTGTATACGTCATTTGCTTTTTTCTATAAGAATATATTCAAGAATATACACTTTGAGATCCCTATTATTTAAATAACTCTGTCAAATTCAAATTGTGTTTACGAATTTACTATAATTTCATAACATATTTGCACTTTTGATAAATGAGTAACATATTTTTTTTTAAAAAAAGATTAAATAACAATTTTTTTATTTTTTTGTAATTTTTTATAATAAAAAATAACTTTTTAAGAGATAAATATAATAAATTAAACAAAAATATACTTTAAATATGCAATGTAGGAAACATGAATACTTTTATAATATTAAATAGATAAACGATATACTTATTAATATATTTTATGATTAAATTAATTTTCATTAAATACATAATCAGCATTACAAAACTGTTCTTCGAAAGTATAATTCTTTTTGAACGTTGTTAAGAAAAATTCATTTCTTACTACGTAATAACTGTCATAGAATATTTTTACATAAATCCATCTATTAACGATCTCTTATGATCTTGATTAATGTTTGTTAATTATCAAAAATTCCTCGAGATTTTAATTTTAAAAACTAAGCTTCGTATATCTTATGATCCAAAATTTTCCGATGAATACTTATCCTTGTTTTCGACGAAACTTAAAACAGGTTACGAAGAGAGCAACAAAACATTGCTGCTTCGAATCGTTCGAAACCCCACCTAGCTTTCTTTTTAAAACCATTAGCGTCGAAACCGGAGGATCCATTTATATTATATTTACCCGGTAACGAAATTTAACAATGCGTTTGTTTTTTGGTAAATATAAAACAATTAATTCCAAAATAAGTCATCGTGCATGAAGGGCAATACGTGTCTTATAAAGAATATGTGTCTTTATAAGAAAAAATATTTGATAAAATTTATACATTTTTTATTTATATTGCTATTTCTCAATTATCTTCAAAAATGCAAATTTTTGTTGTTTTCTAATAGTCTGTATTAATAGATGTTACGTGAATATAGGTATCTCACATACACGATTATTAGTAATGTTAATTAGCTGTTTTATTTATCTGTAGATATCAAAAAGTTTGATCGATAAAAAAAAATACAACGGCATATTCCACAAATTTTCAATGTGTGAGTTAAAAGATCAATGTTCATAATTATATGATATCTACCTATTTGAGAACTGTCTGTTTATATTTTTCATGTAAATCACATCTTCATGATCACTTGTTCCTATATGAACTTAAAAATTTAAAAAGTAATAAATAATTTATTCTCATTGAAGTTTTATTTTAATTTCAACGAAATAATTAGTTTTAATAAATAAATACTCACAATACGCGCGCGCTGACAAAAAAAAACGAGAAGAACAAAATTTTAAAAAGACTTTTTAAAGTTTAATTAAAAGATAAGTATAATGCATTGAAAAATATAATACTTTATATTAAAGAACAAAAAATAATTTATTCTCTAGGCAAATTAAGTGTCATCGATAACGTAAGAATCTTATTCCGGCATACTGACCTTTCTCTAAATGGAAAGATGTGATCCTACATTTTAATGAAGTAAAATTTATACGCGAATGATTTAATCATGACTATTACTTCCACGAAAATGTACACCTAAGCTATCTATTACTTATAATAAACATAGAGAAAATTTAAATGATAAAATTAAATTCACATATATTGTCACTTGTATGTTTCATAGAACAACCGATCACAAATACTATTACCTTAATTTATAATATTAATTATACTTTTATTCTCCCTATAATGAATTCAAGAGTCATTTCTCCTGAATACTACCAAAGAGGTTGAATCTTTTTATCATTTCTTTGAAATCAACACAGCACACGGTTTTTATCTTGGGTTTTTCCAAACAGGTCACCCCATCTATGCTACTAAACGTGCTCATGTTGCTTGACTATAGTAATCGTCTGGAAACTACAATATAGTATTTCAGCGTGGCTAAACCGTTAACTTTTATTTGAAAATATAAATTATTTATTACGAAAAAAAAAATTTCGAAGACAACGATATAAAATGAAAATAATCATATTTTTATTTAGCCATTTCTGTCGATCAATTTAACGATCAACGTTTGTCGACTTACGTCATGTGCTTACCTCTTTCTTCTCAATCCTCCTCGTTGCTCCCTGTTAATCTACCAGCGAACAATTTCGGAATACATAATTAGTACGACTTGGAATCCGCGTTTATAAAAAAAAGAAATTTAAGAAACGCAGAAGAAAGCAAAAAATAGAATAAAAAACGACTATAAACTTTTTTATATTTCGAGAATTTCATTGATATCGAATTTCTGAAATAAATTATGAAATCTAAGTCAACCTAAATAACAAAATTTTATCAATAAATATATACAAGTATATTCATAAATTTTCAAATCGTTTTATATTAGTTCATACATTCTGTCTTTATAATTAAGTATATATCAACGTGTTATAATAAATTGAAAAGGCATTTAAAATGGAACCAATTATTAAGCAAACTAGCCACTTAAATGTACTTTAAAAAAACTACAAGCTATATAGAACTTTAACAAACTTTTCCTTTGCTTACAAAGATTAATGAAGTTTTACTTCCTACGCTAATCGTTAGGTCAAAGCATAAAAGCAAAGAAGGAAAGATTAATTAGAAATTTATGGTAAAACATCATAGGGATACAATTAGGAACCGACGTAGCTAATAAATAATAACATCTCATATAAAATACCATTTGTCTTCTAATTAAATATTACAATTATCTTAATATTACTTTTCTCTCAAAGTAAATTCTTATTTTTCTATAATCCTTCTTCTGATTATTTATAGATTATATCGTGTTTAAAGATTCACTAAAATACGAATACATTAAACTACAGTATTTCTTCAATGATTTATAAACTATAAACATTTACATTTTGCCTTAAGCCGGACAACTTAAATTCATTTAAATGTAAAAAATATTAATTAACGTATAGAACCAGGAAGAAATCCTAGATGATTTTTAAAGCTAAACACATTTTTCAGGCATTTTAAAAGCTAATTTTTATTAAATTATAAAACTACATATCCTCTAACTTTTATCTTATCTAGGAACTTTATATATTGGAAATATATATTAGGCAAGAAATGAAAAGTATGCGAAACTTAAAAATGTTCGCATGTTAATAAATTTTATACCATAAACACGTACAAGTATTATAATTTATAATAACGTATTATCATAAATCATTGCGTCATGGTAGATCATCTACATTTTTGTTATGTATAAACCAATTAATCTTTACGATAAAAATTATAGTTTTTGAATATTCCGTTTGAGTTTCGATTTATAAGCAAGTATTATTATATCATGAAATAAAAAGATAATATCCTAATCGACGGAAAAAAACAAAACGTAAATACAACGTTTAATGGAGAAATGATTTGTGATTATTGCATAAGATAATATAAATGACATTAGATTGCTTCGCAAATTACTATTTGGCAAGTTCCACGATGATTTTACCGAAGACAAACAAGTAGTTATAATAATCCCAGGAAAAGACAAAATAAGGAAAATTGTATCAAGAAATTTCTCGAGGATTACAAGTTGATCTACTTGAATTCAGAAAAAGAAAAGTTCATCTGTACAATTACATACACATTCCAAAAGAGAGAGTGTATAATCAGTTACAAGGTTAAAATGATCTTGAAAGAACTCAAAAATAAACTCTACAAAATAATTTTAACTGTAACGATTTATAAAATATTATTGATCTTAACATGAAAATACCCTTGTAAACAAAAGCATGATTTATGAAAAAAGAATTATTACAATAAAATATGGAAATACCTCAACGGAGCCAACAATGAAGTAAAATCGAAGAACGTTATGCAAATAGCAAATATTTAAACGAAATAACATAATTTTCGTGAGATATAATTTATAATAAATTAAAACTTTCTCTTATACATATGTATTTATATATATATAATTTTATAAAGAAATCTATATCTCGGTTCAATGACCTTGATATTTGGCATTAGGCAACCTAAGTATAAAGTTTGAATTTTTTCGAAATTTATAAAATATTATTAGACAATCAATTCGTCTTATTAATTATTTTATTTATCTCATATCCAAAGAATCAATCAAACTTGTATATTATGAATTCATAATTAAGTATTTTAAGTAATATTATATGTCGGGAAAACAATCAATAGAGAAAAAAAATTAAACGATATTCACATCAACAATATATGATCGTGAAAAAGTAATCACAACAAGAACAAATAACCTCGAATTGTATATTCTAGAAGAATCATGATTTATTCAAAAGAGCATGAAAAAGAGAAAGAGAAAAAAACAAATATATCTCCAGATTATTACGTAATTTATTACCTCTGATTAAAAGACAAATCATGCATGCTTGGATAGATTTTCTATTTCAAAGAAAATATTAATGAAAAAAATTTAAAGATTAGATCAAAAACATTTATATAAGAAATATCACTTAATAACATTATTTCCCGTTTCAAGGATTTATAAGAAAGATACAATAGTACTATGGAATTTACCATGAGGTTATTTTGATACAGTTAAAAAGTAGAAATGGAGTGTAAAAAAATGGATAAAAAAAACATCGTTGAATGTAAAACTAGCCCGTAAAAAAAATAAAAAGGTTGCTCCCTTTCTTTCGAAGAATCTAATCACTAAAGACAAAAAACGAGAAGAATATAAAAATACTGGAACGCAAAAAGGACTAAAACAAAAGAAACAGGATTAAAAGAGAAAAAAAAGAGAAAGAGAGGGAAGATATATAAATGGAAGGAGAAATCGGCACAACCTGATTGGTCAAAGTTCCACGTGCTTTGAAAACACAGAGAAAGAAGAGAGAGAGGCAGGTATGAAGTTCCCATACGGGGTGGGGACAGTGGTATATTTTTCAAAGTCGACTGATCCACGTTTCTATCACTTTCGCATGGAATTGCATGGTATGCACACCAAGCAAGATTACTATACAAATTCTTCTAATAGTAAAAGTGGAAGTTAATCGTGATTCACAGGATCACTCGGACGATCCTGAAAAAGATATTATTGAAATTATCACAAACTGATTATAATTGAAAGAAAAAAATTGTGGAAATACATGTGTAAACACATATTTGAAGATTATTTTATTTTATTAAAATATATTCTTTCATTGCCAGTGATTTCGATATCAATCGATCGAAAGACAGATCGATATTATTAATCTGGTTGTGTCAATTATTTAAAAGAAAAATTTGTGGTGAAGTGTATACATCATGAAGGATATATTAATAATTTGGAATAGACTGACTGAGCGGAGACGTTCTACAGTGAATAATAATAATTTTACTGCTAACGGTACGAATGAACATGATGAGCTAACGATATCGCGAAATACAAGAAACCGGAGAAAGTCTTCGGTTTTAATGAATCAGTTTTTCAATCCAACGACGACCTTACCGATACAACGTAATGACACACAGAAGCGATTACGAAGTGAGTAATAATATTTTTTTATTTTTTAACAAAACTGAATAAAAATGATAATGCGTTTACTATATTCGACTACGTTCACCACTTACCAATTATTTATTATTTTTTAAGATAATAAAAAAATTCGTTTTATAAATATGAATATTTCCTAATAATCTCTCTTTCTCTTTCTCTCTCATTTATCAAACATCTACTATAGTATTCCTCAATTAGGTGATAAATACAATAAACACAAATTTTCAAGCATTAAAGACTTAATGTTAGAGATTATAATTCTTCAATAGTGATCAATAATGTCTCGCTTCTCAATTTGTAAAAATGGGACTACGTTTATTCGATGTTACTTTTAAGGCTTTCCTTTAATTTTTCGAATATCTAAAAATAATATAGAAGATAGAGAAACATACGACGATTCTTGAATATCTTAAACTAAGGAATGTTCTCTAAAACAAGACATGTTTTTTAGTTCGGTATGCGGAAATTGCTTGAAAAATGTAGAAAAAGGATAGTAGCAAGTTGTCTTACAATTAGCTACATTTTCTTAGCTCACAATTAAATTTCATTATGCATTGTTAGAAATATTGTCAACCCTTAGAACGAAACAATCTCTCAGAAATTCATGTAAAACGCATCTAATACATGTAATGCGTGTAAACGCCTACACATTGACATTATGTCACAATGACTGCATTACAAATTTGTTCCAAATAATTAACTCTATGAATAAATAAACAAAATAAATAAAAGGTGAAAAAAAGTAATCCAGTTTTCTTGAGAAAGACGCTTATGAGTGTAACTTATAATATATTAATAATAACACACTTATTATGTAGTAAACACTTCGTTAACAATAATATATTCTCGCACGATATTAACTATTAATACGCATTACATGTAACTTATAGCAGACATTTGTAGTGTTCAAACAGAATTAAAAAAAAATATAACCAATCATTATATCTTAGATGATATTCTAATTTTTTTCTACTTCTTTTTTATTTAACAAAAGAAAAAAACGACACATTACGAAGATTATAGATCATTTTTCTAGATAAAATATAAAATATACGTCTTAACGCTTTTTTTCTCCGACGATCCTTCTGTCTTCTTGTGGATTCATTGTCACTTCTTTTGTTTATTTCTACAATAAAAACTGTGTCGATAAATATGATATTTTATTGTCAATATAGAACGTCTCGATTATCTCAAAATATTTTAAACAATCTACAAAATTGCAAAGTATAAAAAGTTTATATTTATCTAAGATGATACGTTTAAAATTGCGCGATGATCAAACCGCAATGATTCTAATGAAGCAATTAAAAATCGAACCACGCTCATCATTTACAAAAGCATTATCCTTCCGAGATACATGACTGAGACGAAGTCCTTGTAAAAAAATATATAATACGTATATATAAAACTTTTTTGTCCCATTTATTATGATAATTGATCACATCCTCGAATGTTCAAAGATACGAACATAAACTTACATTAATCTTAGTAAGAAAAAATTAAATAAGAGATTACACATATTTTAGATAAACTTAAATTACAAGTAAAAAATAAAAAAAATATTGTTTTCTATCTAAAAATATTTATATATATATATATACTTACCAATTTTAAGCTTAATGATTGCAGACTTTGTTTGATCTAGCACATAAAACATATTCCTTCGTTCTAAACCTTTCACCGTCTTGAATACTTATTCGTTTTATCATTCGATCGAATACAAAAAGAAATCACTAATTATTGCATATGTCGCAAAGTCGTATTTGTCAATTAAAAAAAAAAAAAAGTTATAATCGACTCAATTATCTCACACCAACATAAAACCATATGTACAATTTTATAAAAGAATCGATAAACGATCGCAAATAAAGCTACTCGAAAGTATTCCAATGAAATCGAATTCTTACTTGTAAAGTATAATTTTCTTATTAAATATGTATGTTCTTTTATCTCGTGTAAATAAATAAATAATAATAATAATAATAATAATAATAATAATAATAATAATAATAATAATAATAATAAAACAAATACAGATGTTCTTTTTAAAAAACATAGAAATTTTTACAGAAACACGATGAACTCCGGAAGAGTAGACCTCTCGGGAATAATAGACTAGACTTTAAATAGGAATACGATTATTATATATTTGTATATATAGCATATCTTTGTTCAGTATCGTAAAGGTTGTTATATTATTCGTAACACATACACTAGCGTTAATGGTCTAATGGTTAGTTTAATACATGCCTAGAATACGTTATAGTTCTTTCTGTGAGACCAGAATATAATTTAATATGAGAATGTTCGTATAATTCTAGATAAATAATAAAAAGTTAACTATACCTAACTATTATCAATATATCTTTATTACGAAATTACATATTTAAAAAAAATAACATAACAAAAATTAAATAAAAGAAACAGACGACAACTTGATCTATTCAATTTTAATTTGTGCATCAAAGCTTTTAAATACCTATAAACGAATGCAATAATTATTAATTCATATAAAAAAAATTTCGTGTTTCTTTTATTTTATATAAATATATGTTTCTGAAAAATTTCCCACAAAATAATTAATCGTCGGAATATTAATTATTATAAAAAATGAGATACATATATTAAATATTTTAAACGAATATATATATAATAAATATTTTATACGAAACTTATTTTTTTTTAACTGTTGCGTATCCGAAGAAAGACATAGAAATTATTCGTGGAAAAAGAATTATTCTGGTTTTTTCGGTAAACCGGTTTAAAACGAACAAAAGAAGTATAATTATCTGATCAAAAATTTCCACTCTTCAATGCTGATCTTATTTACTCGTGTTATAATATTATATATATATATAATAAATAATTTACTGATTAAATTAATCAAACTAAAATAATAAAAATGGTCTACTTTAAATCGCGTTCTTATAAGTTTTGTACAATCTATCAAAAATAATTATAACTCACTCATAATGTTACTTATTAAAGTATTAATAACGATCATATATAGAACGTTCTTATAATAATAAGATCGTTTTGTTCATTGACAGGACAGCGAACCGTAATTGCGTCGATTTTCCGTATTATAACCCTTGTTTATTCGATAGGAATAATAGCTTCCATTGTGGCCATAAACAGAATTATTCGAAACATTCAGATTGCTTTAGTACCGCATAAGATAAAATATCAGTCGATGTTTTACTTCGCATTGTTACTCGTTGGAATGCTTCACATGATAGATTTATAATCTCTTATTCTTTTCCTGTTTTATATAATAATTTAAATCATAATTTTTTCGCTCTAAAAAAAAAAGGATATCAATCCAAAACTTATTCTCGTTTATTATTATATATATATATATATCATATTTTTATCGTTAAATAAATAATAATAATTCTTCAAAATATTTGGGGAACAAATATTGAAAGAAGCAAGAAGTGGAAAGTGTTTCCATTTTCTCTTCTATGGTGCAGAGGAGCGACTGCCATTCAAGCGCGAGATTATCTCGAAACTTTTACACTTTCACGTTTGATCATTGTCCGTCATTGTGACTCGTAAAGACATCGAGATTGAAATTAGCATTCCTTCTTTACTTCGAGATATAGTAGGTATCTATGAATTATGCAAAAATCGAAATATCAGTGTTTTATTAGTTTCTTATATATAATTGCAAAAAATAATAAAATGAAATGTTATTTTTAAAGAAAAATTGGATAATATTATATAGAAAAAATAAAATAGGGGGAGAGAGAGATAGGGCTCTTCTTATATCTCTGCATAGAATTTTTAAACAGAATTTATTCGATTTGCGATGTCATTGTCGGAGTCATTGGCCTCGACGTAATAATAAATCAATTGTAACATAGCAAGGAAGCCTAATCGTAGAAAGAAACAGGCAGGGAGACATTAAACCTGTTGTATCTTTTGTTCTTGTACAATGTCAAAACATAAGTAAGACATTTAGCTTCAAAGAATTGCAAAACAACTTGATTATAATTATGATCACGTATAGTTTATCAAATTTTCTTTAAAACAAGCTTGATCGTTCAATATTCCAAACTTTATTTAAAAATTCGATCAGATTACTGTTGTGGTCTATGCCAGATTACAATTATACTTTCTAATAAGATTAAACTCTAATGTCAAAAGTATAACAATAAATTTTCTTCTATATCCTTTATCCATTTGAATTTCATTACATTTCTAAAAGGAATTTGACATTTCTTAAGTAAAACTCTTTACTGTGAATTTGACTTAAAAAGATAGATACACAGAAGGAGATAAATATCGAATAATAAAAAAATATCGTTAAGGAAACGAAGGTAGAAATTACTGAAAGAAATAATTATAAGTTTCGAAAAATTCTAGTTCAAAATAGTATGGTACAAATAATATCAAAGCAAATCATGCGTCGGTACGCTTTCTATCTGTATCTACATAGTCGTAAAGTTACGGTCGTGCTTCGATTACCAGCCGGAAAATTGTTACAACATCACTTCTGGAACCACACTGGTAAACGGATCTTGCAATCGTTGGAGAGTAAAAAAGGGCAAACATGTTTCCTTAAATGAATAAAAGTATTCGAAGGACATTAGTCTCTTCTCCGTGTGTGTAGCCTGATCGAAGTATGAGTAAGATTCATCTTGGTAATCAAACATATACTAGCGGCACATACATATATGACAAAGTATTTTCATTTTTTAGGTCATTATTTTTAAATACTTTTAATTAGTATTTTATTAAATAAATGGTTACTACATATGAATATTTTCTTCAATATAAGTTATTTCAGGGTTATAAATACTGATCACTTATGCTACATACTGATATTTTATTACAAATATTGAAACAATTCATTTAAAATACTGATCCAATAAATAGCAAAAACAAATGGAAAAATCCAAATATATGTGTCGTTTTTTTCTTCTATTTTTTATCTAACAATAAGTAGAATCTTGTATTATCAAAATAGGTAATAGTAATTATACTATGATTTTCCACAATTCAATTGGAGATAAGTTTCCACGATCTATCGACATTTTTATGCGGAGTAATTTATAGCCCGATTATTTAACAGTTAGACACAGGGAATTGGTTATTACGTCGTTATCGACGTATGTACATGCAAATGATAAGAATAACTTTTTCTCTTTCTTCTTCTCTCTCGAAGAAACGATTCGTTCATTGTCGCGTCGAATCAACACAAAGCATCCAGGGAAGAGATAATATTAGTCGTAATAACGAAGACATAAAGAAATACTGTGCTTTTAGTAGTTTCATTGAATATTTTTTTGTAATCTCATCATTATTCTTAAATCATTTCTAATATCGTTCTAGGTACCTATTCGATATTATTAAATGTATAATTAATAAAGTCGAGAAAACTTTCTTCGTTATTTCAAACTTTAATAACCTTTTTGTAAAACTAATTTATTGATTATTTATTTATATTATTTATTGTAAAACTAATTTATTGATATATTTATTAATTATTAAATTATACTTTACTAATAGTAAAGTTTTTTACAATAAATGAAGCATATAATTTGATTTAAATATTGAGTAAAAAGATGGGAGCCATTCGTATCGAAACAATACGATCGAAAAATGCAACAAGTAGTTAGTATAACGCCATGCAAGGATGCAGCTACGTGTACTGTTTTTTAAATCGTTCAGTTAAACCTTACCTTTCCGATCGATTTAAATTGTAATTTCGACAGAATTAATCAAATCTTTTCTTTGTTCACGCACAACTCTGAGTTTAGAGTTTTAGTTTAATAGTAAATGTTAAATTTTTTCTAAGAATCAAACTCCCTCCCTCTCTTAATACGAAGAAGAAACGATAGCATTGTCTTTTGTAAACACAAAGCTTCATCTCATTGAAATAAAAAGAAAAAAAAATAAATTCAATCGTATGTTCAATATATTATATTTCTTCGCTATTACGTGCGTACACATATATCAATTACGTGACATTAAAAAAAATAATTCTCTCTCTGATGCATCTGATAAGACAATCACAATTCCGTACTGCACGGTACGACATTTTAAATTCAACTTCAGCAAAAGAAAGCAAAGAATTTTTAATGCAATTTCTCGTAAGTTCGGGAACTTGACCAGTCAGAAAAAAATAATAAATTTTAAACGATTTTTCTCTTTTGTGCTGTAAAAACCATAAGATTTGCACTTTTACAACTATGTAAAAACGTCTTTAAAAAGTTATTCACTTTATTTCAACGATAAAATTCGCAATAAAACTTGTATAGATCAAGTTTAAAATCATACACGAATGGCAAAATATTTGATTATTCAAACGAATAAAACGTGTTTTTTAGGGAAAAAAAAAACAAAAAATATCAATGAAACATCTAATTGTCTAATATTTATTATATAATACGATTAATTACTTTTTCGCAATTGACATTTACCAGTTATTATTCATGTTAATTTGAGAAAAAATAACATTGCAACTCATGTCCTGATCTTTTTTGTTGTTGTTTTAATTCACAGGTATTTTTATGCTAATGGCATTAGGATTAATTGGACTCGCAACAGGCTGCTTTATTCTCGTTTGTCGACCATACGATTTACTATTCCAATTTAAACTCATTTTTAGCGAGGGTGGTGAGATATTTGAATTTTGGAGAAAACCTGACGTTGACATTTTTTTGAAAATCTACCTCTTCAATATCACTAATCATGAGAAATTTTTATCTGGGAAGGACAGCAAGCTCAATTTCCAAGAAGTTGGACCTTACGTGTACAAGTGAGTAAAAAGAAGTTTAATATTTATTCAATTTTTTGTCTTTATAAAAAAAAGGAATTACAAGTCTTTCTAACCAATCTCGAAAGATAAGATAGGTCTAACCTCACGTATCCATATATGCACATATATATATATATATATATATATATATATACGTTTCTATAGACACCCAGCAAAGCTAACATGATTTCATATTATGATATGTTAATTTCTATAATTTAGAGAACAAATGGAGCACGGAAACATCAAGTTTAACAACAATGACACTATATCCGTTACACCGCTTCATCCTTTAGTATATGTACCGGAAATGAGTAATGGCACCGAACAAGATATTCTCATCTTACCCAATATCGCTCTTCTAGTAAGTATATTAATTAATTACCACATTATCTCTCCAATTTAGATTGGAATAAATAATATTTGAAAAAAGTATTTACAAATATACACCTGGAAATATTTCATTCATAAAACAATACAAAAAAGGTCGCAAAATGAAAATGATAATTGAATTTAACATGTAAAAAAAAACTAAGAACAGATGATATTAACATGTTTTAGAAAAAGTTATCAAAATTATGAAAATATTTGGATCATATAATTTACACATAAAAAATATTCCGTTGACGAATAAAATATTTCTCTTCGTTTGATTCTTCTATCGTACTTCGTGTTTAAACTCGTAAAAACTTTGACCTTGACAATGCCATGGACTCTCCGTGTTTTTGACCTTTCGAAATCGCACGAACGTTCACGTGTAAAGGATGCACGGAATATGAATATATATAAAATACAAAAATAAATTTAAAAAAATAAAATTTTATTTTTATTTTCAATCTCTTCCAAATTAAATTGCTCGTAGCATCAAAAAAGCGTAGAGAAAGAAAAGTAATGAATAGAGTAATGTTGAACGATAAATGATCATTCGTAATGTTATGCTAAACATGTATCAGGATATTGATTATTCAGTCAATTCACATACTCACATAAATTCACACATACCACAAATACCTCCCAAATTTTTCTTTTGGATGAATCATCATCCAATAACGGAAGATCTTTGTAAAAGTATATACGAAAGAACAAAGATAAAATTACCTTAAACCTTCATTTACAAACAGCTAAACATTCCTAACCGTAATGTATTTACGAGCTTTGCACGTAACAGACGCTAACGTTTCACTTTCCTCCGAGGTTGTGCACATCCCTCCTCCTCCACCACCTCCTCTTCATCTTTCTCCTTCTTCTTCTTTTCGTCCTTCTTCAACTACTACTCCTTTCTAGTACTTTCCTACGCGAAGAAATTACGCGAATTAGTATGAGGTAATCTAACGTTGCGCTCTTGAGGAATTACGAAAAACCTCGAGGAAAATATTCTAATGCTTCGTGACATAAAAGAGAGAAAAAAAGAGAAGGAGAAATCTCTTTTATTTAATTGATACATAAAAAAATTCATAATTTTTAATTAAATGTCAATTAAAAAAAGAAAAAAATATAAATATAAAATATTTGTCATATCACAATAATTGATAATACATGACACGAACTGCAAAAATTACGTGTGAAAGTGGTATCATCATACATATACTACATTATATATATATGTATGTTTGATATCATTCCATGGACCTATCAAATTTTAATCCAAATAAAATTCCGCGATATAAGTGTAAACATATACGTCATACTAACCATATCATCAAAAGTGCAGAGAAGTTTAGAAACGTAACACGTTTGAACAAAAAATTAAATGATAAATGAATCATTAAGTCTCTTTTAATATGAGAATAATTTGAATCATAATAATGTGATATATTAAACTTTAAAAAAATACTTTTGTAATTCGGCTTATTTTTTATACGAAATGAAATTTTTTGATAATAATTTTATATCATAACTGTGTATTCTTATTAATCATCATTTCTGAACGATTTTCAACGATTAAATAATCAACTAAACTATCGATCAAAAACATAATGCATGTTCGCTTTTTGTGACGAAATATTACAGGTCATGCATAAAAGTAATTTCACGTAGTGTAACATGAAGAAACACTTGACTTTGACACAAACTTGATTTCCTTGTGAAATCTCCAAGGTAAATTTCATAAAAAGATGATCTACCATTGGTATCATATAACGATATTCCAATGACACCAATCTTAATTCCTTTTAAAGGAAATAATATTAATTAATAAAATTAATTATATTATCAATATAATTTAACCCTCTGACAATGAGCGTCAAAGAAAATTCCATTAAACTTCCATCAAATTACATCCAAACTTCAATTTGATAGGCTGTATCTCCACTATCGCTTACACGTGGATTCCTGAATACTGAAGCTCACAATCAGAGGGTTAAATAACTTACTGTTAAAATATACATTTATAAATTGTCATTTTCAGAGCATAACCAATGTGATGAGAGAAGCATCGTACTTTACAAGATGGGGCTTAAATTTGTTGATAATTCAAACAGATACGAAACCTTTGGTTCCAATGACTGCTCGAGAATTCATGTTCGGTTACGAATCCACTCTGGTTACTCTAGGAAATAAATTCATGCCAGCTTGGATCAAATTTGATAAACTTGGTCTCATCGATAGAGTAAGTTACATAATATTTCTTTAATTCATTCTAATTTGCATTTAATACATGAGCATATTAAAAAAATTCTATAGTAATGAATCAATTAAAAAACCATTTACTTTTTACAATAACAAACATGACACATCAAAATAGCGAACCTTCTCGTTCTAGAATCGTGACAACTACTGTATAATAATAATATTGAATACCAATTCGTGGTAATGATTTTTCAAGAACTGTGTCATTTCATCGTTTTATATATAATATAATCATGACTTACATAATGGAAAATTTTTCATCATCGCGAAATCTCAATCTTTTTCTTATTTTCTTTTGCTTTTTTGTTTTATTCTTTTTTTTATTCTTTTTTTTATTCTT
This sequence comes from Polistes fuscatus, assembly GCF_010416935.1. NCBI lineage: Eukaryota > Metazoa > Arthropoda > Insecta > Hymenoptera > Vespidae > Polistes > Polistes fuscatus. Next base: position 6,728,806 of record NW_025113129.1, read on the forward strand.
TTTAGATGTATGACTTCGATGGTGATTATGAGACCATTTACACCGGGGAAAAGGATATAAAGATGACTGGTTTAATCGACAAATACAATGGAAACGTCGATCTTCCCTATTGGAAAGGGAAATGTGCGAATATTCATGGTGCCAGTGATGGAACTAAATTTCCAACTTATATTCAACCTAACGATACTCTTCTTTTCTTTCGAAAAAGTCTTTGTCGTAGTGCTCACATGGTAAGTTTAAATTATCGCTATCGTTAATCCTTTCATAATTTGTTGTATATATAAATATATTTATAGTTAGTATAGTAAAATTACAAGTACTATACTATTATTATTAATATATTATACGATAATAATTATACTAAACAAATAATGTTAACTTTTAAACTTAATCAAATAAATAATAACTTTTAGACTACAGTATCACTGAAAATCTTATTTTCGCATTTGTTTAAATAATTAAATATTTATATAATTTATATAATATAATATAATTTATATATAAATATAAATAATATTTAAGTATGTAATAAAGGTATACTAATATATTTATCTCTAAATTGTCTTTTCTATCAAATACTCTATGTCAATAGTTTTCAAGCAAAAATCTAATAAGCATAACTGCATACAACTTTAAGTGATACTATATATAATTTTTTGAAGACATAAACAGAAAAATATGGAGTTATAGAAGATTAATATTATTCCTACATATTAAAATATCATTTATAAGGAAAATAATTATTAACAACATATACATATATATTACAGACGCGGACTGGTGAAAAAGTTGTAAAAGGCTTACATGCTTATAAATATAATTTCATGGAGAACGAAATGGACAACGGTGCTTATAACAAAGAAAACAAGTGTTTCTGCCGAGAAGGACGTTGTTTACCACCAGGTTTGATAGACGTAACCGCTTGTTATTACGGTAAGCTAAATGTCTTTTTTTCTTTTTCTTTCTTGTGTTTCCCCCTAATTCGATCTAGAAATTTCAATTAAATCTATCATCATCGTAGTCAACATACTGTTTTTATTTGCATCAATTACGTATTAATAAATTATGTTATTAACATTGTCAATGACAATACATAGACAGTATAATAATTGTTGGATAATTGATTATTTTATTATTTCATTAGATTTAAAAAATATCATGCGCAACGATCGTAAAATTCTAACGAGCAAAAAAATTAAATAGAATTTTATTTAGTTATGAGTCACCTTCTGATGTCACAAAGTATCCATTTATCGAGTTTTCTTTACATAAAATAATATTCTAAAATAATCCATAATAATTAGAAAACTTGTTCTTTTTTTTAACTTGTATTTATCTGATTTTTTTCAGGCTTCCCAATAGCATTGTCTTTTCCACATTTCTACAAATCTCATCCATCTCTACTCGAAGCGGTAAACGGTTTGCAACCAAATCCAAAAAAACACGAATCTTATTTTTATATACAACCAGAATCAGGCTTACCAGTTGATTTAGCTTTCCGTTTTCAAATTAATATGGCATTCCAAGAAATCGGACACATGGCCAGAGTAGAAAAATTTTCTAACTATGTTCTTCCTCTTCTTTGGTTCGAAATAGTAAGTACCGATATCAAAACAATATTAAAAACGAACTTACGAGGCGGGTTTTGATTTACACAAATGATGTCTCTAGCACCATCTACAAGCAATTATTATACTGACTCTTTGCCGAATATGTTAGCGTTTTTTATGAATCGTAATAATAATATAAAATTTTTTCTTTTCTTTTTTAGGGAATGTACGAATTACCATCGAACAGAAACGCATTATTTTATATATATTTAAATGTTTTACCAGTGTTGCAAGAAGTCGTTATATATCTCCTGTTTATTCTTGGTACTACTTGTCTTATTTGGAGCGTCGTTAAAATACTTCTTTATCGTCCAAAAGAATCAACGATTAATGGTGAATGGTTCGAAGAAGAAATGCAAAGAAAAAGATTACAATTTTTAAATGACAGATCTTCCTTCGCGAAAACGAAAGAAGCAGAAAGTTATTACAATACTCTGCTTAATAATTCAGAAAACAAAACAGCATCCAATATATGAAATGAGTTATAATCGTTTGATCATAAACGCATAAAGATTGATTAGAGATATAGAAAGAGGCTATCATTATCAAGGATTACACTTATACATATATATATATATATAATAAATATCTAATCAAAAATCTAGTATCCTTTCGTAACGAAATGAATATCGAAAAGGAAAAAATATGTACAACAATAAAGGTTCAAGAATTCGATAATGCTAAATATAAAAAAGTTTCTGTCTATTTTTTTAAGTAAATTATGAAGAAAAAATAGGAAAAATCCTACTGAATCAATCGAATTTGATATTCTTATAAATTTTAAAATACGAATTGTTTGGTTTAACTAATTATGATTAAATAATTTTTAATAACTTTCAATTAGTATATCAATGAATGATAAATAGTAATTGAATTGACTTTTATCTATTAAGAATATTTTTTCTATTAAGAATATCATTATATTCCTACTTTGAATTAAATACGTATTGTAAGCATATTATTAGATATACATCTTTACATTTCGTATACAAAATGATTGCGATTAATTTTTAAAGAAGTAAATATGTAAATATGTAAATAACATTGTAAAAAAAGTAAGACGACTTTCCGTAACAAAATTAATAATTGTTGGTGTACTTATTGCGTAATGGATATAACATGACAATTTGACATATGTAGGTATATACGTATACGTAAATTACTTTCTTGAAGTGTTATTATTTTTAAAAAGTAAAAAGAATTGATATTTGGTAAGAAATCAATAATTATAATGAACGACACAATTAAGGAAGGTATTTTAGTATCTTGTCAAAAAAATTTAATTTTTTTTTCATATTATTATAGTTTAGAATCTTAAAAATAAATCTTAAAAAAAAATTTTTAAATGAAATTTTCAATAAAATATCCAAGATATGAAGGTTTAGCTGACACCTATAGAAACAACAAGTGCATGAGAAACATTAAACGCGTTTTTTTTCCAGGCAGCATTTTTCTAAGAAACTACTTCGATCGACTTGCAATTTTGCAGACATATAAAATACATTTCAAGCTATCGTTGGACTGGCTATTTTTTTAATTTTTTTAATATTAATATTTTTCTGAGCCGTGAGAAGTGAAAATTTTTTAGTAAAAATCGAAGTTCCCTATTTTAAGCGCTGTCATTTGGTCAATCTTTTTTTTTATTTCCCCCCCGTCCAACGATATGAATAAAACGTTATGAATATAAAACAAAAAGAAGTATGTTCGTTTAGAATACCCAGGATAGTCGCAATCAATACACACGATGATAAACATTTTTCGTTACATGACCTGCGCAACATCCTGTAATATGTACAATTTGCAAAAATTATTACATTGAAATATTTTGAAAAAATTTGAGATTTACTTCAAACATGTATTAATATAACTGCAAAAAAACAACACTGTAGATTAAAACGTTTCTTTAAATTAAATTCCCAAAAATCACTTCAAAAATGGATGTTCATACTAAAATACCCCCTTAAATGATTACTATGATACAATGTATGTATTTTAAACAAATAATCTTAATCTGTGATTAAACACTAGCGATCTTGCCAATTGAATAATCTTAAAAGCGTTGATAATGATAAGCATTTAATTTTTATTAAAAATTTCTATAAAAATATTCACAATGTTACTAGTCTATTAATATTTTTTTAATTTCTATTAATATTTTTTTTTATATTTTCGGAAAAAAGATTCAAGAAGAATTCTGAATAATTGGAGAGATTTGGTTTTTTAATTTTATTATAAATATTAAAAATAGTTAATGGTAATATGTATGAACCAATGACAAATAAATAAATATAATCCTTCGTATAAATGTACTCATACAATTGATATATATATATATACACTAACAAAACTTTATAGACTTACATGGCAAAAATATTTGATGATATTACCTTCAATAAGATAAGTGGAACAACACTGTAAAATGCAGTATGGATGATTACCGTACCTTAGATTAGATTATTTTTTAACTTAGATTACTATAGTAATATAGATTATTTCTTTAACGGTTCTATAATTAAAACAAACAGTATCTGTTATATCTTTGTTCTTATTTCTTAATTTTGTTATTATTCTTTGGCTGCTATGTTTTTTCTTTTTTTCTTATGAGTATCGTCAAATGAATCATTAACTTTACGCTTATTTGTTTCATTATGCACTTTAACTTCACTTAAAAGCTTTTCATTATCGCTTAAAATTTCTGATTTATTATCAAATCTAGTTTCTTTAATCGTGTCTTTACTAATGGAACTTCTAGAAGGTAGAGGTTGTTCATAAAAAATTTTATCTTTTGGAACGACATTTTTACTAATTTTCTTCTCTTTAATACTCTTTTTAGGCATACTACGCATCTTATCCTTTGCAGTTTGAACATTATTTTCATTAATTACTCTGGCTGAAATGAAATCAACACTTTTAGAATTGTTACCAGCTTTTATCGTTGTTCCTCTTTCTTCATGTTCAGTCATCATTATTTTAATTTCGTTATTAATACCAGTCAAATTATAATTTTTATTAGACTCATCCTTTTCGCTAACTTTTTTTTGATTTTTATTTTTGATTTCTAAAGCTGTCTTAAATGCGGTATCATGAGAACTATTACTTGAATTAATTTGTAAATATGACATGATACTGCATTGTTTATTTTTTTCCTGTTTCATTGTATTATTACTCTTTAATTTGTTTTGACCATCATTTAAATTCATATTCTCTGTTCTAGATGCTGTTTTTTTAGAGTTATCTTCATAATTAATACTATATTCTTTTAATGCTTCGTGTGCCGTATTGTTATCAGTACATTTTCGTATGGACGAAATCTAAATACAATATATACATCTTTTATATTGTAAATATAATACACATATAAAGATTAAACAATTTCATTCACGTGATTAATATATTATACATACCAATTTAGACATATCAAATTTGTACTTGTTAAGAAGTGTTGTACTACAAAGTTTATTGTATTCTAATTGATAAGCAATATTATGCATGTCTTTTTCTTGAAAATCTTTCTCCAGTTTTTCACATACATGTTTATAATTTTCATATAAAACCGTTTTTAACTTATCATAAAAATATTCTCGTAACTAAGTCAAATTAAAAGGAAAAATGTATTTATTAAAAAACAAGATCTTCTATTAATTCAAAGCATGTCTAGTTTAATAATTACTTACTTGTACAGTCAAACCCTTTATTTTTATATCAGTACTCTCAGCAGCGCGAACATTAGCTTGCTCAGCATCTTTATCATTTTTTTTCCTGACCTAAAATAACGTTAAATGAAAATATTATTATATGTGCGCGTACTTAAATACGTATACATACTTCTTCATTACGATTGTTATTTCGACGCAAAGAAAACTGCTTTTCAATTAATTCTTTAGTTTCTCGTTTAGCATTGGTGATTAGTCTTTCTCTTGAACTTGATTCTTCATATTCACTCCTATAAATATAAATTCTATTTATATTAAAGAAACTGGACATTACAGCAAATCAAATGATACAAATATATACATGTTTTTTTTTAATTTCTATTCAGCACTTACATATCATCATATTTAGAAAGTGCAAAACCATCTATGCTACTCGAAGATTTTTTCGAATATGCACCCGATCGTGGTCGATACATTTCAAATTGAGAAATTCTTGCTTGAACGATATCTTTATTTTTACATACATCGCAACGATTTTTGCACGCAGGTGGGCTATCTCCAAAGTATTTAGAAAATACACCATGTCGACATCTGAAGACAAATTTTACATTAAAGATTAGATCAAATATTATATATATATATTACTTAAATAGATTTTATAGAAAATTAATTTTTAAATATTTTACTTGGCCTCAAGACAATATGCAACACTTTTTTCAAAATTCTTCCATCGTACTTTTCCAAGTTCTGTATTTTTCTGAGAATGTTCTTCTTTTATTAGAAATGATATAGCTCCAAATTCTTCATTACTAAAATATATCCTACAAAAGGCTGGATTACCATCTCTACCTGCTCTACCAGATTCTTGGTAATATGCTGCAATATTTTGTGGAACTGTCCAATGTACTACAAATCTAATCAAAAACGTAATATATTTAGAAAATTCAATACACATATACATACAAGAGCAATGCAAGATATTTGTTATATTTATTATATTGTACTTATGTATATACCTTACAGTAGGTTTATCAACACCCATTCCAAAACTGCATGTCGCTGCAATAACCGGTACTTCACCTACTGTCCACTTATTCTGAACTTCATTACGTTCTTGATTTTTCAAACCTGTATATTGAATATTGAAACATAAAAAAAGAATAGATAAAGAATTTGGCAGTATGAAATATTTCAAGGATGGATTCGTTAATTTTAACACTATAAATATAAAATTAATGATAATAATCATATATTATATACTTCATGACACAGAACAATTATTAATCTATTTTAATTATTTCCACGTACCAGCATGATATGCCAAAGTTGGAATTTTAAACGTACTCAATTTATTAGCTATAATTTCTGTGGCTTCTTTTTTTCTACAATAAATAATGCCACAATTTCTTTTAGCCTGTAATCATTGATATTCATTATTTACTATAATAACATATAAAATTAGTAAAAAATAAATAAATGATAATAATGATTCTAATTACTTTTGGCACAGAATCATTTAATGGACCAAGGACTTCCACAATGAAATTTTTAAGATGATCAAATGGTTTATCTAATGTATCTAAAAACCATACATCGTAATAAAGATTAGAACGAAAGACTGGAATTGAAAATTTTAATAGATTTTTCATGTTCAATGTCTGTAATATGTCATCTACTACCTGAAAAAACATGAACATATATAAATGTGTTGTTGTTGTTTAATAATTTGTTAAATAATATATGTACCTCTTTTGCAGCTGTAGCAGTTAAAGCAATTACAGGAATTTCAGGACAAAGTTTTTTAAATATACCTAATTGTCTATAACTAGGTCTAAAATCATGACCCCATTGACTTAAACAATGTGCTTCATCGACAACAAAATAAGATAGAGCCTTAGCTTTTCGTAACTTCATTACAATCTCCTATAATTTGACAAGATAATATTAATAGAGAATAATTATACTTTTACATTAAATTACGCAGATATTTCCTAAACATAACTTCTTACTTGAAAATGCTGTTGTGCTCCCATTTCAGGTGTAACATACAATAATTTAATTTTTGGTGAATTAGATGATAATTCTTTCATTATTGCATTTCTATCTTTAACAGATGTATTTGAATTTAACGAAACTGCTTTAATTTTTTTACTAACTAAAAAATCCACTTGATTCTATATAGAATATTTGTTAAGATCATTTTTAATCCATGTATTTCAACAGTATCATATATCTAAATATTTTTTAAAATACTTATTTACCTTCATGAGAGCTAATAGCGGTGAAAATACGATTGTAACTTTATCTTCCTTCATTATTGCTGGTAATTGAAAACAAAGTGACTTGCCTGATCCAGTGGGCATACATACGTAAACATCTTGTTTACCTAAAATTATTTCTAATTTATTAATTATTTCTTTTCTATTTTTTAGAGAAATATCTTTTGGCATATTGTATTATAAATTATATAAATATTCACAATCTACACACATTGACACTTAGTAAAATGTTTGTTATTTATAAAAAGAAATTTATTTACACATGCAATAGAAATTTCCAACCTTTATAAATAGCAGTAGTGGCACGTTTCTGAATATCACTTTTAAAATGATCATAACCAAATACAGATTTTAATACGTTTGATAACATTTTAATGTTAATTATTAGGATAAAGTTAATACATAAAATATATTAATAATACTGATTATCATCAAAACAATCACTCTTTCGAATGAACTTGAAGACGAAACAGTGGTTGTCAAACTTAGCTCCATTCTTCCATTTTATCATAATTCAGAATATTATTCCTTTGAAGAAAATCTATTAGATACAAGAAATGAAAAGAAAAGAGAATTATTAAACTATTTAATTTATTTTCAAGAACTATAAAAATATAGACCCCAAACATGATATTATTTTAATTTAACGGTAATTACATTATAATGTTCCTTCTTTATCTAATAAAAATTCAAATTACTATCAAAAATGCGCGGGAAATCTACTATTGAAAATATATCAATTGATGATAATCGATAATGATTAATATCTTCCATATTTTAAAAAAGTTCTTCGACTACGATACAAAAAATAATGTAATATTTTAAAATATTTTTAAAGAAATTAATAAAAAAATGCACAAATGAATTATTTTTTTTATCGACATTTTTGATATATCATTGGACTACGCGATTTGATATATCAATGGCTACGCGAACTACATTTACTACACAAATTAAAAAATTCATCTCGTTACGTTTCTAACAAGGTGACATTCAGAAATATACACAGAGATAATAGTTTTTTATTTCGTTGATAAGATAGGATTTGCCGCTATCCAACGCATATTATTATAGGACATAAAATACTTTGAGTGATATACGCAAAGATCGACAGTAGAAATATTGAAAAAATAAGAAAAATATTGATTGAACAATGAATCGTTTTATAAGTAAAATTCGTCCTTTCCGACTATTTTCAACAGCGAGTCTTCCTGTACCTGATACAAAACCACCAGTTTTATATGCTGGTATATTTGTTGACAATGAGTGGCATAAATCCAAATCTGGAAATACTTTTCCAACGATAAATCCTACTACTGGTGAAGTCATTGCAGAAATACAAGAAGGAGATGCAGCAGATATTGATTTTGCTGTATACGCTGCTAATAAAGCATTTCGATTGGGTTCACCTTGGAGAACCATGAATGCATCTCAAAGAGGTCTTCTTTTGAATAGATTGGCAGATTTGATAGAACGTGATCAGATTTATCTTGCTTCTTTAGAAACATTAGATAATGGAAAACCTTATTCAAATGCGTATGCTTTCGATGTTGCTGCAACTATTTCGACCTTAAGATATTACGCTGGATGGGCAGATAAAAATCACGGTAAGGTCATTCCTATGGATGGAAATTTCTTTACGTATACTAGACATGAGCCTGTCGGTGTATGTGGACAAATTATTCCTTGGAATTTTCCTATGGTAATGATGGCTTGGAAAATAGCACCAGCTTTAGCTACTGGAAATGTTATTGTCTTGAAACCAGCCGAGCAAACTCCTTTAACAGCTTTATATATTGCACAATTGACACGAGAAGCTGGTTTTCCTAATGGTGTTGTAAATGTTGTACCAGGGTATGGAAAAGCTGGAGCTGCATTAGTTGCACACAAGAATGTTGATAAAGTAGCTTTTACTGGTTCAACGGAAATAGGAAAATTGATACAAGAAGGTGCTGCTCAAAGCAACTTAAAGCGAACAACATTAGAATTAGGTGGAAAGTCACCAAATATTATTTTTTCTGATGCTGATTTTAAATATGCAGTTGAAACAGCTCATTCTGGATTATTTTTCAATATGGGTCAATGTTGTTGCGCAGGTTCTAGAACATTTGTAGAAGAAAAGATTTATGATGAATTTGTAGAGAAAAGTGCTAAACGTGCTCAAGCTAGAACAGTTGGCAATCCATTCGATGAAAACACTGAACAAGGTCCACAAATAGATGAATCTCAAATGAATAAGATCATTTCTATGATAGATACAGGAAAGGAGCAAGGTGCTAAATTAGTTACAGGTGGAAATCGTGTAGGAGAAAAAGGCTATTTTGTTGCACCAACTGTATTTGCAGATGTTACAGATGATATGACTATTGCAAAAGAAGAAATTTTTGGGCCTGTTCAACAAATTTTGAAATTCAAAGATATAGATGAAGTTATAGAACGTGCTAATAATTCTGATTATGGATTAGCTGCAGCAGTTTTCACAAAAAATATAGATAAAGCTAATTACTTAATTCAAGGTTTACGAGCTGGCACTGTTTGGGTGAATACTTATAATGCAATATCTGCTCAAGCACCATTTGGTGGTTATAAAATGTCAGGTCATGGAAGAGAGCTTGGAGAATATGGTCTTGAAGCATACACAGAAGTTAAAACGGTTATAGTTAAAATGGATAAAAAAAACAGTTAATATAATATTTATCCTAACATTTTGTATTTCAATATATATATATATATATATATATGTTTATATTTTTTAATTTTTATATATACATCTGTATTGTAAAAGTAAAATATCATTTAATAAAATTTAATACAGTCTAATATAAAAAAAAGATTCTTTAGGTCATTTTTATTTTTGATAATTTAATAATTTTGCATACTAACTTAGAATCTAATCCAAATTTATTTTAATTACTTTTTCGGTATTTAATAAAATCAAGTTCAATGAGAAAATGTTTTTTAAACGATTGTATCTGTCAACTAACAAACTCATTAGTTTATTATTTCTTTTACACGATATATAAAAAGAAATTACCAATTATTAATAAATTTGTTTAATTTATCAACGTAATCGCATTATTACTATCTATTGAAATTTTCTTTGTTAATAAATAAATTCGTACATATATTTTTAAAACATGTAGGATATCGATTACTTTTTACCTAATATTTTGAATATATTATATAATTTTTAATAAGATATTTGTAAAGTCCATTCAAAATATGCGTCATTTTTTGAAACAGATTGCTTATCTATTACCAATGTAAGAACATTTCTTTGGTTGGTATGCCTGAATAGAATGAGTCCAATACAATTCCGGATAAATTATAGCGTTACGTACTGTTAACCTTATCTTCTGTGAAGATTTCTCTCAACCTGTGAATGTTCTTTTAGAGTGCATTGGTCAAGTATGGAGTGGTTGTATATCTTATTGGCCATTGATGACAGTTCTCTGACATCTTTTTTGAAACTGATGTAATGATAAACATAAAATCATGAGTGACACAACAGAAATTTAATATAGCTTAAGACGCAAGTGTTCACACATAAGTATACATATACATGTGACAGGTAAATTTATATAATATAATTATTGATGGATAATAGTTTTAAATATAAACCAATAGATTAATAATGTGCTATATAAAAAATATCATTCATATTAAATAATTTATAAAAGATCATATCGACACAATACATTACGTTGTTCTCAGTAGGTTAATTTGATATTGTCATTTTTTTAAATACCTACATAATAAAATAATAATCTTTTTATATCTACATAATAAAATAATAGTCATATCCAACTAGTGATTTGCAGAATTTTCATTGATTGCTCTCTACAGAGATAACAACTTTTCTAAAAGTATCATTATTATAATTAAATAAAATTTAATCTTTTAACGAGCAACTATACTTAGAAATAATATTACGTATATTCTATTAAATAGGTTATGTTTACAAAATTCATAAATGTACTAATATTTATGAATAAAATTTATAGAAATTTATAGAAATTTCTTATTTTATACAATGCAATAAATTTATCATGGATTTTGATTAATTTTCAAGAATTTATAATTGTACAAATATGTATAAAACTATTTTCAAGAGCAATTACTCTATAAACATACTTTTATTATATATTTATTAGAATAAAAAAAATGATTGATATTTTAATCATTAGAGTTTTATGGATGCATATATGCATTTGGTAAAACTTACCAGCATAGACTATAGATTCATATATGCATTTGTCGCATATTGATAATTGTTTCTAGTCTTGTCGCACCAAAATTATGTTTGGAAAAACTTTCTTATTTCATTTGGGAGAATAAAAGTTATAATTTACTATTAGCTACATCTAATATAATTCATCAATGGATCTCGCACTAATAATAAAGTATTCCGTCTCTTTGAAGCACTTCAGATAAGAGTATTCAACATTCTAAGAATTAACTAAATCAAGCATTATTCATAAAGTGATATATGCTATTTATTTTTCAGCCTACAAGCCATGATGATTCATATTCCTTGATTATTGAAAAACTTTAAAATATCATCATGGAAGAAAATGAATTATACAATGTTACAGTTCCATTTTTGTCTGGTATTGAACCAGCATTTTGGAACTATTCTGATCATGTTATTCTTGATGATCTTAAAATGGATAGCAACTTTATATGGTTGCTTTGTTCATTAGTATCTGCCATATTTTGGATCATCTATATAGTTTATTATAATAGCAGAGTTATTGGTTACATATTAACAAAATTGTTGAATCGTTTTGTTATACGTGATGGATATGTTAAAATTGGTACATACAATAATGATTAGATTAGATTATACATATATGTTAAAATACATAATACTTATATTGTTCCATTTTTAGGATCATTTACATTAAGTGCTCTAAGTGGAAAAATAATGTTTAGAGATATAGTTTATATTACAACAGATTATAGTATTAGAATACAAGATGGATGGCTTATATTTAGGTGGTGGAGGAGTTATGTACCAAAAGATGTATCGGAAGGTAAAATTGATATATGTATATTTGGCATCAAATAAAATACTAAATTCAATTTAAAAAATCCAATTAATTTCTTTTATGTTTTAGATCTTTCTCATTCAGATACACGACTTTCAGTAATGTTAAATGGATTTGAATTGCATGTATATAATCGCTGTCAGTTATATGCACAATTGGAAAAATTATTCGGTCTCACACCTCAAATGTTTGCAGACGAAGAAAATTTTTGCATGAATACAGATAATCATGATGCGACATCATTAGGCAATACTACTCATGAAAATCGTCAACAAACAAATGCAGTGGATGTTTCACGTCATGTTGATAACATTAGAAAAAAAGAGGCTCATGTTATTGCTAGAACCTGGAGAGATTTAATACCTGTTATTAAATTAGATGTTTGTACGGTTAGTTGTAGTAGTTATATTATTTGTCTACCCAATTAACGTGAAATAGATATATGTTTGTTCAATGTAGTTATATTTTCAGGGGAGATTAGTATTTGGTAATCGCTTAGTACCAACAACACTTTCAATAACCGTAGAAGAAGCACATTTTGTATACTCTACTAAACCAGCAGCATCTCGACATGATCATTTTATGCATTTTTCAAAGTGTAAAGCAGAAAATTTTAAAGTCATTTTAGCACCTAGTCCCAAGTATACAGGAATGGTCGATGATCCACCTAGGTATATGGGTGAAGGTTTTGTTGTCTTAAGTTCTAATAATATGGAAGTATATTATTATATGGATGAGCCTGGATTCGTTCCTGAACATCCAGAAATGATACAATTAGTTAATGGTGATATGGTCGAAGCAATGCCACCTATTTGGGGTATAGACATTAAATGTGGAAAGGGTACAGATTTTAGTTATGGTCCTTGGGCTGACGGGCAAAGAGAACACTTATTCAAGTTTTTCTTTCCAAATGATTATCAACCATTAAAAGTTACAAAAACTCCAATCCCAGGAGAGAAAAGACAAGTGCAATCTTTCGATATTAGATTATCAACACTTAACGAAGCAACAGTTGACATACTGTTTAGTAAAAATAGAGAAACTAATGCTGTTCATATTAATGTAGGACCAGGATCATATTTGGAAATTACCATGCCATGGATAGTTTTACAAGATGGATATACTACCAAAATAACTGGCCAGCTATTACATTTAGAAGCTACAACAAGCTTGCAATATCGTAGTTTATTTGAAAGTGAAACATTAGAATTTGGAGTAAAATGTCATTATCCGATAAGATGGAATGATCATCAAGAATGGGCTCTAAATCTAACTGGATGTAAGGCCACGGCTAATTTAGTTTATTCGCACAAAGAATTTTTTCAAGATATGATTAATGAATGGGCCAATAAATCAAGGCCTGATATATTGCATTTTGTTCCATATACGTGGAAATTCAGTTTGTTATTGAAAGAATTTGAGTTAATCACAGTTTGCAACGAATATAATTGGATCGATTGTTCATCTCAAAATCAAGAAAACGCACATATTGCTTTCTGCGGAGAATTTTTTGATTTATCATTTGATCTTCCTTTTGTTGACTTCCTACCTTTGACAATACCTTTACGTTTCTGGATTCAAGGGGAAAGCGTTGATCTTTCGTTTTATTTGCCAGAAGTTAATACAAACCGTGCAATACTATTAGCATTAGATAAGAATGCAAAGATTATGACACGTGATGGATCTCATAAACATTTAAACGAATTACATAAAGGTAAAAAGTGGAGAAACATATGTCAAAAAGGATCAGGATGGGTAGACTGTTGGTCTGTTCCAATTGTAGCATTAAGTATTAATTATACATATCACCCATGTCCACCATTAGGACCTACTCCACAAGCAAATATAACAACCCCTGAAAAAGAAGAAATTTTACTTTCTCCCATAAGAATTCCACGTTGTAGAAAATCACCAAGTCTTCAATGGACACGGAATGGTACACAAAAGTTTGATCCACAATCTATACCTCCGGATAAAGTGAGTTTGGAACTTGAAATTGGACCATCTATATTAATTTTATACGGATCATTATTAAGAAGTTTTATGCATTTAAAAGAAAATTTATTTGGAGACTATCAAACTTTCACTGATATGCAACAGAGTAGAACTAGCCCTACGGTTGTAAGTACTGATAGAAGTAAAGATCGAGATATGCAAAACAGCAGTGTTGAAGCATCAACGGAGGATGAAGAAATCAAATGTAAACCATTTGATCCACGAGATTATCGACCATTAGAAGTTACAGTAGGTATTACAATGCATGATATACAGGCTCATCTTATTAAAAATTGCGGTGAAAATGATCCACCCTGTCCTGTTATACTTCTGGAACGATTTGGTTTTGAAATGAGAAAAACTTTCAAAGAAACAGAATTGCAGCTTCTTCTATCACCTGCAATAGCATTGCTTATGGATAATGTACCAAGATCGAGTAAAGAAAGACATTTAAATCAAGGTCACTTAATGTTAAGTGCATTACAAGTAAGAGGCCATGCAATGTTCAGTAATGAAGGAAGAAGTTTGGATCAAGAAACATTGGAATATGCATGGCTGATCGAAATTCAATTAGGAAAATTAAGTGGAAAAATTAGTTCGCCACAATTACATCACCTTGTAACCTCTCTGGAAACCTTTTTATTAATGGTTAAGAATTCGGAAAATAGCTTACGTCCTCCAGATTTACCTCATCATTGTCATCATGGTGTTCCTCCATTACAATGTACAGACAGTGATCTTGACAAACATTATAGGTGATTATTATTTTTTATACAATTGTATTAGATGCAAAAATGCTATTAAATTAGGAATATTAATATATGAAAATATATATATATATATATATATATATATATGTTTCAGGTGTCCTAGTTCTGAAGATATCAAATATAGAATGACAAGGTTGTCTGTAGATGCTATTGATTTATATTTCCAAGAAGTGGGCACAGTAATACAATTGTGGATATCTCCAATTCGTTTATCAACTTGTAATCTACATGGACAACAAGTCAAATCTGGTGTAACAGGAGTACTACCTACAATATTGATTCGTCAATTTGTATCTGCAGCTGGCCATTTTGCTAATACAAGTAATACTAATACAACTGGTAGTGGAAGATCATATAATAATACGAGTAGTAGATTGTCAGGTATATGTTGAAAGAATATTATGAATAATCGTTAATTGTGCAGGCAAACCTATATGATGAATTTTATTATACATACAGGTGATGGAACTGACATTTGGCTTGAAGTAGGATCAGTATCTTTGGGTCCAGTTATTCTAGAAGCTGCAATTTCTCTCCCTACTCCAGAACATGATTTGCATTTAGTACAAAATAAATATTTAAAAATGCACGATGAATTAACAAAAAGATTGTGGTTTCTTTGGCCCCAAGAAAGTGGTGTAAAATTAACGAAATGCGGATGCATTGGTGGATGTGCATTTTTTGGAAATAACAGAAATGGCTCAAGATTTTTTAAACCGAACTATCACGATCTACAAGATGGAATTAATATCGCTGCTTATAGGTAAGATAGACCACTTTAATAAATAAAATTGTTAAGAATTTTGTTATACATTGAAAGGTAAATTATAAAAAATATATATGTATGTGGTTAAAAAGTATTATAATTACTACTTTTGGTTATAGAATAACTTTTCACGCAGTTGCTTAATCCTTCTCTCTTGTTTGTTAATAAGCAACTTGTACATTTTACTTCGCTTTCTCATATTTTCTATTGTTGATTTTATTTCCCATGACTCATCTTTTTTATCATTTTCCTGAATTGAAAATGTCCACATATTTGCTTCAATAATTTTCTCAATTAATATCTCTCCAAGATGAGCTTCTTCCATAACTAAGTTCTCAGTTTCTTTTATATCGGCTATCATATTTTCTAATATTCCTTCTTTTGGTCCTAATATTTCACCACTTTTTACAATTTTATTTTCTGCTTCATACATCATACTTTCAATTGTTGACAAAATTTCATTCCATTCTCTAATTTTAGAGAAATGTTTTTTTAAATATAATATTTAACTTATATAAATGTTTAAGAGTATTCTAATAGAAAAAAACAATAATATACCTATATGTTTCTCGTAATTTATTATATATTGCTTTGTCAGATTGAATTTCTTTGTCTATCTCAGATTTCATTTTTTCTATCATTTGTAATTGTCTCCTTTTTCCTCTTTGTAATATTACTTGTCTGTCAGTAACAAGTAAATCTAAAAAGGTAGAAACAATCTCTTCGGGATATAAATCGCATAATTTATTAATATCATTATCTGTTAATGGTTTAGTCACTGTCAATTCCCACATAGATTCGGTCCCTTTTTCCTTATAACTTGAACAACATTTAAAGTCAACTGAAGATGTTAAAATATGTTCTTCCATCTGTGCTACTAAAAGTCTTCGCTTCTCTTTTTGGAGTCTATATCATGATAAGAAAATGAAATAATATAACAGGATACTATCTATTAAAAAAATTAAAGGTGTTTTATAATCGATTCAAAAATATTTCTTGTATTTTTGATTGAAAATACCTAACAATAATTTTTTGTCTTAGTATTTCTAACAACTTCAAGTTTTTCTGCTCAGGAGTTAATTTGAACATGTATTTAATTTCGGGATCTTTTTTTAAATCTTGTTCTAATCTATTTAATAAAAAATTTATTACGTCATCATTCTCATATTCGATTCCTGTTATCTTCTTATCAATTTGCCTAAGTAATTTATTGTAAAATTTCATTCCATCTCTTTGTTTGGAACTTGCTGTTTTTTGTGGCATATTTAATGATTGATACAGTTGAATAATATCACCTATACATACAACATGTACCTATAATAGGTTTATCATACTATTTAATAGATATTTACGAATCGAAAAATTTCTATTATATATTTTTATTATTTATCTGATAATGTGTGTACCAGATATTTTAGGTTTTATATTATGTTTGTAAAAGTCTTCCATTTGAGCTTCTGATAGATGTTTCCCCAATGCAGTAATTTTAGATATATTGTCTAAAGTTTGTGATTTAGATGTGCTACTAGTACATGAACAACATATGCTACTAGATGTACGTGATATTTCTTTATTAATATTTAATCCAATATATGCATATGTTCCTTGATCATCTGGTAAACAACGTATTGCAATATATGTTTGACCATCTGCTGATTTTTCTTGAAAATCTTCAGGCATTTCACCTAACATTAAATTTAATTGTTATCTATTTTTTATATAAATATTATTTTTCTAAAGTATATTTCAATTATAATAGATAATGGATTGGAAAATGTCTTACCAATTCCAGTTTCTATTTTTGATAAGGAGATTTTATCTGATTCTTGTGAAATAAAAATATTTTTTGCAGGTGGCAAAGGTTTGTCACCTGGAGGCATTAAAAATAGCCTAGTCATTCTTTTATCTTGCATATTCATAAGTAACTGCGATAAATATATATTGCGATTACGTTTAGATGTTATTCCTTTAACTTTTTCTCCGCATAATTTTGTAAGCCATTGCATGCATAATAATTTATCTTTCTCATCAAGAAGTTCAGTGTAATAAGTTTTAGCCAATGATATAAATTGAAGAAAATCGTAGTCTAAAACTTCTTCAATTTCTAATTTTTGAGCCATAATTAAATACTATTTATTATTATTATTCTTAATGCACAATATAAAAAAAACTGCTTTTTTTTTATCAAAAACATGAAGAAGAAATAACAACTAATATATATTTACAATTTTGACATATACAAAAACAAAATACAACTACTATATTACATAGATTACTAGGCACAATAATGTTTATTTATAAGTTATATAATGTATTATAACATTTTATTTAAGGATCTACGAATCAGGAAAAGATAAAGGATTTGGACAGTCTATTTTACACGATAATCAATTAGTTTTTCATACACCTCCTTATAGTTTACAAGATGTATCTTTGCAAGACTCGTGTTATCCTGTCACAGGTGTCAAAGTAACTATTGTTCAAGAAGGATTACAAACTTCAAAGAAAAATATTGATCGTCCAAGGTCTGTGATACGAATAAATATTTATTTATAAGTTATTTACCTGAATATAGAGAAAGTAAATTTCACATTCCTTTTTTTTTGTTACAGTGCATCTAATATAAAAGATGTTCCATATTCTCGCCTTGTTGATGCCAGTCCTGTTGCACAGCTACCACAAAAATTAGATTCTGATTCAAAATTAAATACTGAACGTAGTAAATCTATCTTAAGTGTTCCAGAAATTGAAACTGCTCCAAAAAGTAGTGTATCTGATTCTAAATTAGCGGTAGATTATTTTAATGCAACAGATGATGATACTGCAGAACAAAGTAGTAGTCCTCAATCTTTACCTGTAGAAATGGCTTTTTCTGGATCTACAAGATCAGCCACAAAAAGTAGTGATCGCGTCAATGTATCTGATTCTCACCATTCATTGTGTGTAAGATCAGATTCCGAGGAACGGTTCAAACAAGAAGTAAGTAGATGTATATCCTTTAAGAAGAAAACATTTGTATGTATAATAAATGTTTTAATTAATTTCTTTACCTAGGTTCAAAGAACTATTTCAATGTCATCAGAAAATCATTCAGAAGCATTTTATTCTGCTGATGAAGATATGAGTCATGGTTTAAGTGGAAGTAGAACGTCTAGTTTACGTCAATCTATCGTTGGTTCTGGATCGGTCTTAAATCGTAACGATAGTATGAAAAAAAAATTTTCATCCGATCTGTCTATCGTGGAAAGTTCAACAAATGTAAATCTTTCTGCAGCAGATAAAGCTCATACTTTAGAAAGAGCTAAAACTCAAACGCTAAATTCAAAACGCAGTCCAAGAGTTACCAAAAATGCTACTCTCCAGAATGATACTGGTGCATTAAACGATAATGGAGCTTTACAGGATTCTTCTGATAGTCATTCCGTTTCATCTACCAGTTTTATATCTGCTGTATCATCTCAAGAAGATGTTACACTTGTGAATTTGCATATGCAAGTGAATAAACCAATAGTCGATTCTCCACTTTTAATGTCAAGTTATGTCAGTCATTTGACACAGGTAAAACGATATAAATATGTTTCTTTAGATTAAATTATGTATTAATCTTGTAAAATAAATAATAGATCCGTGTGTATATTTAATAACAAACAAAAAATGTAAAACTAAAGGTAAAATGCTCTAATTGGGCACAATCATCATTACCTTCTGGTGGAGATGCATTTACTACACCAGTATTTCAACGTACAGAAGATGGTAGATTGGTTTATGTAGGAGGGAAATATGTGCCAAAACTTGAAACGATTAGCGAAGGATTTACATCTTTGAAAATGGTAACACGTTGCGATGGTTCACCTATTGCAGGATCTTCAAATAAAACACCCACGCATCCTTACTTATGGGATAGTACAACACTAAATCAAACGGAAGGTAAATATATAAATATTATATTAAGATATTACCTTAAAAAGATTATTTTACATTTATTACATTAAATATTAGGTGAAGATAATAATGCTACTCACGATGAAGAGGAATTATTGACAGCACACGAAACAGGATCTCGAACGACGGTTATCATAAAATTCAAGGGAGATATTGATATCATGATAAGTCCCATGGTATTAGAGTCTCTTCAACATTTCATAGAAACTATCGTACCAACTTTGGCTATGTTACATCCATTGACTATTTTAAATCATCTCCATAATGAATGTATAGAAAAAGTCAAAGATGCTAACATTTTAAAACAAGATCAAAGTTTATCTTATTGGAGTCAAGTGCAAACCAGCTCTAAACGATCAACAGCAGAAAGAAATGTTAGGAATGGTCAGGGTGATGATAAAAGTTGGTTTATGCTCATTAAATCAACCTCTTTCTTTTTTCTTTTATTTTATTTTCATCTACATCAGTTCTATTTTAATGTATTATGTTTAGGTAAAATTGCGTTACAAACTAACGTTTATGAAGAAAGTATTACGACACAAGTACAAGGTAGCATCATTTTACCAAAGGTATTGTATGCACACCCACATACACAAACGTTTTAACTAAAATATTATATATATTAAATAAAAGTAATTATAATAACATTATTTTTATAGATGAACTTAACGTTATTGCAAGCGTCTGTTGTCGAAGAAATAATATCTTTTTCTGCACTTGAAAATATACGAGATCTTACATGTGTATCACTATTTGCAATTTGTTTTGACGATGTCACCGCAAGATTTTATCTTGGAAAGCAAGCAAGAGAAGTCGTTCAAACGTTTCACAAACCTGCCGTTTTACCAAATCAAAAAAAAGTTAATAAAATTAGTAAAGCTTTTTTACCTGGTCACCAAACTACAGCTGTAGTAAGTGATTTTGGTGGCGGAGAAACTGTATATATTGAAACATCTGAGAAACAACAGGAAGAGATTATAATTACTTTAAATGTTGGTTAGTATATACGTATATATAATTTAATTATATTAAGTAGATAAATAACTTATAACTTTATTACTTATTATCGTATTATTGTATTATTGTATTTTTTATAGGAAAAGTTCATACGCAATTGCGTAGACTTAGGAATGAATCTTCAATATTAAAAGATGCCGTTATAACAGCTATACCTGCTCATTATTCAAGAGTATTGTTTACATGTACAAGAATGACTTCTCCATTAAAATGCATTGATTATTATCTTTTGCAATTACCTGATGAAAAAGATAAACAAAATGTAATAACTTTAATTTATTAAGATACATATTATTGTAGTTTTTAAAAATAATATTATACGTAAATTTGTATGCATGCAATTTAATAGAAACAAACAGGCCCTTCTCAAGCTACAGAAGAATTTACTATGGGTAGCGGGGAAGATCGATTAGGATTCATTATGTTCGAATGCGGTTTGGAAGGGATTAAATTAAAGATTGTAAAGAGATCGCAATTTGAGAAAGGAGAAAACGGACGTGATGATAAAAAAGCAGATACTGAATTATTATACACTGATAGTATAAAAAGTCAAGATGAATTAGATAATGGAGCTGGTATGTATAAAAAAATCTATACAAAACTTGATTTACTTTCTATTTTAATAACAAGTGAGAGGAAAAGAGAGAGAATACAATAAATATTATTTTTTGTCAGCTTCTACAACTCCAGCTGCTGAACAAGAAACAAGTTCGACAAACGTACTAAATGGAACGCAAATAAATAATAGTGCTACTTGTACTAGTCTTCATTCCAAAGCAACTAATGGAAATACTGTTTCATGTATTATAGAATTAAAAACTGTATGGTTTAATTTTGCAGCACCGCCTCGTACTCCGATAACACGAAAAATAGATTATACACGATTAGATTGGAATTTGCTCAGCACTGCATCTCCAGCCATTAATGCTTGGATGAATCCAAGTAATAAATTTGCTATTAGAATTGTTTATATGTTTAGAACTATGTATCGAAGATCAACAGCAATAGTTGCTTGTCTCATGGCAGAAGCATTAGATGTGCAAGGAATCCACATGCCAGTTAAGGTAAAAATCTATTATATTATAAATAAATTGAACGAACGTATGTATAAATCAGTGATGTATTCTTAGAGTCGTTATGGAAGATTGACACCGCT
The DNA here is from genome assembly GCF_010416935.1 of Polistes fuscatus. Classification (NCBI taxonomy): domain Eukaryota; kingdom Metazoa; phylum Arthropoda; class Insecta; order Hymenoptera; family Vespidae; genus Polistes; species Polistes fuscatus. The sequence goes on from NW_025113129.1 coordinate 6,751,045, forward strand.
GGCTAAAACTCTACAAGAAGATCCATCGTGTCAATTATGTACAATTTTGCAAAATTATGTATTACTATCTGATTTGGCTAATATAGAGACCAATCTTAAAGAATCTGATTTACCTCTTTTATCAACGCTTCGACAGGTAATAATAGTTATATGATATTTACATTAATATCGTGTTACATTAATATTATATAGATAGATATATTTGTAATCTATTTTTATATGTCTACTTTATATTACAAGGGAGTAATTGTATTAAGTAGACAATGGAAAAATGTACTTTACACCCCATTACTTTTGGAACACAACTATAAAACTAAACATGTCAAACCTTTGAATGTCACATTTGCTGTTTCTGATCCTGATGAGGTATGATTATACATATTTCATTAACATTTTTATATGTTATATAATTATAATTTAATATATTATTAATACAGTTTTAATATAGGAAGTATTATTAAGTATATAATAATGCAATATTTATAATTTCAAACATTGTTATACACTCTCCATGAGAAAAGCATAAATCCAGTGGCATACAAATCAAAATACCATTAATTTTAATTTAGAAGATTCCGACATCATTTTGCATCTTTAATAAATAAACATAAGTAGTCAATATACTTTTCATTGTGCGAAAATGTTAATTCTGTTGAGAATTCTTCTTTCAGCAATTGATCTACGAAGATTTGGAAGGAAATAACAATGTAAAAGAGAGTAAGAAATATTTTTTTTTATATACATGGGACAAATTAAAACACCATGCAAAAGCTTTATAAAATCCTCTCTTCACTATTATTAATTAATTATCTTTGTGAAAATATGTGCGCTGTGCTGTAATTTTAGTTCCAAAAAGATTTCTATAGTCAATATAGCATTTTTCATTTAACTGATTAATACGTTTAAAACAAATACTATTGTAGATATATCTTTCATAGAAACGAAAGTGCTTTTTCACATGATATATAATAATATGAGCTTCTAAGATACACACGCTGTCTCTCTCCAAATGTCATAATATTAATTAAATAATGCTATTTTTATTTTATTATATAATACACACATACACACACACATATATGAATGTGCCTAACGCAATGTGAATTTTTTCACTCTATGCTATCATAAGAGAAAACTTGTTTGTACTGCCATTGGTAAAATATATTGATGCTTATGGGTTATATGTATAAATTGAAAACAAATGTTAAAAACATTTAAACTATTTTTTCAAATACTTTTTGCACGTTAAAATAAAGAAAAATTCTAAAATAAACATAGAAAAACTTTAAAATATATATTTGATATGTAAATCATTCAATATTATGCGGTAAATACTATTAGCTGAAAGGTGTCACGATATTTAAATAATTTGTTACATTATAATTTTGAAGAATATAATATAAATAATTTATTCATTATTGATTATATATTATAAATTTATTATTATTGCATTCTGCAACTTTTGTGAGAGAGAGTGGAGATAAATTTTACATGTTAAAAATATGTAAGGGTTTGGCGTATTAATGTGTAGGAAAATTTGCTGACGGATGGGGAGGGTAGTGCAGGAGATGTTGATGATCAGGAAGTGACAGATGAATATGCTATGCTAATCCACACGGACCATATGAACAAACATATACATGTCAAGAATGGACAAGATAAAAGCTCAGGTAGTACTTATTCAAATAAACAAACATCATATATTATAATTCATATAGAAAAAGGCAGCAGGATCTCTTATGTTTTTCTTAGCTTTTATAAATCTATATATTTAAGTTACATTGTATAAAAGTCTAATAACATATGGGTCATAAAATGGCCAATTTGGCGTGGAGTGACCTATGTGTAATATAACAATTTTATCAGTTTTACATATGTCTATAGTTGGTATAAAGTTATAAGGTTTAAATATATTTTTGTAATTTAACTACATATCAAATAATATAATAACTTTGATTTTCGAATATTATCAATATAAGAAAAGGGAAAATTTTTTAATAACTTTCTATTATTTACCGTGTAAAATCATTGCTATTGAATTAATGCTTTTTATAGCTTTGCTCTAAATTTATAAACTATTTTTATATTTTAATGTACTTTAAATGAGTAAACTACAATGAAAAATTGTAATAATTATTTTTACAAATTAATACTCTTAACAAATTATCAATATAATTGATTAAATTAGCATTGCTTTATTAACATTTATATAGTGAGAGATTGGTAGTAATTAAATGCTTACACACATTCATGCTTTGTTGCTTTGTTAAATAGTCCATTAACATCATTAAGATTTGCACAGCTTAACAAAATCTGTTCAATATTTCATAGCTTATTACTTAAGAAAAGCGTTAATATGTACAATTGAACAATTATATCTACTAAACAACATTCTAAGATATAATAAGAATTTTTATCAGTGATTAATATTATTATAAGCTTTTCTTAAGTACTTTTGGACATTGCAAAGATATTTTTTGTGTAAAAAACATTGGATTAATATGAAACAACCAGGCATGTGTGGTGATGGTTTGACGGTTCCTGTAAGTTCTCCTCGTGGGGAAGATACAACCCCATTACCAACACCGGTTCCAGGCCCGGATTCACTAACCTCTCCCTCTCCACCAGTAGTTCTTCCAAAGAGAGGAAAATCGCTGCAACCTACACAAGTGCCTGTTAGTACACGAGCAAGTATTGTCTTTCCCTTGCTTGCAAGCGGTGGCCTGTTCAATCAAAATCGAGAACAGAATAATATAAGTAAGTGAGACATCTCAAATGTTTTGCTAATGATAATTTTTAATCATCAGACTGAAGTAATTACTCTTTTACAGTTAACAGATAAAGAAATAAATATAAAAATTGTATATTCATATTTTTAATAAATTAATATATATTAGCTTCACTATTTAATATTTTCATACTTTCTAGTTATTATCATTCTGATGAAGAAAGTATTGTCTTAATTATTATCAAACATATTAGACTGTAATATCTTTTATTCTTAACTTCTTAATTGTACATATTCTCTTGCTTCTGACCTATATTTTAATTAAATCCAAAGCTTTTCTATACATTGCTTATACTAATTTTTTTTTAATATTTTATATGAATGCTTTTTAACTTTTAATGGGTATTTTAAATTACAATCTAAATTAAATTTGTAATATTATGTTGTATAAAAGAAAAAGAAAATATTCTTTTATCAGGCTATGGAGCATTACGAGAAGAGAGACCACCACAAATTCAAGTATCCCATTCTCATCAACTTGGTTCTAATCCTAGTATATATTCTGGAGGTCTAGGACATGGAAGTCAACATAGTACTGGGAGTTTAGATCAAGTAACTTCTCCAATAAGTCATCATTCAAATAAACCTATTAACACTGAAGAAGATTTATACAACTGGATGGCAAAACAGCAAGAATTTATAAAAGATAATGAGAAAGGAAATGTAAAAGGACACTGGGTAAACTTTATTATCATATTATTAATGATCTTTTTGTATTAAATTAATACATATGTTTAGAAACTTGTTAACGTTTCTAAATATATACTATACTTTTGTTTACTTTCTCTCACTTTCTTAGGTCTTTCGTCCAGAACAAAAGTCAATGAAGGTACTTCAGAGTAAACTAATTTTATAGAAAAACATTAATTTTATTTTAAAATTATTTTTAATCACTTTTATTTTATAAATTTCATTACGTTTCATTGACTTCCTATGCATGTAAATATTTTTTTATGGTATCCATTCTTAACAATGTTATCAATCTTATAATCGTTATGAATTTTTAATGCTTTTAGGATTCCAAGATTAATACTATGACAACAGACGACACAGAAGATTCGGATTTACATAGTGGTGCATTTTTATACCCAATGAAGGATTCCCTTCGATTATTGGATGCTCATTTAATTTTTGAACCTCTTTTATCTTCATTATCTGTTATGCCTCAACAAATGTTATCAGCAATTGGTTCTGGAAACGTAAACAATATGTCATCCTTAGATTGCTTAGGAACAAATTTGTCTCTTGTAGGATGTATGGATACAATGCGTATCGATATTGTTGTCAGTGAATTTGGAAAAGTAACAGATAAAAAGAAAAGTATGTTTATTCATTTTAATGCTACCTAGTTAAATTGTTTGAATAGTACTAATTTATTTGTATGATTCTAGGTAACAAACAGAAAAAAGGTGTTGGATCGAAATTTTATTTGGACATACCTCCTGAAACACCAGCATTTTTATGTGAAAAAATTGGTGTTGATATAGATATTAAAAAAATGGCTGATATGACAGTAGATGATATGATACAAAAACAAAATGTTTTATATATATCTAGAGGCCAACTAAAAAAGCATACTAGTACAATAGTTAATGTCAGTCTCAATATACGTTATATCAGTCAGCAAGTAACTATGCCATTACTCAGGTTATTGCACCAAATTAGTAATATGTATCAAAATGTTAAAGAAACACAAATGGAATTAAAAGAACAACATCCTGAAGCCAAACGAAATACAAATTTACTTGTCAATGATACTGTCACAAAAAATGGCTCGTCATCAAGTAAATATATTTTAGCTCAAAATATTAATTATTTGTGCTCATAATTATGAAAGTGGTCTAAGTCAAAATTAAAAAAGAATAAGTTTATTATTTATTTCACACCACATTATTTTAAACTAAATTAATTCAATGTAATTTTCACGATATTGTCAAAAATGAACCGTTAGATAGTGTTTGTTATTTCAATATATTATATAGAATTCATTTAATGCTCAAATGTAATCCTTTAAATATCTCGAAACAAGAAATATATTACTTAGACCATTTTCATAATTATGAGCACATTTGTTTAATTATAAAACTATCATGTTAAATGAAATAATCTCTTTGAACTCGTAGCATCTGATTTACAAGAGCATCTTCTTATTGGAAAAAAAGCAGAAATTCCATTACTTCGTAATAGTTTTGAACCAAATCAGCAAAAGATCATATCACCAGGAGCAAGTATTAGGTCTCGACCACAAAGTTTTGCTCAAAAATTACGCAGTACAGGAAAAAGCGTAAAAGGCTATATTAATTTAAGCGAAGGCGTTATTACACCTAGTTTTGGAGCGAGTCCTAGTGGATCGGGTCTTGATAAATTTAGCATATTATCGGATAAATGCAAAGATACTGTCAATTTAATACCCAGATGTTGGAAAACCATCTATTACCTCTTAGATCTATATGCGACACGTCCAGAAACTAAGACCATTACTCATCGATTTTCCATTCCCGCGGATGCGGCTGAACATTACAAAACTAATAAGAAGTACGAAGTTTTGAACGAAACGAAAGATGGAGATATTGAAAAAGGTTTAAACGCAGAGAATAGTTCTACACCAATACCACCTCCAAGGGAATTAAGTAAGTATTATATTTATAGCTAACTAAGTAAATTTATACATATCGTCATTTAAATTACATATTATTGCATAGGTATTGTAGCAGGTGAAAGGACTAGGTTAATTATTTTTGGAATTGCAAGAATACATAGAACTCGACTTTTAGCTACATTAAGTGGCTTAAAACTAGAAGCTGAAATTACAAGTTTGCAAGCAAGTTTTACGTGCCGTAAGAAAACTCGACCTGCTAGTTTGGAGTGTAGTTTGACAGGACAAATTGGCAGAACTATGATCGTTTTACTGGAAGGTGTAGCACCTAGTCAACAGACTGTTGTCAAAATTACAGTTGGAAAATCACAAGCTTTGTACTCTAGCATCACCAGACGTCAGAAAGACAAAAACAGTGGTTTATTAACTGTTGGAGCTGTTAATATAGATATACCGCAGCATCCTGTTGCTCTGCATGGAATGATGACTAGAGGTAGTAAACAGTTATCATCTACTTTACAGGTAAGATTCAAAATATATCCTTATATATGTTTTGTACATGTATAATTAATAATTTCTATATAATATAGAATATTCTAAGCACTTTTTATTTTTTCAATTAAATAGGAATTAAGAGTTACAAGAACATCTTCAAGAATGTCGAAAGGACAGCAACCGGATGAATTAGATGCTGGACCAAGTAGTCCACATCATGATGCACCAGCATCTACTATTGATGAAGAAAAATCCCAAGCTATACCTAGTCTTTTGGAACCAATTGTTATGCATTTTGATATTATACTTCAAAGTTTAAGTATAACAGCAGCATTGCTTCCTTCTTTACAAGCACAATATAAAATGGATCAAGTACACAGTGCAGGTGTAACTGGTAGTAAAGCTAAGTTTACCATAGAGCTGCCAAATCATAGTTTAAGTTTTACAACAAAATTACAAGTAACTGAAGCAAATCTACCTTCCGAAGCAAGTATTGAACTTCCTAAAGTACATGTGTCAGCAGAATATATACAAGATGGAAATAGTAGTTTAAACGATAGTAAAATTGCTGGTAAATATCTCACCTTAATATTACTTAATATACAGATAAATATTAATTCAGTTGAATTTAAGTTCATCTATCTGTTTGTATGATTTTACAGATGGGGTTGTTTTAAGGCAGGGCAGTTATTTGAATGCCACTGCAGATATTGGCACATTTGAGCATTCTTTAACAACAGATCTGTTAAATCATTTAGTATTTGTACAAAAAGTATTTATGAAGGAAGTTAATGAAGTTGTACAAAAAGTATATGGTGGAGAAAAACCAGTTCCACTTTGGCTTGAAGATGACGAATCTACGAATTCAACTTTAAAAAGAATATTATTTTCATTGGTCATTCGTATTAAGGTAAAAGTACAATGCATTATTTACACAACTCCTTTCGGATATTTATAATATATATTTTTAATTAATAATTTTTATTATTTTACACAGAGAATACAATTGACTGCAACAACTCCAACAAATTCCGCAGTTCGTTTAGAAACAGGTACAGTTGAATTTCAATTATCTAACAGAGTACAAAATGTCTCTGGTGCGACTCAACCAAATCCACATATGAAATTATTTGGGAAAGCACAAGTTGATATTAATTTGAGTCTTGGGCAATTACTTAAAAATGCTCTATTCGAAGAAGCGGAACCTGAATTTCAACAATTCGCATTTTTTAATACCAGAGTAGGTTTACGAAATGCGTTTCAAGAAGAAATGGTGCAGGGTGAAGATAAGGAAGTAGTTTTAATAACTTTAAAACGTCCATTAATTTACATACAACCAATGGCTATCGATAAAGCAATACTAGTTTGGTTGAATTATAAAAATGCATATGAATATTGGAACGAAAAACGAGCTAATTTAAATAAAGAAGTGTTAACAGCTACTCAGCAAGTCTTTGAAAAAGTTCCATTTGGTCAATTGACTAGTCAACTCAGTGCACCGCATTTGGGAACATTATTCTTACAATTAACAGTAGACGACATGGGTATTTGTTTACCACTGAATCCCTTACCGCCAAATAATTATGGATTAAGTAGAGGATTATATGATGGAGAATTAAGGGGTGCAGTTGTTGTTACATTAGAAAATACCAGCATATCAGCATGTAGTAGTGGTAGTTTAGTTAGCAAAGCAAGGTATTACATCTTATATTTCTCTTCAGATTATATATTCATTGTATTCATTTATATATTTATTTTTTGCTTTTTCCTAGGTTTGTAGGATTATGTCTAAGATTTGCAGAAGATTTTGAAACATCTTTAGACGATTGGAAACCAGATATGACTGATAGTAGTATAATGAATTTGTGTGTAGTTTCTGAAGGTACTTACGAAGTATGCAGTAGAACAATTGCACAGAAACAAGATAAATCAGGTAATATATACAACTTTTATATAAAAAATTAAAAAGACGTTTGTTACAATATCATGTATCGTATAAATAAATCTTTTTTAGATAATGCCAAATGGATATTAAATGTTCAATGGCAAATGGAGGGAGTTGATATTCATCTTGATGTTAATGTAGGACGTCAATTATCAGCACTTGGTCACACATTAACAATGCTAACAGGTTTTGAAGAAGATGATATTCATGTCCCAGCTGATTATGATAGTGACGATGCAGATCAACCAGATAATAGTACTAGTCAGGTTAAGAAAAAAGTATGGTTTAATTAATTTTATTTTATTTATTTCCTATTTTTTATGCTCTATCTTGGTTTTTCTGCTCAGGTAACTTAATATACAAGAAACGTAGTATTTGTTCGTAGTTTGTATCCGCTAAATATATAAATATTTAATAAGATTACATTAAATATAAATATTTTTTACATACATTTTTTTCTTACATATATTAAAAAATAACTTTCTATATATTTTTTAGGAGAGTATTTTAATGAAGAAGTCAAAAAATTGGACTGACAGTTTACCTGCATTTGTCTTCGATCCTACTTTAGATGCAAAGAAAAGATCCAAATTAATTGAAAAGGAAATGAACGAACAAGCTAAGATAATAAATGATTTAAGATCATTAGGTGCATCTCATGGTACTATAGAACAAGAAATGAAACGTTTACATGAATTGGAAGCTATGGTATTTAAGGACTTCAGAAGGTAATACTATTGTAATGAATGTTAAATTCAAGAGGGAGATGCGTTACATTTATTAATATTTATAGGATTGTTATTCTTTCTTTGCAGGGATATGATTCAGAAATTACGAAGACAATCGGTTAAGGCATCTGGAATTAAAGGTAAATTAGGTCTTGGGAGTAAAACTAATGCGTATCGTTCAAGATCATTTATTGTACCCTCACCAACACCAGAAAATCAACTTGAGAGTCCAGAAGATATGAATATGGAAATAAATTCGGCAAATTCTGCTAGTTATGAAAGTAGTCCTAGAAGTGGTCCAAGCAGGTGAAATATAGTTCTATACATTATAACATAATGCACGCGTGTACAGTTTCATTTCCCACAGTTTAATCATTAGTATATACACATACTTGTACATATATGATAGCATTCCATTTTCATGCAATTATTGTAGATCTGCTTCTCTTCGTGTTAGAGGACTTAGCGGACAACGAGTTACATTTAGTGATACTCATACAATGTGCAGGTGAATTGAAACTGAATATAATGTTTATTTAAAGGTTAACAATTGTATTTATCTCGATCAGTTATCCTTCATTTCTTTGGTTAATGTAGGCAATCATCCTTACCTAGTGCGGGATCAGAGTTCAGTTTACCTGAGGGAGAATTAGAGTGGCCAGAGACCATTGAAATAGAAGGAGAGCAAGTTGAATTAAGAAAAAAAAGTAGAGACACTAGTTGTACATCTAGTTATGATAGTATGGAAGGAAAGTACGTAGAAAAAAGAGAGAGAGGACTTTTTATTTTATATATTTATTATAATATATTATTATATTTATATATCTTTTTTCTCTTCGTGTGTGCTGTATTATTCATCTCAATATATTTTTAATAGTGCACCTTTGCTCGACTCGTTTGGAAAAGAACAAACCTCTTCTACTTCATCGCCATATATAACACCTCAAAAAACTCAAGAACCTAATATAGACTTTGAACTTGATGTAAAAGTATTAATAAACAGCGGCAAGTGTGTTCTCCATACAAAAGATCCAACGAGGGAAGACGAAATTAAGCTGTAAATATTAGCATTAAATTATAGTTTATTAAATTTTTATATTGTAAATTTATACTTGTTTTTAATAGTATGAGTAAAATGAAAAAGGAAAGATCCTGTTCCGGTGGAACATTTGAATTTCAACCCAGCAGTCCAAGCAGTAGTAGAAAGCATTTAAGTAGTAAGGAGAAATCGTCAACTACGAGTACATCACGATTACGATATTTACAACACGCGAGTGTACCTTTAGTAGATTTAACAATTTTTCGTATTCCTGGTCTAGATGTGAAGGTAAATTTTTTAATTTTTTAAATATTCATACATATATAAATCTATACTTGAACATAAACTAAATGAATATTATTATGTTTGTTTATAGGTTCATTATGAATCGAAAACTCTTCCCGAAGAAACTATGTCTCCGCGTATTACAACAGAAAATACTTTATTAAACCCTACTCCTTCATCTACGCTTCGAAAATCTAGCACTAAAAAAGCTAGCCTTTTTGCTTGGATGACTCTTCAAAGTATTCCAGAAGAAACTATAATAAGTCCTCATATTTTGGAATTTTTCGAACAAACGTTAGAACCAATTCCAAGCAAAAGTAATTTCCAAAATAACACTCAAACAAATTCTGGCTTTCCGTCAGAAAATATAGAAAGTACATCATGGGCAGCAACTGCAGCTAGTAGCAATTATGTTTATGCTAGTTTTCCCGTAGACGTAATAGTATATTTTCATATGCAACCATCTACTTTTAGGTATAAAATCATTTTTATTATGTGATTATTATTTTTTTAATTATATATATATTTATATTTATGTATTTATAATTTAATAATATTGTAAATATTTTTTTATATTTTTTAGATTTTCTTGTCTACCAGTTTCTAGAGTAGAATGTATGTTACAATTACCTTCTCTTGACATAGTGTTCTCTTCAAAACGAGCAGAAGAAGAACTTATTGAATTTCGAGAATATAAATCTCCAGTTACACAAACTACAGGAAAGGAAACAGGTTCGGCTATCGGTGGATTGTCCGTGACAGGATGTCTTGCAGATTTTTCTGTCTATATCTTTCATCCTTATGGAGGTGGCAAAAAAACAGGTTTAAAAGAAGCTCAATGGTCACCTTTATCGGACAGCGAAAGAAAAGATTCTTTAAGCATTAACGTTGAATTTGTGAAATTTCATTTGTCGAGGATTAAAAAATTGAATTACCAAGGTGAACATATAAAAAAAGTTCCAGATGCGAGTAGTCGAGCTGTTATACGATTTTCGAGTACGTAGATTTTATTTTAAAGAACTTTTATCTATCTTAAATAATATCCCTATCACACTTTATTATATATTTTATTCATATAATTTACAGCAATCGTTGATATTGGCTCTGCTTCATTCAAATATGATATGCGTCGTTTGACGGAAATTCTTGCATTCCCAAAAGCATGGTACAGACGTAGTATTGTTAGACGTCTATTTCTTGGTGATCTCAGTTCAGGTACAGCATATTCTGAGGGAGATGGAAGTCCTCCATTAAATCAAGAAGAAGCAGTCATGGGTAGTTCGTTATTAAAACATTATGACAGACATGCGGGAGATGGATTATCAAAAAGTGCACCTGAGAGAAGTCCTACATTAAATAGAGATAAATTAAGACTTAGTTTGGAAAGTGATATACCAAGACATGCACGTTTAAAAGGTTCGTTTAATAGCTATTATTCATTTAAAACGATCATTCTATAATTACAATATAATACAATACAATAACTATCGATGTATATGTTTCATAAGATATTGGACGAGGATGGAGTTTTAGCGCAGAAAAAAAAGTAACGTCCGAAGTGAAATTAAGAGAATCAGCATGGGAGACTTTAGTATTATTTGCAGTCAATTTTACTCGTTTGAATGTACATATGAATATGGGTAATGTTATGGGTAACGTTACTTGGATGACCAAAGACTTTAGATCCGATGGAAGATTATCTATAGGTAGCACTGGACATAAAAATTTATATATCGGCATTGGATTGGGCGGTTCCAGTCTAGATGCTAAGGGTGGTATTGTTGGTGGAATTATTGAATTGAGTAAAATTGATACATACAGTTTAGTATATTTTTATTTACGTAATACCAATTTCTTTTTAAATAGAGAAATATATATTAATAAAATATTATTTTCATGTAGTACACATTAGAGAAGAACCTGGAATAGAACCTGACCATACAGTTGGATTAAAATTATTTGCGTTAGAGTTGCGACTCGATTATATGGGAACAAGTGTACTTATGTCTAGAGTATCTTCCTTGGACATTACACTTCGTGACGAATGGAAAATTAATCGTCATAGCAATGGAGATGCATTTATGCCAACTAGAAGGTAATCATATACACATATGCATATATTATTTTATTTTGTTCCTAAGTACTATTTTATTATTTTAATACTTGTAATTAATATTCTAGACCAGCAGTCATTTTTATGCATGGTGATTTGGGCTGGGACCAACTTCAACTTATGATCAGTAAATCGACAACAGCAGATTTATTAAAAATGTTTTACAAGTTAGACGAGTTCTTTAGTCAACAATTTAAAAGCAGTAAACGAGTATTCAGTTCTTTACAACCGAGACATCAAAGAATAAATAATAATAGTATGAGGAAGAGACAACAAAAGAAGAGATCTGCTGCAGATGGTAAAACTTATTGTTAGATATATTGATGTATCCTATTTTTAGATTAAAAGATATATTTTATAATTAAAAGTAATCTATTATAGGACCATGGAATTTAAATCAAACAGCAATATCTGATGCCAGACATCATAGACATTGGCAGCGTGTATTGGCTCAAGTAGCTGGCCTTCAATTAGGTAGCTTAAGATTTTCTTTACCATCAACTGGAACTGTTCTTGGAGGTACAATGGAATTACATGGGTCAAATATTAGTTTGGCCTGTTTTCATGGTATTAATTTCAAAAGCAAAAGTTGGGCGTTATTCTCATTGAAGGAGCCGTGTATCAGTTTTGCTACAGAGGCTCAAGAAATTCCAAGCGTAGAATGTATGTTCAGTAGATTATGCGTATATAGAATTAATATCCAATATATCCAATATTTCATTAATTATTTCTCTTTTAGTACCAAATACATGCGATGTACATGTTGTTCAAACTTTGACTATTAGCTTAGGACAACAGCAAGAACAACACGCGAGACATCACTCTATGGCTACCGTTTGTAGACTAAGTCGTAGCGTGCTATTTCCTCCGCAATTTAAATCTTTACAAGAATGGTTTCACTATGCTTTTGCAAGTAGTGAAATTGATGGTAAGCTGTAAAATATATATATGTATGTATGTGAAATATGTTGATCATATTTTCCTAATAATGATATCATGTATTGTTATATAGCAGTAGACAGATTTCCATGCGTTGAGAAAGATAGAGCAGACACTATGGTTGATAATAATAATCAAACAACTCGAGGAAGAAGTACATCAACTACTTCAGGAAAATTGCAGGAGCATTCTCATACAAGAGAAGTGATATTTGCGCTTCCTTCATTGCAGTTACATTTAAAAACTGAACATTTACAGACCGCCCGTACTCCAGATGTTATAGGTATAACCATTTTTTTTGTATGTTAATTGTGTTAAAAACTTTAATAATAATATAAACATTTTTATATTATGTGTCTTATATATACACGTGTGTATATATGTAGTTGTATAGAAATTGATACCAAATTATATTGATCTTTTACTGCCTTTCTTACGAAATAATTTATTAAAAACTATTCTTTAAAATAATTTGAATTTCTTAGAAAAATTACTTATCTTCATATTATATTTTGCAATATTCTTCTTCTCATAATTTTTTAGGACTTCCTAAGCATATTTTATATAGTAAGTATACAGTAAAACTTTATTCTCAATATAGCCAAAAGCGGAGAGTTTATATATAATAATATCTGTACATGTAGTGTGTATACTTTTAGAGTTCTAGTCTGCTTCTAATATACAAAAAATATCCCTTAGCTATATTTCATTGAATCAAATTTATCGAGCATGTTATCTACAAAACTGATACATAAATGCATTAAACATAAAAAGTATACATTTCAAGGAATTCTTCTTTTACAATAAGTAATCTAATTCGCATGTAGTGAATTAAGCTCTTACAATAATATAGCAAATTGTAACAAATATTAAATGCTACAAACATACATGTAGTGATCAGTTATTTATTCATTTTTAATTGTTTATTCCAACCAGACATTAATTGATACGTAATAATATCATGAATAATATTGATCATAATTGAATTAAACGAAAATGTTGGGATAAGCGTCCTTTTATGTTAGAATTGATATCTTTTATAACATTTCATAACTTTACGATTAAAACTTTGTAAAAGTTTGTGCATATTGATTATTAATTATTATTTACTCATTAGGTGAGAAGCCGTTAGTGGAATGCAGCTTCATTACAGAATTTGAAGATCATATTTTTGTTACTGTTGATGCAGAGGGCTTCTTCTTTCTGCATGATCTTATTACGTCATATGTAAAGGAAAAAGAACGAGTGGTAAAGATTCTTTTCATATGTAAATTAATTATGTGCATAATTACACATATTTTATTAAATTATTTTTTAGCATACAATGCAAACCATAAATGCACGCGCACATAGTCCAGATCCCCAAGAAAAAGAAAGTGCAAGTGCTAGTACAAGTGCAACTAGTGTTCCTACATCCACAACTATCACGACGGAAGATGAAAGAAAACGCAAGCAATTTGATCCAGCAGAGATGTTTATTAAAGATTGGCGATCGTATAGATGTAAAACGTGGCATTTAGAACCCACTGTTAGGTAAGAAATATATAATATACACTATATATATACAAAAATAATATTAATTATATATTATAGAATAATATTAAATATTTCTATATTTATCAAGGTTGCTTTCATGGGCTGGGAAAAGTATAATAGAACCATATGGTATAGATTACATTCTTCAAAAATTAGGATTTTCTCATGCACGTACTACAATACCTAAATGGATCCAAAGAGGATTTATGGATCCACTGGATAAATTGCTTACTGTTCTTATGTTAAGAATGGTATTAGCTGTACGCGAAGAACCATTAGATGAACAAAAGGAATATAAAAGGGATAAATAATTTGTCACTTTTTCGTTGCGTTTCTTTTTTCTGTGACTTTTAACGAATATATATCAAATTCGCGTGATCTCTATTTATTTCTAACAGTCCATAAGATAAAGTAATGATTCGTTGCTACAACTGCAATGACAGTGCGTAGCAGAAACTTTTTAATGAACTGAGATAATACAAATTTAGAATACTAAAATTTTTTTTTATCTTTCTCTCTGTAAAGCAATGACACATCGTTATGCAAAACAGTTTTTGCTTTCCTTTACTTTGTGGGAAGAAATACAACATTAATATTCTAATTAATGAAGAAAACGAACCATAGTGGTTGTAATAATCGTTCTTGATATAAGAACTTTGATCTTGTACATGTAAAGCTGATATATTTCAGATGTATATGATATGATATGATATGATATAATATGGTGTGTTTCAATAGGGATTTGTAAGAATATCTGAAGGCATAATAAGAGATGTAACCAAATACAATTGTACATTAAAGAAATTATAGTAGCTATTAAATTACATTTCTATTAAAAAATATGAAATTATATCAGTGAGTATACATAAATCAGCACCAGTAATATAATTATATATATACACATGTACATTTATATGTCGTGTATTAAAGGGGACGCTGCAGCATATATATCTTAATTATCAATCTGTTTAGCATTTTGTTCAGAAATAATACACACACGTATATATAAAACTACGTGCAATAATTCAAATTTATTCTTTATTATATACAAAGAGATAGTACCGCTAATATTGAGCATCGACACATATTTCGTATATATATATATAATCTAAAGATCACCAAAAAATGCTTTTTATATACAAATAGAGACAACTTATATTTCAAATAGGAAATGTTTATCTAAAAATGCAAAGATATTTTTAAAAGATTATTAAATGTTGCAGCAGCAATAATAATTTGTTAAATACTGGTGCATTTTCCTATATGTGATACTTTACTGTTAATATTTTGTAGTTAGGAAAATTTTTATTTATGAAAAGAATCTTTTTTGTTTTTTTTTGTTTTTTTTATATGAATATAAATTCTAGCTGACATATGAATATTTTTAATTTACAGACTACTGTAAGTGTATAAATTATTATTATGCTTGATTTATTTGTAATATGTGATATAGGATAATCTTTAAAAGGGAAATTATTAATTAGATATATGTACCAACGAAAAATGTCATTTAAGCTAGATTTTTCATAAACTTGTCCAAGTTATAGCAGTATTTGTATACCTGTGTCATAGTTATTAAATGGAAAGTATTAAACCGAAATATTAAGCGAATAAAAGAATACTAGTTGAATTAAAACAGTTGTCTGCAATTATCTCTGTCCAAAAGAATTATCTGTAAAATGCTAACATATTCAAATCGCGATATAATAAAATTTAATTGTTTATACCAAAAATTCACGATCATTTAGGAAAGTATTATAAAACCAAGTTGTATTTATTTTTTCTCAATTTAGTATGTGTGGTGTAAATATTATATTGGATTTATAAGATACGGAGACATACTTTTTTATTACTATATGTGTATGCGTATGTATATCTATACAGATTTCTTATAATATTAATTCTGCTATATATTTAGTATTTTTTCTTTTAAAAAATAAAATCATCTTATATATATGTAGCGTGCAAGCAAGGACTTACGTAATTATAACTATCTCCCATAAGTTACATAAATAATATAATTCTATAAGTATTTTGTATTTATTTATACTTTATTGTAAATAACGATGCATCTCGTTTATATGTAAGATTTTGTGAATTAGTAACAGCTTATATAGAGTAAATCATTTTTCTTGGCTATTTTACAAAAGTCTTTCTTTCTTTATTGAAATGTATATTTACTTTATATATTTAATTATGAAGAGCATTTTATGTAGTCTAATTGAATAAATCTATCTAATTAAATATATATATCTGCAAACATACATATACAACTCCTATTATAAATATAATATAATCTATTTTTTCTGTTATTAGAAAATTTACATTTGAATAACTATTTCTACGAAATAGTTAATCAATGCAAGTATATAGAGTAATTTGTCAATGTGAGGTTCAATCATTGACTAACTACTTTATAGATAAATTATCGACTGAGGATTGACAATCAGTGATAAAATAATTAGTAAAAAAAAATGAATAAATGCTCTTAATTGTTCAATCAAAATCCATAATTGCTCACTTTATTAATTAATTATTAATAATTGAAAAAACAAATACGTCTTTTCTCATTTCTAAGCAAAGTAATGAAGTTTTCTATTGTTTTTTGTTTTCAATCAATTGCTCACTTTTTGTTTGTCGGCTCTTCAACTTTATTTTATTTAATACTTTTTATTTATGACGTCATAAGTGGGAAATACGTTATACGCATGCACTTCAACAAATTCAAGGTGCAAGAGCACTTTGAAAAAAATGAAAATAAAGTTGGCATACCTGCTGTTGCAGTTCTATGCCAACTTTTTTGTGGTACATAGAAGCTCACAAGTCCCCTTTTTTATCTATCCAGTTTCATTTTTGTTACTACTGGGACCACCAGTAGGCGATAGTAGGTTCTTAACACGATGACGGTACAATACTATGAAAGAATACTGTATTCTTACAGTATTCTTACAGTATACAGTATTCTTTGATAGTATATGATAGTATGTGATATATTCTTTGATAGTATATATGTTACTGGAATAGTGGGAAATCCGGCAATGCTAGCAATACTTCGGCATTGTCCTCAATGCAAAGTATCTTTTGACAAAGTCCGAAACAGAAGAATTTGTACGGACTTTTCCTAAGCATTGAACATAATACTTAGACATTCTATAGAACACCAAATGCTACTTACATAAGGCAATATTAAAAAGAATACATTATCGGGCAACAGGCACACACAGCATACGCATCCCCCCCCACAAACAACCCACACCCCGCTCCCACACACACATACACAAAAGCGAGCATAGTGCAGGTGTTGAGAGTGTGTGTGTCGCTATACTTTGCGCACTTGTAGAAATTGCAACTGACCTTATACCGATATATTATTATGCAGGGTCTATTATTACTTATCGTAGTAGAAGATTATATTATGTTTAGACAGATATTCATAGAGATTACCGTAAAAAATCTGTATCTTTTGTTCGTTATCGTATCAGAAGATAAGCGGGTTTAGAAGGAAATATTTTATTTCTACTTTTTTACTTTACTGATTCCTCATTGGTCATGCCCAAGAATTTCCAGGAAATGTGAGAAATATGAATACATTTCCGACTTTGTCAAAAAACGCTTTGCATTGAGGACAATGTCGGGTTATTGCTAACATTGCCGGATTTCCCATTATTCCGGAACAGATATATTTATAAATTGTAAATATTCGAAGAAGACTTGATAGAAGTCAAACAAGAGAATCAATATATTTCAAATAAGATATTTCAAAATTAGAATCTAAAGATATATAAAATAATTAACGCTATATTATGTTTATATTTATATTTAACAATAAGTAACATTAACGAATAAATATGTGACTTTTCCAAATTTTAAATAGAATTTCGTAAGAAAACATATTATATGTTTTATTACTTGGTTACAGATAGATTCTATGATGTATTATTCGTTTGATTATTTTATCTGATTAATTTTTTTACCTACTTTTCGCAACAATATTTTCTAACGAAAAATGATTATACAAACTTTCCTAGAAAAATGAATAGGGTTATTTCTTAGAACTCATTGTCAAATTAAATATTCTGTAGTATTGCTTATATACGAAAATTGCGCTTCAAAACTGAGTTTATAGATGAGACGCATCAATTACTACAGCATAGGAATATTTTCATAGTTCAGAATAGCCAACTGTAATCATTTTTACTTTCAAAGTTTTTTTATTCATTAAAACTGTAAATAAAAAAAAGTCTTTAACGAAATACGCGAAAATAGTATTTTATTTATTATATAAAAAGTATTTCTATAATCCGTCATGGTTTTTATGTTTTATAAGTGTAACTGTTGATTTTACTATTATTTGTACCTTGGAACTTGAACTATGGTTTCTAGACGGTTGTGATAAGCCTATAAAGTGTCAAATATTTGACCAAAATTTGTATTACATGTGAACAGTGGATATATATTCGAGGAGTATCGGATAAAATATACCGTCGTATTTAATTTATTTTTCATAAAATAAGATATTAAATAGTTTGAATATTATTCTTTTGAAACATAAAGTTAATTTTATATATATTCATGAATAATGAAACCTACGAGTGATCCAAAAGTTTCTGGCGCCAAAACTACCACATCAGAGGTTAATGTAAATGTTTATTCTATTTTTTTCCATTAATTCAAAAATGTCACGAATAAATTTTATCATTGAAGTGTAAGTTGAAGTACACTTTAGTGTGAAGTGTAGTTGAAGTGTAGTTATGAGTACAATTCTATAGAAAAGAAATATATTTTAAATATATATATATTAAAATACATTTTAAAAACAACACACAACATTTGATTAAAGTCCATTCTTAATGGCAGTTAGTTCAATTTAAATTATAACATAATCGAATTTTAGTAAAAATATTTTTAAGAATTGTTTGTTGATTATAACATTACTGAAAAAACGTTATCGTCAAAAATAACATGTTTTAGTAGAAGAGTAGATAATTAATCATTTCCTTGAACAATCAAAGGAGATGATATAAAACTATTTACTTTATTTTACTTACACAGGCTAAAGTTAGAGAATCTTTGCACGATTTGCAACCAACAGCTATGGACAAGGAAAATCTAGTTGGCGGTGGAAGAACCCTCAAAACAGATTCATCGATCAAAGATGCCTTAAAGAAGTATTGAAAATATATTTACTTTATTTGTTTTGTATGTTAGATGAATGTATTCCGCAAGAAATAATATTATTGTATGATTTTGTACAACAGAGATATTGAAAGCACAACGGAGAAACCAAAAATAGCAAAACAAAAGCACAAAAAAGTTATTTGTAAAAATAAGGCAGTTCAAACAAGTAGAGGAGAGCTGATTCAAATCGAAATAGAAGATTTAACCTCTGAAGGTATATATCAAATTGTGTTCGCAATAAATGTGTATCGAATGAGGAAGTTACACAGATCTCTAATTAAATTAATAATGTGTTTTTGCATTGCAGCTGGTCCAAGCGAGAATTATTGGCAAGTACTAGCAGAAAGACGACGAATAGCACTTAATGAAACGCTAGATGAAAATAAAATATTACATGAACGCATAGCATCATTGCAGGAAGAAAATCGTTTGTGTAACGAAATGTTGAACGAAACACGGGCATTAGTTGAAGTATTACAAGTAAGTGAAAGGAAAATTTATTGCAATTAGTAATTAACGAATGATTTTGATAATGATGATGTACATATAAATATATATATTTATATATATATATTATGTTTTATTTACAGGAAATGATTGAAGATGATAGCAATGGCATACACAATTCATTGGAAGATAGTGCTCTTTAATTTTATATTATATTTTCAAGAGTGATTCACACAAATATTATTTTTATACAGTAACTCCATATTGTATAAAAGCCTAAAAAAAATTAAAGATTATTAAACAATTTTGTATTTAAGTTATATATTGAGTTTAATGATTTAAACATTTATTATTAATTTAAATAAATATAAAATATATAAACGTTATTTTTGTCTAAGGCAGAAACTTTTAGATCCCTCATAGATTTCATTATTCATGAATATATATAAAATTAACTTTATGTTTCAAAAGAATAATATTCAAACTATTTAATATCTTATTTTATGAAAAATAAATTAAATACGACGGTATATTTTATCCGATACTCCTCGAATATATATCCACTGTTCACATGTAATACAAATTTTGGTCAAATATTTGACACTTTATAGGCTTATCACAACCGTCTAGAAACCATAGTTCAAGTTCCAAGGTACAAATAATAGTAAAATCAACAGTTACACTTATAAAACATAAAAACCATGACGGATTATAGAAATACTTTTTATATAATAAATAAAATACTATTTTCGCGTATTTCGTTAAAGACTTTTTTTTATTTACAGTTTTAATGAATAAAAAAACTTTGAAAGTAAAAATGATTACAGTTGGCTATTCTGAACTATGAAAATATTCCTATGCTGTAGTAATTGATGCGTCTCATCTATAAACTCAGTTTTGAAGCGCAATTTTCGTATATAAGCAATACTACAGAATATTTAATTTGACAATGAGTTCTAAGAAATAACCCTATTCATTTTTCTAGGAAAGTTTGTATAATCATTTTTCGTTAGAAAGTATATCTAATTAAAATTCTTAATTTGATGTAAGCTTAAATATTTAGTTATTTCCCTTCTTATCAAATATCTTAATCTTTCATCTATCCATAATGAAATTACATTTACTATTTTAAATATGCTTCTATGTCAATGGCCATACCGCGCTAAAAGCACTAGTTCCCGTTCGATTACTAAAGTCAAGCAGCGCTGGGCACGATTAGTACTTGGATGGGTGAATCGCTTGGGAATACCGTGTGCCGTTGACGCCAAGACTCTGCCTAGTTACTACCTAGAAGCTGGTGCCAAGCACAGGCACAGGAGAGGGTTCGAGGGTGAGGCTAGCAACCTACCCTCGATAAAAAAACAATAAAGTCGCTCCCAGAAATAGCAATAAAAAAGCTATTATAACAGGACGAAGTCTTAATAAAAAGAAGAAGAAGAAATATGCTTCTATTAACAAGGTTGATTTTATCTTGTTCATAAACAGATTACATTTTTACTTTGGAATATAAATACCAAATGATAAAACCAACAAGTGAAACGAAAGTTCAAAACTTGGTATTATATTTTCTTTTTATTCTTTTATCAATGTCGTGGAAACATTTAATAATTGATTAGATATTTTCTTTGTTAGACTTATTGTAGAATTGGATTAGTATGAAGCTAAATTTTTTTAAATAGTCTGAGCAACAAGTTATAACATATGATAAAAGCACACCCTAAGTAACGGTTGATTTAATTTACATTATTTCGCAAACGAATATTAGTAAATACATTTAAATAATTATTCCTTTATCAATACATGCTGGGAAAAAATTATTGCTAAAAATAACATAATTTAATAGAAGGTTACATTAATCGAGCATTAATTCAGCTAAGGGATGTAATATATCATAGTTTTCTGTTTTATTAAAACAGGCTAAGGTCAGAAAGTCATTTGCACATTCTATAGTCAGAACCTATGAAAAAAGGATCCTGAGTGAGACTGAAAATAGTGTTACGACAGAATTACCAATTCAAGATACAGTAGAAAAGTATTTATACAAATTCATCAAACATACAATACAAATAAAGTAAATATATTTTCAATACTTCTTTAAGGCATCTTTGATTGATGAATCTGTTTTGAGGGTTCTTCCACCGCCAACTAGATTTTCCTTGTCCATAGCTGTTGGTTGCAAATCGTGCAAAGATTCTCTAACTTTAGCCTGTGTAAGTAAAATAAAGTAAATAGTTTTATATCATCTCCTTTGATTGTCCAAGGAAATGATTAATTATCTACTCTTCTACTAAAACTATATAAGTACTGTAAAACTTATAACTATATATACTTATAGCTTATAAAGTTTTTCCCTTATTGGCGGCTGTTATTGTGCTAATGGTTGCATGATGTACTTTACACCTGTGTGTGCATATTAAGTAGTGTGTACTGTACATCGCTTCGTGATAGTTTTTAATTAATGCATTATTTAATATTCTAAGTTCTACTAATAATTAATATAGCACACCTAAAGTTAGGTGTGATATGTATGAAAAATACACATGATCGTATTTTTCTATTTTTATTAAATTTTTCTAATTTTTTTTTCGTAATAAAATCGTTTTGATTAGTAGAGTCCCCACATTTATTTGTAGAAATTTGACAATACTTGTATTAAACTAGTATGCTGATATATACTAGTATGTACCAGTATTTTTGATTTAGTCATATTTGCAATAATCATTAGCTTTGGCAGTTGATTACAGCAAAAAGTACGTATACCCATTAGCATATAAGTTTAGAAAATACGTGGTTGAACTAGGGTGTCAGAGGTGCCCCGGGCATGTTTTCTAGATTAGGCTTTTGCACTCTGGTAGTATACAAGAGGACTGTGGAGTGAATTTATTAGTGTGTATAGTTGTTCTTTTTAAATATGTATAATAAGCAAGCAGGTAGCATACTTTTGTGAGCAAATGTGAAAGCTTTAATTTTAAGTAGGTAGGATTCAGGAAATGCATTAGGCTTGCTTCCATTCCGAAGTGGAAATTCTGCCTCCTGGTTTATACAGAATTGTTACAAAATTATATCATTTTATTCTATTATGCTTGCTTTCATACATAATATTGTTAAGGGCTTTACGAAAATAAACAAAAACATAACTTTTTATCCTATACAAAGATAAATGTTGTATTTAACAAATTTATGCATTTACGGTTTATTGGAAATTGATGCACTAAATTATTAATATCATAGGCTGGGTCATAAAAAATTTCCACCATTAAGATATTCATTATAAAATTATTCATTTTATTAAATTTTTATCTCACTTATTACAATAATAAAAAATATTGTCAATATACGAGAAATTTTCTGAACATAAACAAATAGGTTATGACACTATTAAGTAGCAAAAGATAGTGTGTCCACGGAGAAATCCGCAGCGATCAGACGCTCAGAGCAAAATTTTATTTACTCTGACTAACTTACTAAGTTTACTAAGGACTTAGTACGGTCGAAAACGTCCATTGATAGTTAAATATTTCAATTGTTAATGGTAATCGTTCATTAAATTAATATTATCAAATAGTGATCAGATTTTTTCTAATAAGGTATTTTATAAGATAAAGTATCACTGTGAATTATTGCACTAACTTAAAAGTCATGGGTTTAAATATTATTGAAAAATAAACAGCAAAATTATAAAAGTGCTCGTAAATAAAATATCTTATCGTATTTCATTTTAGAGTGCCTTTATTTATATAGAGTTATGCAAATGTAAAGTGTTAATGTGTTATATAATGTTCTTCATTTTCACAAAAAATACATGGGTATCTATGCATTTTCTCTATATTTCTTTCGTATATATATATATATATTATTATATTATAATATAATATATATATATTATTATATTACGGTTAAATAGATAGAATAAAAATATTTACCTAGTTACTATCATTACATTTGTATATGTTTGTGTGAATATTATATATAATTATTGTGTGCATAATAATCTAATTATTACTTAAATATTGAGTTATCATTATACCTTACATAATATAATATATTTACAAATACTTATTTATATCGCTTAACAAAAAGAAATAGAATAATTTCCTTAATAACAAATAGAAGTGCATATTTATTTGCACTTCTTAAAATTACATATTTTTGTTATTAATCAAATTGTAAAATCGAACTATTTCATGATTGTATTTATTCGTTAATAAGATATTAAAAGAAAACAGTTTTTTTTTATAATATATATATTAATAAAATGAGTAGTCATTGAGAAAACAAAGACACGTCGATTTGTTAATTACAAAAAATGTACATATATGTTACGAGCAATATATTACTGCGGGCATTGTATAGAATGTCCGCAAAATATATATTGCCTGTAACATATATATGTTAACGTAAATTAAGCTGTTCAGATAATATTGTTTTTATATATATTTATCATACATAACTTCATACTTATATATTATATTATTATAATGTAATAAAATGTAACATAATTAAAATACAAAATGATAACGAAACAAATATAAGTGGTATAAGAGAGTTTAGAACGTAAAATTACAGAAATATATGTGTATGTATAGGTATCTATCGAATGTATCGATATAAATATCGAGTCACTTGTAACAATGATTTACGAAGAATTTTAATTGAATTTGTTCGTGTATACTGTTTATATTCTTATTGCATATGTTTTTACGTTACATATGCATTATTCTCTTTTTTAAAAATCACTTACGAGTTTTGTTAATCTTATCATATATGATTTGTACCCTGTTAATTATTTACTAATGTGTCAAACATAATTTAAACTTATGTAATGAAAGAGTGCTTACTATTCAATTGTAATAGAATAATGATATTGTTTTTTTTTCTTTTTTAATTTTAAGGCAAGTAAGATATACAATAAAAAATGTTTATACTATATTTTATCCTAAAAGCACACAGTCAATGATAATTGTACAATAATATGTTCTCTTTTATACAATTTATGTATATGACGATATATAGATAGATAATATTTCTTATTACTTTAAAATTATATTCATTTTTTCTCGTTTACTACAATTCATCACAAATTTGTGCACGTGAGTCTCTATTGCATTGGTATTCTCATATAAACCATAACTTTTATCATACAGAGTGAAATACCTAATAAATACTCTAATTAACTTCTAAATTATGTATTATATAAAAAATCATATATAACTTTCTCTTTTTAATACACAAATTTGATACGATACAAAATAATTTAGAAGTTATTTACAGCGAGCATGCAATTGTCTCATCCTGTATTATGCATACGTATTTGCCCCCCAAAAGTAAAAATATATGGACGGCAGTAAGTGATACAATGCACGTAACTTTTTTTTCTCGTGCTGCTTTATTATTAAATTAGAAATAAGCAATAAAAAATAAAAATAAAAATTGTAATTTAAAAAAAATACTGATCATAATGAAAATATGTTGTAAATAATGTTTTTTTATTTTGACACTTAATGTTTTAGGTACTGGCATAAAAAAGAAAATGTTTTTAAATCATATCTTTTACTATTTTCTTTGTTCTTTCGTTTGTCTACAATAAGACAGGTGTAGCATATATTAATAAATACATTTAATTAAAGCCCAATGTTTCTAAGACAAAATTAGGATCACGTATGAATGCATTACTAATTGTAAGTATCTTAAAATATAATATTTGTTTTAAAAACAAATTTTTATTACATAAATTGTTTCTAGGAACTTGAAATCCTATAATATCAAAAGTATTTGATAATGATGATATTGAATATAAGTGTGTAATTAATAATAAATAATGATATTATATGAAAAATTTGTCCTTCATTAGTAATTCATAATTGTAAAGGAGTATTGGCCAAAACAATAAACATTTAACATGATATGATTTTACAATTGCGCTTAATATATTAGAAAGATAACTAAATATATGTAATATCAAATTAATATTATACATAAATATTAATGCAAGAATTTTCTTTCCGTAATATTTATAAATAAAAACTTTCGTTTTTTTAGCATACATTCATTACTTATCATCCAACTTCTATTAAATTAAAATTAAAAGTTTTGAACAATTATATTTCATTGTGACAATGATACCTGACACATCTGTTATAGATCGTTATGAAAATATATAAAATATATCACTACTTATAAAATACTATGTGCAAATTGCTCCAAAATTTTATGCCATTTATTAAATATTTGTTTAAACTTTTAATATGAGAAAGAGAGAGAGACAGAGACAGACAGACAGACAGACAGAAAGAGAGAGAGGAGATAAAAAAAGAATTATAGAGTATGCTAAGGCACGGGAGAGATTTACAATCAGATTTATTGTAAATATTATCACTTACTGTTGAGATTGATTTTAAATTGTACACCGAATATTGTGTATCACTCTTTCTAGATCAAGTAAAACATATCAATGTGTGACCAAATTATTCATTGCAGTCTCGATAAAAGTGCAATGTGAATTCTAGATAATCAACACCATGTTGATTCTTACAAATATTCTGTAACAGAAAAAAAAAAGTTAAAGTATTATCATTAGGAAAAATATCTCACTTTGAAATTATTTTGAAACGAACTTACTTCTTGAGGTTGTACAGTGGGTACACGAAATTTTAACGTTTTCCTGAGATAATGTGCTACATCTAAAGGAAAAGATTGATCGCCTGGTTGATTATTATTTTCAATATACTGTGTTTGTTGTTGTTGCAAAGTATAAGTCCAACCACATATCATCGTCTCGTCAATAGAAGTTGAAGATACGGGACATTGTTGCACCGTTTGCCAGAACCAAGGCATACCGCTATAAAGTATATACAGATCAATTATTAAATTAATCTTAAAGGTATAGAAGAGTAAAAATAATATTTTTTATTAGAATTACATACAGGAAATGTAATGTAAGATGCATATCAGGCATATGTTTAGATAGCGGTATAATACAACTTATATTGTTGGGAGTATTTGGTGACGCGGCTGAGCAATATCGTTGATCTAAGGAGACATTAAAGCTTTTGGCAACAATAAACAATTGGGGTTTAGGTTCAGGTGGTAAAGAGCCTGCAGCGTTACTAGCTACTTCTCCCCAATCTGCACCAACAGTTTCTCGTTTTGTCCTTTTATGGAGATATTTGTAATTGTTCTAGAAAAAAAGAATATCATAATAATATATATTTATTATATTTCGATAGCAAGACTTGTGGGAAGAAAAACATATTATAGAAAAACATTGTTCTGTATATAATGAGCTACCTCTTTTACGAGAGTTTGTGTGCTAGGATCAGATGGATTAATGCCATTTTGAAAACCTTTGCTTACTTTACGCTTCTCTTCGTGGATATTTAAAGGTTGCTCCAGATGATCTGCTAAAAAGAATCAAATGATAACTGTAAGAATAAAATATATTCATAACTTGTATTATTTAAAGTATATATATCATATAATTAAACTTACAAATAGATTTTTTCTCTGGTGGATGATCGGGTTGCGGATCTTCCAATTGATGAATTTCAGCTGAGCAACAGTAAACCTAAATATAAAATATATTTTATATAAATATCATATCTCTTTGTAATTTTAGGTAGAAACACACACACACATGCACATGTTATTTATATAGAATTCTACCTGACATGGACTTTCGAGTTCACTAAAATGTGCAGGGCAATCATTTGGCCTTCCTAAAGGAATTGGATCTTTGTTCGAAGATGTTGCATCAACGTCTGTTCCTTGATCATTTTCATCTACGTTACTGGGAATAGCACCTGCGCCGTTTTTACTCAACCAGTTCCCAGGAAATTCGCTATAATTATTATTTCTCTTATTAAAAATATATTTTCGATAATACATCGAGCGTAAATAATTTAACATACTTATTTTTATCGAGCTTTGGTTGTGGTCCCGAATGATTTATCGGATACCACGAAGTTATTTCTTGAGAATATAATTGCTGTTTCGTATTAGGCGATTGTGTTGTTAAAGAATTACTTTTTAAAGGTAATCCACCGTCCAATCCTCTCGTATATGGACCATGTTTTGTGAATAAAGAAGATATTGTACTATGTAATAAAGAATTCAATCTAGGATCATATGTTGGAGTTGTTGATAACATGGTTGGATGAACAGGTTTCACAGCAACCATATCTTTGCTTGCCATTGTAGACAATTCAAGGCTACTACGTTTTTGATACTCCAGAAAGTATAATGTTGCCATTGCAACCAGACTATAACGCGTAATAATCGTAAGTTTGTAAATAATTTAAAAGTTATAATATGCAAAGATAATAATAATTACCAAAATGCCATGATCAGTATAAGTATAACAATAATAATTTGTATAAATTTATTACTGCATAGAAGTTCGTCCTCTCTTTCAATCCTTTTTGTTTTACCAAGAATAGACGATTTATTATTAGTAGGCGATGAATATTTATTACTCGAAATACTAGACACCGTACTGACGGAACTTTTAAGACTGTCGCCTCTTTTTAATTTAGCAAGGCGTTTGTTTATTCTTTCTAGTTGATCTATTCTAGTTTCTAAACTGTCCGTTACCTAAAAAAAAATAAAATAAATAATGATAAATATATTGACATTATATCAAATTCAATTCTTTAACAAATACAATCTAAGAAAATGTGAGAACATACTTTGCAAAGTTCTTTTACAGCTCCTACATTTTCCATGAATATTCGTTCTTTATTAACGACCAAAAAATTTTCAATCCTTTGACCATTGGGAAGAACAATATCACCAGCTGGAAGTACAGCTTCCGGTAAAATTTGTTGTACCTCTTGAGCTATTACACCTGTATCTTCTTGCGGTTTTATTCCCAAACCTGAATGCAAGGCAAATTCTGGAGCATATCGATATCTTACTACACGAAGCTGTTGTACATTTCTCAGTTGTTCACGTGTATCTACTTCTTGAACATTTTGTTTAGCTCTTGCATCACTTGGTTGAACAATATGACCAGTAATCTACGATTACATACATATATACGTTACTACGTATCTACGTACTCTTTTGAGAATTAATAATTATTTTACTATTGTTGTATCATAGAGACGATGATTTTAGAAATTACCTTCATATTGCCATGAATTACAAGAGCTTCGTCTGGTCTATCCGTGTTAATGCCAACTCGGCCTGCATGATAAACGCTATCAGATGCTGCACCTCTTTGCCATCCCCCTTCAGCTCCAACGCCACTACCCTCAGATTCAAATTGTCCTGGATTACTTGCCTGTACAAAATGTTGCTGGTTCTATAGAACGTTCTGTCCTTTAATATGTTATATTTTTACAAAAAAAAAAAAAATAAAAAAAATAAAAGAGAATAGAAAGAACTTGGAAACAAAATTGGTAATCATTTTGTTAAAACAATATTATCTTACCCTAACGATTATTCTTTCGGAAGCATGTGCCACGACTTGATAAGTAGCTTGATCCGCTGTATGAGCATGGAGACCAACAACTAAATGAAAATATCTTTGATCTGGGTTTGGCTTTCCTTTCTTACGCATATTATTACTCGTTGTTTCACTAAAATGTAAGCGGCCGACTGTTACTTTCGTAACACGCTCGCCGCCTAAATCCACCCTGGAAACAACGCTATTTTAGTGTAACATAGAGAAATGCTATTTACAAAGAACACATTACATTAATTGTACGAGGTGCTTTCAATTAATTTTATTTTTAAAAAATTATTCGTCAAAAATATTGAGAAAATTTCAGGCTTCTAGTGTAAGTAATTTCTTGGAAAAAATAAGGAAAATTTAGAACTTGAATGCATATCTCGTATTATTTACAATTAGTAATTAATCTCATTTCATTTATTATACTCACGTAACAGGATGAAAAGGTTTCTTGCTTCTGTCGCTTTGGCTTTGTTCTACTCTGATCGTTTGCGTCGGCGATTCAACTTTAACTCCATAAAAATGTAACTGAAAGCTATTTATTTTTTTCAGACCTTCACCAGTTCGAACAAATACAGCCTCTCCTTGAAGTTGAGCATGACAAGTGATCTAGAAAAAAGAATACGACGAACGATCGATATGGCTATCCAAAATGCATATTTTAACATTGTCAATTCTTACTTGAAAATGATTTTTCTTTTGGCAAACAAAAGCATCGTCGGAATTACTGAAATTAAATCCTTTATCTGCATCGACTCTGTAATGCGGTACAGGAAGTTCTTTTAGATTATGATCGCAAAGTACGTGCCAAGAAGTTTGTTGAAAAGGATGAAATCGAATACATTGATAACTAGGATCAATGTAATTGCTGTCAGCAACTTCGTCACCATCGAGAACAGCACTACTACTGCTGCAACTATGTTCCACCGTTCCCAGTTCCGGTTCCTTATGCGAAGACCATACGAAGAGTACAAAATGTGATTGAAGGAAAAAAGGAAGCGCAGGCATTAAAAAAAAACAACTATTTGACGATTACTATATTATAAGGTAGATATTTACCTGTTTGACGTGGACGAGTCCATCCTGACTAAGTTTTCTCTTTTTAGGTGCTGACTGAAGAGACGAATACAAGGTGTTAATACCATCATTAGCATGTTCGTGCGACAACGGTACTAAGGGTGGTGCAATTTGTTGTTGCGTCGACAAGTTCGTCGTTCCTGACGTAAGATGAGGAGTTAAGACCGGATGTGTCAACAACAAGGAATCGGTAGGTGTAGCCAATGTTCTTGGCGAGGATGGTAACAAATTGCCTGGATAATTAGATGTACTACCTTGGTGATGTAAAAGTATTTCTTGTAAGGCTGCCTTTTGATCTGGGATATATGATAAATTTTCATCAAAATTACATTTTATCTCAATAATAACCGTTATAAATAATAATGAAATAACAGAAATACACAAAAAGCATCTTACGTGGCGAGTGAGCGTGTTGAGGATCATGGTGTCCAGGCGGAGAATATGGTGGTTCGCTTCCACTGTCCGGTGGACTTTCTGGCAACGGATGTCTACCATATACCATAATCAAGCAGTAACAAGAGGTATATCAATTAGAAAATACATGATGTGTGTGTGTTCATTTTAAATGATCAAAAGATACATAATTGTCGTCAACTTACGGATGAACGTACGATTGTGGATCTTTGTAGGTGGTACCATTTGGGACGGTGGTAGTGGTGGTACCAGAGGAACATGCGTTCGACACAGCATGGTTGTGAACGATTGGTGAAGGTAAACGTTGTGGTGTTTGCTGACTACCCGTTGCTTCAACTCGATCACCATGATTCGTCGGTCCACTTCCGTTTTCTTCTGCTGCGAGAGTGTCCGCGAAATATCTGAATAGAAGAAATAACAAATAAAGATAAGTATTATTTTTTTTGTTTTTATTATATTTTAAATAAGTCAAACATATGCAACAAACGTATCTTTAATGTCCATTATTTTTCTTCATTCTTATTTACTTTCTTAGACTTGTTAGAAGTCTACTACTTTACGTGATAATATAATTAGAGTCTAGTTAAAGCGGAAAAAATAATTTACTGTATAGTTTTCATAAATTAAAGGCGGTATTTATAAAAGTAGATGTATACATGAATGCGAACGGTGCAATGGATATGCGGAATTTATAAAACATGAGATATCGTTATCGTTTGCCTCGTTACAAGACGAAATACCGACTGGCATTTGAGCGTTGCCACGATTTGGGTTCGTTTCTTTATAATTTGTAAGTATAAAACACAGATATTTTCATGTTTTTCTTCTTTACTCGATTTTATTTGTATTAGAATCATAATACTTTTGTATTCGTGTATTTACCTATAATGTTCTCATATTCTAATTAGAATCTTTCTAAGTTTCTTTGTTTGTATTGCACTTGCGTTAAAGAGATGAGTATGTAATATATTGATTTATTAATTTGCTAATACTTGTTTTTTTTTTTTTAAATTTAAAGAATATTTTCTAAAGAAAGATAATATTATAGTCGATGTAAAGGATATTGTTGAAACCTTTTAATGCTAGAAGCACACAACACACAGTGAATTACCAAGCCTAACTCAGCATGCAGTGATTCCATCAATTCCATCCAGTCTGTCACTGTCATTATATCATTATACCTCTCTGCGATCGTTACTACACGATATCTGTCTGCTCGATATAAATGTATCTGTCTGTAGAGAAGAGTTTATACGTTAGCAAACGAGCCAATCCAATGTTCTCTATCTATCTCGTCTACAACATGAATTCAATTTTATTTCGAAAGGAAACACATAGACGAACATTAAAAAATATTAATAAAAACTGTCGATTTCAACTACCTTCCTCTTTAAATCTCGACTCTAGACAATATGCAATACCTAACATTTGACGATGAATTGTGGCACGTGCTGGAACAGCGGTAGTATGGATCGTGTCGAGACCGTTCAATTTAGAGATTTAACGTGATATGCGTATGTCGACGACAGGAAACGCGTGCTCATTACTTCGAATAATAAGAGCATATTGTATTTGAATTTGTTAGTCCTTTGCGTGGATATCAATTATTATTGAAAATTAACGCGAATCTTTCTTTTTTAATTGCAAAATTTTTATAAAGTTTTTTAAAATTAGAATATCAGTTTGAAGACAAAAATCAATAACGGTAAACAAAATATATTGTACGTATGTACCAGAGCCATATTTTCTTGTTAAAATGAAAAATAAAACAAATAAAGAGATTTGCGAGCTTAACAAAAGTAGCTCTCGTAAATACGTATATATATATGTGTGTATGTATAATGATGTATATATATGTTGAGACAAAACACAATAGCCTTGTTCTCTCGTCGAGTTTGCAACGCACATTGTACACGTGCTTGTACACGCGGGACGTAGGCGTTAACGATGGCTTCCCACCAAAGTTAAATTCACTCGTTAATCTGAGAGATGGTAGCAGGAGGAGCTTTTTAAATTAGTTGCTTCTTTAAAAACAAAAAACCCATGCGCGCGCGCACACACACACACACATACACGTGCATAGAATCGAACTCCTCGATGATTTTCTTTCGAAATACAAAAATCAAACGTTTACGAAATCAAAAAGAAAAACTCACGTAGCTGGTTGTTCGCTGTCGCTGTTAATGAAATCCTCCAACTGCGAAAAGTCAAAGGCTTCGTTGTCAATTCCTCCAACGAAGTCACCTCGACCTAAAAAAAAGACCAAAAAAAAGAAATTCGCATTTTTTTACTGGCATTGCACATCGCTCGTTTAATGTTTATAAAGAACTTTGTCGTTGCTGTCGTTATCTTTTAACGTTTTACATCATTTATCATTTTTTAACTTTTGTTTTTTTTGATTAAAAACATTCAAATTTGATATTAAATACTTAAATTATTAAAAAAAAGTTACACAGCTGTTTACAATCGCAATGTTGAAGAAAAGTAAATAAAATCTATACCATAAATTTACGATATTTATTCTAACTAGATAACAACAGTATACGATTAACGGGAATGTGTGAATGCATTATTATGAGGATTAGATAATAAGAAGAACATCAATATAACGAGAAACAAGACGTGATATCTTTGACTTAAGTCTCTTAACAAGAATCGATTGGTTGGTAACCTTTTTAATCTATTTTACAACATAATCGAGAAAGCGTCGAGTATACGGACAAAATCACGTTGTCTATCATCTTGATAATTCGTTCAAGAGACTAGAGAAGTTTAGAGAACAGTTTAGATGTAAGAAACAAAACGAGAAAGTAGAGAGATTTATTGGTTCGAGGAGAAGTGATTTCTTGGGCTATTGAATTTCGAAGATGATATCATGCTCGAGTGAACAGTATATTGTTGATACACTTGCAGAATACATATTCGTTTTCTTTTAACGATAAATTCAGTAGAATTTTAAGAAAGTACAGTTTAATATTTTTATCGTTATACAGGGTAGGCCTAAAGTTCCTAGATAATTTTAATAATCATTTATTCTCTCTTTTTTTTGGACACGTAATAAAGAAATTGAGACATGTATATATAATGACATACATATCTCGGATATTCTTAAAAGCATTTAATCCAGCGACTCAAGTGTCATAACTCGATGCTTCCGGTCTCTGTCATATAAGTTATATAGCGTTAACCAAACGTTAAAGCGCCTTTAAGACTTCGCAGAAATCATCATAGCAAGCATTTACACTATAATATCCTTTCCATTGATAGATGTAATGTTATCATTTTTAATCGAGCCAGGTAAAACGTCATCCCACGTCCCATTGACATTTAATACCTTGTAAACATCAACATTTTACATATAATCGATGCGAATAAACATGAGCTTAGTTAGCAATTTAAAAGACTATTGTATCTTGAGGAGTAAAATAGGCAGATCATCTCTCTTGTATAAAAGAGATTTTAATCTGTCCTTTGAAAAAGAAAGAGACGCTTTGTTGATCAGAAAAATAGAATCAATAAGTTGACCATAATTATCTAGGTAATTTGAAATATTAATCATTTTTATTTAGTACTACATTTTTTGAATCCTACATGCCTAGTTTGTAATTGTACGATTTGAAAAAAATGGAAAAATTAGTTTAAAATGTGTCAAAAAAGAATAATTAATAGTTCAAATTAGTTCGAAATTTTTAATTCATTTTATAGTTAAAATAGAATCCGTTTCTCTCTTTATTTTTTACTTTTTTTAAATAATCGAATAATTGATCAATCTCTCTATTAAACGTATCTTATTGTAAGTTGCATTTATGTATGTAAGAAAGAAGGAAAGATCGCGATTCTTCGATTATAATCGATAATTATAAGTGAAAACAGTTATCGATCGAATATCCTGTTTTACGAGATACAACTACAAAATCATTCGACATCGCGAACACGTTATCTTTGTATTTTCTGTACAACTAACATAAGCGAAAATATAAGATTTTGCAATATGTAAACACACGGTTCGAGTCTTCCCGTTTAAATCTTATCCTCTATGTCAATCTATACTTTGCCGGAAAATCCCAGACATTCGTGGAAGGTGAAGAAGGATATATATTCTCGGTGCACGTGACTTTACTTGCTCGATACATCGCATTTATATAATTAGTATTGGTATATAATGAATGATTATTCTTTTTGAAGCTCGGTTAAAAGTCTTTTATAGTCCTTAGGAATTACGAATAAGGAAGTTGTGTAATATTTAACGCTACGACTACAAGATGCCTCAAAAAAGATTAATATAAGTATTTTCAAGATTTTTTCTTTTACAATTATCAAAATAATAATTATCAGAATAATGTTATCTAAAAGATTTTTTTTTTCTTTATTCATTATTGTAGAGTCAAGAATATCATGTTATTTAACTTGATTATTTTATTATAACATTTGTTATACATATGCTCTTTTTTATATATCATTATCAGTATTGTACGTTTGCAAGATATGAGAAAAGAGATGAAATTTAAAGGGTGAGTCGTTGTAAAGGTTGGGCCGTTGCCAACCAAGTTACCGGTAAAGTATCGACCAAACACTATTCTCTAGCTTGATGCTTCGAATATACTTTGAATCTGAATATCTTTACATTTCAATATAGATATATATCTTGAACATAGATGTAGATGCTCATAAACACACGTTATGTTTTTCTAGAATATTTTTTAATGCAAAATAAGTGTGAAATTAAAAGAACGAGCACATACAAAATTTCTCTCGAACAATAATGCATATATGTGCACATAAAAAAATGTATGATTTCAAAATATTATAAATTATAAATTATAATCTCTTTGAATAAATTTGCATGGTAACGATCGTCTTTAACAATAACTTATTTCTTCCTCTTTCTTTCTTTCTTTCTTTTTCTTCATTTTCATTTGTAAAACATGGATGTAGATCTTTCTTAAACTTTCCCACACGCAGGGTAAAGTCAAGAAAGGTAATATTTTTCCACGCTGTATGTAAGTACGCGTGTCTTTGACGATGAGTTTCACCGGGTTTCTGTCTTTTTGCGTAATAATATGACGTAGTCATTAAGAACAAAGCCGAAAGGAAGTTGTTAATGATCTAACAAAAAAGAGAGAGAGAGAAGAAAGAAAAGTT
Source organism: Polistes fuscatus (assembly GCF_010416935.1). Classification (NCBI taxonomy): domain Eukaryota; kingdom Metazoa; phylum Arthropoda; class Insecta; order Hymenoptera; family Vespidae; genus Polistes; species Polistes fuscatus. Next base: position 6,787,218 of record NW_025113129.1, read on the forward strand.
TGAAAGATCGTTCATTAAATCAAACGATTAATTACTATATTTTATGAATGATAAATTTGATGAAGTAAATTATTCTTCTTTTTTGTTTGTTTTAGATAAATATTTGAAATTTTCAATTGGAATCTTATAATTAGAATTACATTATCTTATAACAAGATAATAATTGTCTAATTAATGATATAATTTTATTCGAATTTAAATTATTCGAATTAGTTTACCGAATTAATTCGATCTATCAAAACGGTTTCTTTTTAAATATCCGAGTTTAATTGTACGTTCGATTAATTTAGAAAATGAATGACTGTTTGGAGAGTTAGTTGAATTTAAGTTTTAAAAATAAAAACGTGTCGCGGAAATGATCGGTTAAATAGAGTCAACATAAACGTACCATAGTATTTATTTATTACCGTGAATAACTTGCATAAAAACATTTGGTACGAAATTTATAGAAAATAACTAGTTAACTTTCACTTGTGTGGAAGATCGATATTCTTATAGTTTGCTCCCTTTTTATAGTAGATATTCGATATAAAGCGTGAAAATGATCGAAATTTCAATTCTCGGGAGTATCGGTGCATCCAATCGTAAAAGAAAACAATCATTAAGTATAATAAGCTTATGGCCAATCAAATACTGAATGATGAACTAACAAAAACTTGCATATATATATATATATTACTTCCTTCATCTACTTTCACCTGTAGTGCAAATAGAATAAAAATGAATCGCCTAGATATTTATATCTATAGATAAAAGTAATCTAAGGAGTCCTTCGAGAAAATAAACTTGCTTTCGTTCGATATTCGAGGGAACATCCTTCCTAAAACAATTGTAACTTAAGATACAACGATCGATTTTGTGATTAATTATCTTCTGATATCATCTACTATTTTATTACAGATTTATTATATCGATCGTTATGCAGTAACAAGGAGATCGATAAAAAGTTTTCTTTGACCTTGGGAAATGTACAGAATTTTATGAATTTTTATTAATATTTATTTAATAAGTGGGAGCGAAATATTTGGAAAATTCTAATCTCTTTCCAAATATTCGAATATTCAAGAGGAAAATAAATGCGTATGTTTGAAAATGTGAAAAATTATCAAAAAAAAAGTGATGCGGAACGTGCGTCGAGGGTGTAGTATCATAGTATTTCAAACCGGAAGAGAAGGGCAACTTAAACGGAGGAAGTTAATCGTGTACGAAACAAAATCGTCGATCTAACTTGATCGCAACGCTCAAAAAACAGGGGCCAGAATGCAGCTGTCCTATACATTTTTGCTTCTTATTGGGACCTAAACGATTACGGTGTGCAAGGTTTAGCTACTGCTTTTTTCACGGTAATTAACCCTCTCGTTTGAAGGGGACAAACGCTGTATGGACACGGTCTTGCCACCTTCATCGCGTACGTCAGGTGTTAAAACTGGTATCACGCAATACCAACGTGTAATCCGGATAACAATTTGACATTTCAAGATGATCATATTTGTCCAAATTGTTAAGAATTTCGTTCGTTAAAAAATTATATTATTTCGTTTGGATCGCGATATTCTTTAGTTTCTTTTTTTTATAATTATTATAGATTATTAAAATTTACCAGTAATGTTAAGAAGTCTACGAGCCGAAACTTGATTCAAAACTACAGTGTCATCGTGATGATCACTGGTATGTCCCCGTCCCGTTTGAACAGGATCAGAGGATTGATGCTGTTGTAATGCCCATGAAAATTCCATACCGAGAATAATTAATTCCTTTTTCGAAACAGATCACAGAATCACTTGGTCGCTACATAGCGTCGTACTTGATGTTAGATCACTATTAACGTCCCAGATAAAATATTGTTGTCAATGACGTCGTTAGAGTCATTCTTTTTACACAAATGACTCTTGTATTATTTTCTTTTTTCTTCTCCCTTTACACGCTTGATTTTGGTCTTCTTGTAACACTAACGTTGACAACAAAATGCAACTCGCATGTGTTAGGTGTGTGTAAAAATCGTTAATGCGATTAAGAGAAAAAACGTAGAAAAGTAAAGTCCATCGGAGAAACAAACTATCGGTTGAGAGTTATCCGTTATGATTCGTGAATAAGCGGGTTGTTCGTGTCTCTTTAGTCTTCTGGTGGGGGAGTTGCAGTTTTCTAGGGGGTCGCTCCTTGATCCTCCATACTTGTAGAATATAACAGTGGGGATTTGCCCTCTGCTACTAGGGCGGTGCTTAAAGCTCTAAGTCACCCTATGTGGAGGGTGGTTTCCAACGATTCCATTTTCTCCCCCCCCCTCCCCACGATGTGCACCGTGAATTAACAGTTTCTTATTTTTTCTATTTACTTTAGTTTTTGTCATTTGAAACAAACAAACATGAACAAAAAATTTCTACGCAATTTTAAGAATCAATCAATGTTTTTTGAAACTTTCTCTACAAAAAACATTTGGAATTTTTGGCCTGCTGAATATATATATGTAATAAGACAAGTGATCAATAAAACGGTAACGTTGTTAATAAGAAATGATAGTTGTTTCTAATTATGGAATAAGAAACAACGACAAAAGAGAGAAAGAAACAAAGCAGACGACATCGATTACCAATTAGGCTTTTTGCAAATGGCCTGACATTTACCTTATACTTATCCGCAGTTCTCCAAGGAAAATAAGTCGACGACACGAAATTCACAAATGAATTCAAAGCTTACCCTAATTTGCTTATTAATAACGGAACTCTTTGTGGATGGATTGATTGAGATAGAATAGACACGATGTTCGTTATCTTCTATTTACGTCGTGTGAGTAATACTTAGAAATAAAATTATATACAGATATAAATATTTATTAATTTTATAGCTTCTAACATGAAATTGTACTCTCTTGAAAATGATTGTTTTTATCTTTGACTTAAAAAATATATAAAAAAAACTATTACGAAAATTCGAACTGTTAAATCAAACTTTTTCTTTATAAATCTTAAAATTGAAGATTTCATAATAAAAAGTACCTGAGTTTAACCGAAGCGTGTCGATTAACGTCTCGACTTTACAACTATACTTACTACCAGTAATAATGATCTCGATTTAATGTTTATTTTTCTAGTCTTCTTTTTCTTACGACGAAATCCATCGAATCATGCGATATTAAAGCCGGAAATAAGAAAGATAGAAAAAACAAATAATATATTACGAAAGATTTAAATAATCAATAAACCGAACGCTTCTAAATAATTGATAAAAGCAGAATAGTTTTCGTTTGCTATAAGTAATAAAGAAGAAAATATTTGAAGAAGAGTATAAAACTTGTGAAAGGAATGAGAGGGACCTACTTTCTGAAAAAAAAAAAGAAAGAAAAAACATTAGGTGTCTACTAAAATAAATATCTTTTTAGAGCGTTTCTAATAATTTCTTATTAAAATGATCATTTTTTTTGTTCTAATCGTCATACCAAATGAAAACTTTTTACAATGTTATCATAAGATGAAAGTTGAAGTAAATATCTATATGAAGTATGAAACGCGGAAATAATGTAACATGTGAAATTATCTAAAGATAATAATTTAAGGAAACATACGGAGAGGTAAAGCCGATGTGCTTTAACGGATTTTGCCAATTATTCCATCAGAATTCTTTTAGCAACCACCTGCTGTCCAGCGGTCCGTCAGACCTTTGGACATACATATAATACAACCCTCGCGATACCGTTTCGTCGCGTGCATGTTCACGAGTGCGTATAATCGTCACTTAAGTGCCCGTGTGTTTCTATCGAACCCCTTTAATTATATCATCGTCACACACCATGTACCACCAAATGTATTCCTGCTTACACATTTTTTCAAGTACAAAATTGAATAAGAAAAAAGAAATTCTATTTTTTTTTTTTTAATAAATCTAATCAGAAAAATAAAGATAGGAGTAGTAATTAACGACATTTTCGTTCTCTCGGATCTATGAAAATATTATTTAATGAAAATTAATTAACGAATAAACAAATGATAAATGTAAATCACATAAATATATTTATAAATCTTGTACGAAGATATACGTGTCCACAGATTATGATAAGCTTATCGAATTTGCATTTATCCGTGTATTCTGTAATTGCATTCACTGCATCGAACGTTGTAGTAGTATATAAAGAAAAAAGAAAAGGAAAAAATGAAGAAAAAAAAATATTGTGCAATGCGTTCAGCGTTGACATTCTTGCATGCCAATTGAATCAATTAAAGGCACGTTAATAAAACCCGTTAACATCGTGCACATTATCAAAATGATAATGTAATATGATTTCATATATATCATAATTGATTTTGAAAATCACGTAGGAAGTTTTGGCTCACCCTATATATTATATAGATCTAGAGATCTATAATGTATATGATTTATTCTCCAACGCTTGTTAAAAGATCCGAGGTCCCTGGCGACCCACACTAATTAGTTGACCCGATGTAGGTTCATGTCTAGAAAGTCAAGCGTGTTTGATCACTGACACGGCCTCAAGCGCAAAGCCTTAAAGCCGTGACCTCGGGTCACTTGGATTAACCAAGTCACGAGCAAATTATCACGGTCATTAAACCATCATCTCTTATTTTATGCTATCGTCTTCCTATCTTGAACAATACAAAAAATATTTCAAGGATCTCTTAGGATGGTTCAAATACAAAATGTACAAATGAATAAGAAATGGAAAAAAGAAACAGAAAACGAAATATTAATTGGAAAATTGTCGTTAACAAAGAAACTATAAGGGGTATCGATAAAATTCTTATAAACAATGAGAGTCTGACCAAAGAGAAAATAATTTGTTTTTTATGACTGGAATTTCCAAGTTATTGCCGGAACGACGACACGGCTTTGCTCGTGCACAATGAATTATTGGCGTTATTAACGTCGTTGTTAACGTCAGTGGCACGATCATAGGACGCGACGTACCTGCAAGTGCATGCACGCATGTAAACCATATTTCTCAAATGCTCGTTTCGCTTTTGCATTCTTTCTCGACCTATCAAAGTCACTGAAAACTTTGAAAAATCGTGAAATCGTGTCTTAATATACGTACCTCTATACAGATATACAAACATAACGTTAAACGTGCTGATATATCAGAGACGTTATTTGGAGTTAAATCATTTTTACCTTTAGACATTTTTCAAAATAATAATTTAATTATAATATTATATTTTTGTGCGTGTTCAATAATTTGTTAAATAACCCGAGTTAATTTTATCAGTAATAAATTTTATACCTCCTCTAATTAAAAATAAATTCAAACAGTGATTATAGAATAAAAGTCTGGACGATATGGTATATTAACACTTTTAATTGGAACTCTAGTAACAAGAATTATTTAACGTTTCTCGATTGTGCATTGTGGATTGTGTTATGTTTGCCACACCTGTACACCTTTCACCTAGCTCATTGGAGTGTACGTAATTGAATGGATTCAATATATATATAAATCGACAATATATATATATACACAATATATATATATATATTGTAGACTAGAAATCGGTCAATCGTGAGATACAAAATGGTATGGCGTGCTTTGTGAGAATGTATATTAACCACTTGTGTTCTATTTTATCGTATTCATAATACGACATATAGATACATAAAAGCAATGCGACGAAACATGAAATGATTTTCGATGATCGATACTTTTGTATGAGTTTGTTTTGTTCAAGACGGGTGTATCGGAGAAGCACAAAGTTTCGAACTTATTTTCTTTGGAACATGTGTCAGAACCATATTATCTATCATATGATCGAAAAGAAAATTTTTTTCTGACTATAAACGAAATATTTCGAGGTTATTTTTTTTAAACGACATTTCACCTGTCCCTTTCAAAGAAATTTTGCGTGTGTCTACGTACTTATTCTCATCCACACATCATTTATCCGTGACGTGCCTACCTATGAGAATAAATATTACCACTAAAGCTATAAATATGATAATACGTCTAATGTTGCTATACGAACATACATACATAGGTACATATATTTTTACATTCGTATATTTAGTAACATAATATATATATTTACATACACCTATACACGCAGAACTTATAAAGAACGAAGAAACTCGATATTTAGTATTATATATATATATATATATATGTATGTATTGAACGTGTTTCAAACGTAGAATCGAATAGGAATGAAAGAAAAAGAGAGGACAGTGATAGCGTGACTCAAAGAAAAAGCACGACATCGGGACATCAAGAGGAACGCTGGAAGCCATTTTTCTTTTATAATAGTCACCCCTACCAGCTTTTCTATGACCGATGGAATCAGCCATTTTGGTACATCGTTACGTTTCAACAAAATCAAAGTTCTTATTTCAAAGTGACATTAGATTCTATTCGAAATTTGTCACCTTGAAAATATCTGTATTTCTCGTCCAATCATTTTTCATATCAATCTAATAACTACGGATAGTAAGTATAATAAATAATTTAAACCGAAAAGTCATCCGATTCCCACACTGATAGTTTTGAACTTTACAGCCTGGAATTTATCGGCTTTCACTGACTTCATAGTTGCGTCACTTTGGCGATGATATAAATACATATTTGGCCATTATAGATATAAACGTAAGATCGATTACTATAATCTTCTTTTTTATTTTTTTTCGTTACGTTCGACATAAAAAATATTTGGTTTGTTTAACGTTTGCGTTTAGAATAATTTTATATAGGAAATATATTCTACGCGAAAACGTTTTCATCAAATACTTCCGCTTATACATTAAAGTACTTATTTCTCTTTCTTTCTCTCTCTCTCTCTCTCCCTCTCCCTCTATATATATATCTGTATAGACACAATCTAAGAACACGTGCTTAATGACGTTTCAAACACGCAAGTATTGTACATCGTACAAATCACAAATAATAATAAGTTTCATAATCAACGTGTCAGTGACACACGTACCAAGTTCTCGACAACAACGCAATCATGATTTATGAGAAATAACTATTGAAAATAAGTATTTACGATGAAAAAAATTTAAAATAAATTTTGAACAAAACAAATGAAAATGTTAACTACGTAAAATAGATGTTAAAGTGTCTATAGATCGATTTCTTAATTCTTACAATGCAAAAGAAAAAATCTCTATATTTTTGTTCGAAACGAATTATCCAGAAAAGTAACAAATATATTTCCAAGTTTTCTTGACAAACGATCTCTCTCCGTCTTTCTCTCTGTTTCTTAATTTGACCACAATAAAATCTTTCACGATAATATTAGCAAAGTTTTTATAATAATATCTTTCTGTACAATAGAACATAACTTTGCTACTATGTCGCAAAACAGTACGCTATCTATATCTTTTTGTTTTTCTTGTTACTTCTTCTTTTTTCCCGACCGAACACGAGGTAAAGAAATGTTCGTTTAAAATGACCACGTTTACGAGCGGATATTACTACGTCATTCTATAAACTCGGACTTGTCATTTTCGAGGATGTTCATCGAAACGTAAAATTACAACGATGCAAGACGTAAGCGGATCGCGGCGATGTTTAAATAACCGCACGATCTTAAACACGCTTTTAATTCTTTCAACCTACTTCTACTACTAGTTTGCTAACGTGTGGGAGAATAAAAACGTAAAAGAGTGAGTGAATAAGAAAAAGAAAGAGAGAGAGAGAGAGAGAGAGAGATGATGTATAAATACTCTCTCACATATTAATTTCATATACTTAAAATATATATATATATATATCTATTATTTCAAATTTCCATTATCATTCATTACAAATTTGTTTATTCATAACGATCTCTTAGAATGTGATCTTAACAGAATAAAAAGATAATTAATATAAAAATGAAGGAATTAAAAAAAGAAAATAATAAACGTTAGTTGCGTTTTACATGCGGAACGTCTCAATGCACGAACGAACGCGGCACGACTCGCGAGTTACAAAGTAGTCCACACATCCTCTCTCTCTCTCTTTTGCTTTCTATCTCTCTCTTACATTACAAACAATCTCCAATGAAAATCTAGAACAGCCGTCACTGTAAACCCGCTGTTGGCAAGTTTGAACTGCTAGAATGATAGGAAGAGATCGTTAATTCTTACTAGTCTGATGTCGTATTAGTATAAATATTAGTCGGATTATAGTACTCTCACTCCCTCCCCCTCCCCCACTCTCTCTCTTTCTAGTTTTCTATGTCCTTTATTTGTCATAGTTCTCTGAAGAATTCAAACAAACATGTTCGTTTTCACGTCATAGGAAACACAATTATGTTCCCCACCAATCTGCAATCATGATCGTCCTTCTTTTTTCTGTTTAAAAATTATTTTGTTATTTTTTTAAATGATCTTTCAAAGAATTCAATTGGACATAGTGCATAAGTGCAATTTGCAATTAGATCAACGTGTATTGATTCGTTTCACAATTCCTTTTCGTGTCATAATACATAAAAAAAAACACGATTACGTAGGAAAACATTTTTTATCGAATATTTTTTTAAGACTTTTAAAAAGATCTTTGAAGAAACATTCAATTGGACATGGTGTAAAAGTGTAATTAGATTATCGCGCATCAATTCATTATACAATGACATACTCGCGTCATTAGAGTAATTGATGTCCAGAACAATGACGGAATTATCCAGGATAATAGGTACTGCCAACGATTTTCGTGTCTTCGGGACAAGTTGGCCGTCGTACCGTTCCAAGATTGTGCAACCACGATTCGTCAAAGATACATGCATATCTAATATATATGTATAAGTGAAGTTATTCCACGAAAGAGCATACTGCGAGGTAAAACGTGTGATATTATATACGAATGAATGTAGTATATACATATATACATGTATATGTACTTATACGGTGAATACACGGGGCCGATATTATCGGTAAATGCCAGTCGTCCAACGCTCGATTAAGTTGCACGAACTCGACGAATCGTATGCATTTGCTATGAAAAATAAAGAACGAAGAAGAAAAAAAATCTTTTTTGAAAGATTACATAATCATTTATTTAAATTAGAAGGAAAATCATTCTGCTAAGAGTTTTTTCCAGTATATATGTAAACATAAGTAAATATATATTATATATGTTTAAGTGTTGAATCCTTTAAAGATGAGGAGGAAGAGTAGGAGGATCAGAACGTATCCTTGAGATATCAACTATAGTCTACGTTTCAAGATTCCTTTAACGATTTATTCTCGAGCCGGTTTATTATTAGTAATTCATGTTTTCTTCTTCGTAGAAAAAAAAATAAGACTTTATAATCTATCTCTAAAATGTGTAATGTAATTAAAAAGATCGTTATTAATAGATAGAAATTTATAATGATCATTTGTATTATATACACGAATGAGAAATTTTATAAAGAAAAAAAATAAGTATTTATTTACATACAAACATATTATATAATACTTATTTCATGGAAAATTATTAACTTTTTTTATTTTCTGTTTCTATGTTATCATTTTCTCTTATGTTTTTTATCTATTTATTTTTTATATACTATACATTGATATTATTAAGTACTTTCTTTGAGTATTTATTTCGTAAAAAATCTTTCTTTATTTACTTTATCCGCCTTTAACTATGAAAAAATTAATGATCACGTTTGATCATTGATTATGAGAACAAACATAGAGCAAGTGGTGAACGTAAATACAAAAGCATCGATTAAACAAACCACCCTAATTGTCTTTCCCCCTTTTTCTTTCATCAAAACGAGAAAAAGGACTCGTCTCGAGCACGTGGACGTATTTATGGATACACTCCGCCCTTTTTCCCACGCACACCCTTTCAAAAATGGGAGGGCGCGTTAAAGGGCAGTTTATCACCCTTTTATGCAGGTGGTTGCTAGATCATATGTACTTACTAAATATTTCCCTTTCGGAAAGGGAAAGGTAACAGGTACAATCGGTTTAAATAATCACTCGAACCAAACGACATTGATTATTCTTAAATCGAAATTGATCGAATAAACGTAAGAATTGTTTTTTTGCATAAACCTTAACCGTGATCACGCGATGTCGTTTTAAACAAATTTTCATGTAATTAAAAAGAAAAATAGTCTTATTTCGTGAGTTAATGTAAAACGTTTATATAACGTACGAGTTACTATAACGATACACAAATCAATTGTACAATTGCATTAATTTCAGTAAATATAAAAAATACAAATAATTGTAGATCAATTGTATATGTTACGGACAATGTATATTTTGCGGGCATTCTATAGAATGCCAACGTAAAACGAGCAATGTGTGTAATGAAATAATCTTATTGTCGAATTACATGATATAATTAAACGTGAAAATACAAAAAAGATATTTAAATTACGAGATACATAGAGAGAAAATAAATAAATATTTAAATTTCCTCTTGTATCGTTTCGAAGAAATCGTCTAATTTTCTTGTTTATCTTTCACGCATAATCAAGTTCTACTAAATGAACAGAAAAAGAAAGAAAAAGGAAGAAAAAGAAGAAATTGCAGGAACTTCCAAAATGAATGAAAAGTAAAAGGGTGTATACCGTAAAGTAACCAATGGCACTGTTATCTGACGTATACTTGCGAAGAATGCGCATGCTCTTGAGCTTTTCCACGCAAGGCGGGTCCTGAATGCTTTTCACCGACCAATGTGCTTTCGTGGGTGGTACGAATCGACTCCAGCTTGCTTAACTTCGTGCTTTTATACGAATGGCTATGTCATACAACCAAATCCCATAACTTATTCTTACCATTGTCCCAAACAAATCTAACCGATGAACCGAAGAGTTCTGAACTCTCTCTCTCTCTCTCTCCTTCTCTCTCTTCAAAGAAATTTCGAAGTCAACTTTGAGAATTATAAAATAACGGAAAATAGATACAAATTTACCAGATGATTTTAAAAGTTAAATTATGAGTGCGTTTTTAGTCCACGTAAAAACTTTTGAGTCATGTAGGTACATTTGACTCATCACCTATAAAAATGTTCCCGCGTATTCTGTCTTATTCGATCAAAATATGTATAAATCTTTAGAACAATTCGTAAGAGACTCAAAAGGACGTAAGTTGTAAGTAGTAAATTGGCTCGTCGTGACGACATCGTTTGTTGCAATTTATAACGATCATTACTATACCGGAGTATAACAAACCATCGCTGTAATATACTTAGGTATATACTAACTGTTTGATACTATTTATAGAACTACACGATGTAGGTGAAATTGAAGCTAGCCGATAACTATCGTATCTGTACACTTATGTGAATGAAGATTTCTATTACTATTCTATATATATATTTTTTTTTCGAGCAAAATCATTTTCATTTCAACGATACATTCATGAAACACAGACACACATTCGTTGTCATACGTTATACGAGCAAAAGACTTTCTCTTTGAGTTTCTCCAAGAATTAAAGAAATAAATAAAGAAAAAAGAGATTAGAAATTTATCTTTACGAAAAATAAACGACAAAACAAACGAAAGCTCTTGAATCTCTTATCTGTGCACATGGCGGTACATTTAGATATGCACAGGCGTCAACATTCTCCCGAACCTAGAATTATGAGTTTGATAGGACAGTTAAAAGCTTTGCCTGTAATTAAAAGATAAGGAATATTCATATATATAAAGATTTCTCAACGATTAGTATTGCTATGGTATTTTGGAAGAAAATCTCTATACTCATGCATCCATATTTTTATGAATACAAAAGCAGATAATATTTCTGATTATTGATCACAAATTTTGTGTTAATTATTCATTAATTTTTATTCTAACAATTACCACAAACTCCAAAGAAATATACTGCAAAGTTCTCGATCATTCTCTTAGCCGATAAATGAACAAAATTCATTTAAATTCTTGACTGCATAACTTGTTTGTTTCCATCATCGTCAATGGTTCTATGATGATCGGAGGCGAACCGCAATGCACCGACCTGCGTTGCTAATAAACTATTAACAAGGGGGACATGTTTTCCTGTATTGAGTCGAAGCGCACAGGCACACTCTGCTACTTTAAAAGCTTATCCGCCTTTCAGCGAACTCGTTAATTCTCAATAGTTAAACAAAAAACTGAACGAAGAACAGTCGAGTTATTTGCAGCAAAAGGCAGTTTATCTCGAGATTAACATAATAGACAAGATTCAAAGCAATCGATCATTAAGACATCAAGGTATTGAGACATCATTCGTTAAACATTTCTTAAATGTAATTTTTATTGCAAATATCTCAATTTGCGATACGTTCCAGTTTACACAATGTTTCCTCTTCTAAATGATTTCATTGATTACTTATAAACAATGAAAAAAAAGAAAGAAAGAAAGAAAGAGAAGAATGAGCAATGAGTATACAACGTGTCGGACCGTAAATAATTTCGTGTAAACGGAAAAGAACGTTCTCTAAGTTACTTTCACTACCAGACGAACGGTAGAATCCAGGAAAACCAGAATCAAAATTGCTATAGTTAAATGAGCCTGTTAATTCTAAGAATATCTCAACAAGATGATATTTATTTCATTATACATTTTACTGACAACTTATATGTATTATAATTAGAAAATTCAAACGCGATGAAGTTTATGCTACTAATCTTTGACCCAAACCGAACGATGTTATATATTACGTTAAATCTTAAATTTAATGCGGGTAAATGTGTTCGATTTTCTTCATTAGGTATAATTCATAATATTTTATTGAAAATATTTAAACAATCCAAATAATATATTTTGGTAAATTTTTGTAAATTTGATAAAATTGGAAGATCTTCCGGAAATGTTGATGAAAATAAAGTATGTAAGTACTATATACCGAGAGCAACGTTGACTGCTTTCTACCACGGCATATCCGATTCGAGAAAATTCCGTTCTCCAGGTCGATCGTGCCGTATCCGCGAGAGAACGTCGCCAAGCAAATATCTCATCGGAAAGATGTACTTATGTATGTATCATTTAATGAACGTTTCAAAAACATATACACACATGTGTAATATAACGCGAATAGAAGAATGAGACTAATTTCTCTTACTTCGAATGCGTGATAATTATCTCAACGACTCGATTACATGTATTACGTGTCAGTTTAAAAATGACAATATGATTTATATTTCTTTTATTCTCTTTTTATTAATAAACATTAATAACATGCGTGACTCAAACAAATAACTTTAGTTCTTTCATTCCGAATAATTTTACAAATATGTTTGTTCTCAAAATCGATGAGAATTATTATGCAAATATAAGGAAAAAATGAAAAACAATTTTTGTCAACCTCCTATTGCGTCATTTTACGTGCATTCTAATTAGACGCTTATACAAAATTTCTTAAATAGGCTTTAAGCTTATAGATGATTTTAGAAATTCATTTTTTCTTTTTTCTCTGAGACTTTTTAAACTCGTAGTTAGGTTTATAATTGTACATAATACAGGCGTATTAGTAATACTATAGCTTTTACATATAATTTTTGTGTAAACACAAAAACAAATTAGGTTATAAAGTGTTAACAAGTTTTACGATACATCGATCGTTGTGCGATCATTTCACGATCTGTCGATCTTCTTCTTTCTAGGCAAGGCATTCACAAAAGTTTATCCTTCCAACGAACACAAGAAAAAAGAAAAAAGAAAAAAGAAAAAAGTAAATTGTCAATACGAACACGTTTAAATTACAGAAGAGATTGCTCAAAGAAAATAAAAGAAGAGAAAAGGAAAGAAGACGCACATTCGGTATCCATGGTGCGTTTTAAGGTCAACGTACGAAGCAACCAAGTGAGTACTTCACCTTAGTGTTTTCTTTCTCTGAGAATAGAGAGGAAAATATGAGAAATATGAAATGTTAAAAATATTCTATAGAAACGATCAACTATATCGCGACTTCAAAATGACGTTATAGCGATTCTCTCCTTGAACGTTCAACGATCCTCCTCCTCCCTTTTTTATTTTTTGCGGACGAACGCTTTTTCTCGCCATTACATTTTCTTCGCACGCGAGGCCGTGTAAAAACGTGTCGACGGTATCATTGGCCACGTAACTGGAACGGAAAACAAATGTGTGGCCCTTGTTTTCTTTTTATTCTATTCTTTTTTTTTATGAATAATGAAAAGAAAAAAAAATCCTACCAAAAACACGTGCATGCAAAGAAATATCTAACTTTCACGTTACGGACAGAGAAAGAGAAAGAGACATTAATGCGTCGAAGATAATAATCAAAAAGTTGATACGAATACTTAGCAAAAACATTTGAAAAAAAAAAGAAAAAAAGAAAATGAAGATTCAAGTAAAGATTTAGCAAAAAGATTTAGCAAAAGAGAGGAGAAGCGGTAAAACAACTTGTTAATTCACACGAATGCACTACTGATTATATCTATATATCTCTATGTACATATATACATATGTATAGTTACGTATAACATACACACACAACACATAGAGGTATACATACGCCACTCCTAAATCGAGATCGTAGTAAAGAAAGAGAAAATGCAATAACGAGTAAGAAAAAGAGAGTACTCACCTAGAATCGCCTGGAGGGTCTGCTCGTCCCCGTCCCCGATGACATCCATACCTCCGTTCGTGATCGGAGCCCAGCACTCTTCCGGGCCCGATCAACGGGCCCCATTTTGTCTCGGAGCTCGCTTGCTCGACCCAATGACGTCCCGCATATTAGACGTTCTCTTTCTTTCTTTTCTTTCTCTCTTTCTCTATCTCTCTTTTTATCGTCCTATTCTTCTTGTAATTAATTATTATTATTTATTTCTTAAAATAACAAAAAACAAATACACCAGGTTAATTTTATTCTTCTTTCTTTCTCCTTCTTTGGATTGTTCTGTCTTTTTTGTACTTTTTTCTTTACTCACTTTGTCTTTTTTTAATGCATCTACGACAATGTATTTGCGGGAAAGTCTTTAAAACACAAATTTTTTTTATACACATCAATCCTTTCGGAGGAATGTTAAAACGTAAAAATAAACAAAGAACAAGGGCAAGGATATTGTTGGTGGAAAATTAGAAGAAGACACGAACAAAACATCCTGTAGAAAAGCACTAAAAGACCTCGCTCAAAGTAGTACTTCTGCTCTCGTGAAATACCGTAGACAACTCGCGCGTAATCTTTGAGACGCGGAGAACTAAACTCTTCTTTCTCTCTTTTTCTCTCTTTCTCTCTCTCACTATACAAAGAGTTTCGTGGCTCGAAGAGGAACGACATGAGCGCGCGGGCGCGCAAATCGTTATACATCGGCGCCGCGGAAATCATTGTCACGTGATCGTCTCTCTAGATCAACTAATTGCGCGCCAAATCTCTTTGAATTCGTTAAACAATTTGAAGAACATTTTCTTTCACAGAAATTTACAATGATTTTCTTCTTTCTATTTTAAATATTCTACATGAAAATAATATTTATTTCGATCAACGTTTCATGTTAAGTCGATATTTCTTGTTTCCTTACTATGGTTATACCACTGTCTACATTATCGGTAACATCATAGTACTAAAGAATGCAAAAGTACATTGAAACTCACAAGTCTACTTTTCGCTAAACTACATTTATCTTAGTTACTAACCTGACCACCAGTAGGCGATAGTAGGAATTTAACGTATCAAAGAATATATCACGGAGCTTAGATAGAAGGAGCACGCACGGCATAGGGCATTTGGTATAAAATGTGTCCCCAAAAACAGCATCAAATAACATGTACATATTTTCACCACCAGAGTAGCGCAACAGGCAAGTAAATCTCTGTGACGTCACAAAAAACCGTTGAGATGTTGCGGTGTATGTAAGCATAAACAAGTATAGCTTACTCTGTGTTATAATATTTTTAACCGCTAAATTTAAAAACTGGTTCGAGGCAGTTGCAGCGCACTCTGTAATGAAACTTTATTTGCTCTACTTTTCGGGGACACTTCTGATACTATACGTTCGTGCTCCTTCTATCTAAGCTCCGTGGAATATATCATATTATACTATCATATCCTATAAAAGAATACTGTATTCTTTGATAGTATTGTACCATCATCGCATTAAGTACCTACCATCGCCCACTGGTGGTCAGGTTACTAACTAAAATGATTGAGGTTTGGCGAAAAAGTGGACTTGTGAGCTTCTGTATTCTTTGGTACCTTGTTCAAGATTTCTGTTCTGGCATTGGTAAACATGTGCTTTCAAAACACGCAAAGAAAAGTTGTTTCTCATAATAATTAGTAAATATATCTATTCTTGAATAATAATTCGTACGCAATGGCGTCTTTTAAAAAAACAAATACAAAGATATTTATGAGAGCAGGACCTGAAATAACACCTGATAGTATTTATTGGAAAAAATATACGGTAAGAGTTTGTATATATATAACCTATAAATCATTGTATCTCTTAATTTAATATTTTCTATATTAATAATATATGAATATATTTAACAGGCACCTGTCCTAGTAAAAGAATTCGGTCCTATCGATTATATTGACTTTTCACCCGTGGAACCACATTATTTTGCTGTTACTTGTTCCGTAAGAGTACAAATCTACAATCCAATAACAAAATTGGTTACAAAGAATTTTAGTAGATTCAAAGAAGCTGCCTATGGTGGTTCTTTTCGTAGAGATGGCAACTTATTATGTGCTGGAGGAGAAGAAGCTGTTGTACGATTATTCGATGTTAGCACGAAAAGTCTTTTACGTCTTTTCTCAGGTCATAAAGCTGCCGTACATAGAACATTTTTTACAGCAGATAATCTTCGCATTGCCTCATTTTCTGATGATAAAACTGTAGTATTATGGGATATAGGGTCTGAAAAACAAATAATTACTTTTAATGAGCATAATGATTATATTAGAGCCGGAGCTGTAAGTCCCATATCATCTGATTTATTATTATCGGGGGGCTATGATAAATTAATAAATATGTACGATACTAGGACAAATCAAAAAATATTTACTGTGAATCACGAAGCACCTGTTGAAAGTGTTCTTTTCTTACCTTCTGGAGGAATCTTTTTATCAGCAGGTATGTAATCATGTCAAACATTGTATTTAAAGATAAATTGATGTATACTTAAATTCATTTTATTTAATAAAAAAACAGGTGGAACAGATGTCAAAGTATGGGATGCCCTTGCAGGTGGAAAATTATTAGCAAAAATTTCTCAACATCATAAAACAGTAACCTGTTTAAAAATAACTTCTAATGGTCATAGAATATTGTCTGGTTCGTTGGATAGACACGTTAAAATCTATGATTCTGGAACATATAAAACTGTTCATACATTGGATTATCCTAATTCAGTTCTTAGCATGGGAATTAGTGTAAAGAAATATTCATTATTAAAATTACAACTAAATGATTTCATCATATTCTATTCGATACGAATTTATTATGAAATCATTCTTTTTAATTATAGGCAAATGAAGAAACAATAGTGGCTGGTATGGTGGATAGTTTAATTTCAGTACAAAGAAGAGAAGAAGATGTCAAAGATATCAAAGTTCAACGTAAGAAAATGTCATATAAAAATGAAGGTGGAAATACTTATATATCAAGCGTGGATACTGTGGTAGAGGAAGAAGTTAGAGAAAAAATAAGCAAACACGATGTTTGGTTAAGAAAGTTTCAGTATTCTAAAGCTTTGGATTCCGTTATGGTGCCGTATATTGTTAATAAAAATCCACACGTGACGGTTGCATTATTACAAGAACTTAATAAAAGACAAGGTCTCAGGCAAGCTCTTGCTGGAAGAGATGGAAAACCTCTTTCTAATATTATTAAGTTTTTAATTAGACACATAGGTAATGTTCGATTTGGACGAGTATTATCGCATGTGGCCAACATTTTAATGGGTTTGTTAATATATATTATAGTTTTATTTGATATATAAATATGCCATGAAATATGCTTTATATTATTTAATATTACAGATATCTATGAAGATAATCTAGATGAACTGGCAGCAGAACCACGAAACATGTTCAATCTTCTAGCAAATAAATTAGAGGAAGAAGAGGATTTAATCACATCATTGGCTCAGTTACAAGGTACACTTCAAATTATATTATCTGGTGCGGAGGCGCAACATATTATGATGGCTAGAGATAATCAAACTTTAGAACCTTCGAGTGCCGCACAAAAAAATCTAATATTTAGCATAGCTTGAAAATCAGAATGCTATCAATTTATTACTGTAACATATTATGTACATTTTCCGTATAAATTTTAATAAAAAATGATTGTATATTATATACCAGGAAACATTATCGGACAATAGGCTTCTATTACAACATATCACCATGGCACTTTATTTAGACTAAACAAAATCCCAAACTTATCTTATTTCCATTACAAAAATGCTCTTATCGATCCTAACTAATAAATAATTTCAAGATGTATCATTTTTAAGATATTTTTGCCATGCAGCAGATGATGGTTTTTTAGGTATTATCCAACCAATTGGAATTTGCGACGAATCAGTATCGAAATTGATATATTTATCCCAAGCAGTTCTGTAACATACAAACGTAGCTAATTAAAAAAAAAATTTTTTTTTATGATAGATAATTTCTAGTTACATCACCTACCGAATTATTACAAGATTGACAATATCCGTTTGATTCTGATCTAAAAGTTTTTTCCCAAACAATACATTTTGCCATTCATCGAAAATATTTCGTTTTTGTTTCTCTATTAATTTTTCATTATCCGTTTTTAACATTAGTTTTAAGCCTTGTTCTTCAATACAGTATTCTCTATCTAATGTAGACCACGTTTCTGACAATTTGCCTGTAATTCCAAAATTGTTAGTTTATCTAATAATTGAGCATTGCATCATATATGTATGTATGTTACACAAAAAATATTACCAATGATGTTATTAAAGGCTGTATTCGCTGCCGTAGATATCGTTTCTCCTCTTGCTTTGGCAATGTTAGTTTTGACATTTCGTAAATTTCTTAATTCTTGTAAAATTACCGAATACTTTTTCGCATCGTTTCGTTTATTTCTTACATCTGATAATATCATATCTGCATCTTTACGTAGATTTTCATCTTGCTTCTCTTTTTCTATTACTGCTTGTTCACGCCTCAGCCATGAATCTGCTTCTGCGTGTAATCTAGCTCTTCTTTCCATTTTAGCCGACTTTTCTACCTTCGAATTTTGTCTTTTAATTTGTTCTCTTAACCTTTTCTTTCTACGTTTCGCTATATCTTTTTTTAATTGATCAAAAAAAGTGTTTTCTTTAAATTTGTCCATGATTTGAAGTATTTGATTTTTTAACATAGCACACGTCTTAATTTTCTCCTGCCATTCTTGTTCTGGTATGCTTAAATCGCATTGAAGCTCTTCATGAATAGTCTCTATCTTCTTATTTAATTTAAACATTGTTATTAAAGAAGTTCTAGCTTCTCCGATCTTAGATGGTCTCTTAAAACTTTTCACCTCTACTATATCCGAATTCTCTTCCGCTTCTTTGAGAAAGTGTTCAATTTGTTCTTGATCTTCTTGTCTTTTTTTAATAGAAATATTTAACATTCCATCGGTAGAATTAACATTATAAAAGTTCCAGTTAGGTGGATAGAAATTTTGTTGATAATGTCCACTGTAGTTGATGTACATGAATTCGTTATAATTTGCTGGATAATACATGTTGAAATGAGAAGTACCTATTAAGTTTGTCAAATCTACTTGTGACTGAAATTCTTGATTGTTAAATGCAATTCTTTATATTGAATAAATATAAAATCCAAAAAAATAGCTTAATTCTATCTTAGCCTTAATAATTAACACAAATGCAGCTTGCTTTTTAAAGTAAATACATAAAAATATGAATTGCGTAGAAAAAAGTTATAGGACTTGTTGTCTTCTAACACATTTGCAAAATTTCTCCTTCTTTAGGAAGTTGAGCTTCGGCTTCTTGCAATACTTTCTCTGCCTCTATGTAATCTTCGATTTCTTTTAAATCTTGTTCGGTATCCAAAATACTCTTTAATTCTTCGAATGCCTTTACAAGACGACGTTGGCAATCTGGTACCATCATTAGGGATTCTTGTAGAACTTCTTCTTGCTTCTTAATGTCATATCCATCCTTATCTATAAATGCACATAAGATACTATTTGAAAGAATAATCTATTTATATTTTTTATGGATGTAATTACTTAACGTAGCAATATTATTTCTGTTGATTACTTAACATTGTTGAAATTAAATTAAAAGCGTCGCTAATCTAAACTAAAATAATATTTCAAGTTCGTACTTTGTTTATGTTTTTTAGAGTACTTTTTTATTCTCACCCTGTTCTTTTAATTGCTGTATTCTTTGGCGTTGTTGCGCCGCTTCTTTTTCGTAAGTAACTTTTTCTTTTGCAAGACGTTTTACTACTCCGGTCTTAATTTTCAAAGTTCGTATACGCGGATCAGACATTTCGTATATTAATTTAATTAATAATACCTATCAATATAAATATCTTGTATTTTTATACGACGAACTGTACAATTATTACCTTTTAAGGTAAGATGATTGGCTTGAAATGAAACGGTACGACAGATTCTTAAGTTTATAGGTTAGACTGCAATTTAGAATTGCAGAGTGCGTTCAAATATAACACTTGAAGTTAAATATAAGATTATATTATAGAAGTTTGATAAACGCCTTAGCTTTTTCTATACTCTATGATATAACCCTAATTAAGTTTCAAGATTACTATTAATTAATGTTGTCTTCTCTCTAATTTAAATAAAACAATTTTTATTTTCTATTATACATACGTACGACGATTATATATGTACACATTTAATATATACATTCGATCAAATGATATTTTTATCCTCATTTCAAATTCATCCTAGACCGTATTTAATTTGGTTTATATTCTTCTAGGTGGCAGCACCATATCGAAGTGCGATAAGGACGAGGACATTGAGCATCTATATTGTTTGTATAGTACGAGAGAGAAATACGAAGAATAAAATCGCGTATGTTGGCTTCACGCGTTTGTATAACAAGAAGGAAGTAGTCGAGAGATGTAACGAAAAGAAGTGTCAGTGTCATTATTGATACAATGCAAGAAGATATATTTCCAGCTGCAGAGAAAATCCTTTCTGATCTCGAGAACGTACTAAAGAAGAATTCTTCTTTGTGAGTAGATTTTTTTCTCATATATTTTTTTTTCTTTTAACTAATGAATCGAGGGCGGAGTCTTTAGAAAATAATCGAGATTAAGAGTTTGTAATTTTGCTCTTTCATAAATAAAGAAAAAGTAAAAAAGGAATAGAAGAAAGAACTGAAGGTGTTGACAAAGTGTTCGAAAGATAATTTCGTATTTTATCATTTTTATTTTATTTCTTTTTCATTTTTCTCCCTTCCCTTCTCTCCTCTCTCTCTTTCTTCCTGTGCTTAATATCTATGTTTATTTTTTTTTCTGTTCTCTTTTACATATACAAATGAAATTCCCATCGATTTTGATATCTATGAAACGAAGGAAAAGTTCTACCTACTTCATATGCCTTAAGAAATGTATATATACACGTCCTATATGTATGCGTATATAGCACACCCTTCTTTTCCCATATCAGCATACAAAATATGACGACAATAATAACACTCCCCTGTAATAATATTTTTAATAGCATTTATTTCGTGCAATAATACAAAATTCTGTCATTCAATTTTTTTCTTTATATCTTTTCTATTCAAATTTAATTCTATCGAAAATATTTTGAAATAGATGATGACTAAAAAGTATTTAATAAAAAGTAAAAGAGCTAAAAAAATAAAAATATATATATGCTAGATATTTATATATAAATATGTAGATTAGGTTTTAAAAAAGGCAAAGAAAAAACGTGTTCATAGATAGCGTATATAAATAGAAAAAAAATACTGAAAAATTTTTTGCCTGAAGATTCCGATTGGAAAGAAATTTTATTTTTCTTTCTATTTCATAATATCTTTTTTATTAATTTGTTTATTTGATTTTACTTTTTCTTTCATAATCTCTTGTCAAAGTTAATTCCTTCTAATTGGTTAATTATTTCATCTCTGATTTGAGAGATTTATATTAATATATTACTTTGAAAAGTAATTTAAATTTCAAATTTCTAAAAGGTGCGCATAATTTTAAATATCGATCCGTTTAATGTATTTTCTAACATATTCCTTAATGTTTTCAGAAAGAGTTTTGAAATTATACCCTGCGAGGATAATCAGAACAAATCGCCGGTGTTTCATCAAGAAGACAATTTGGGCTTAGCATCATGGTGCGTCCAACCACTTTATTGTTACACGCATCGTCGTTTGTTTGAACATCGGGGAAACAAACATAGACGAGAGGATCCAAGCAATGTAGCTAGATGGCTGTCAGGTGCATTGCTCTTAAATCCAGAGGTATCGACATTTTGGAATATGAGAAGAGAATTGGTTAAAAGTAACAAATTAGACGTTATTGAGGAATTAGCGTTCACCCGACTGGTGCTTTATAAAAAGGCTAAATGTTTCGATGCTTTGGCTTATCGTCGTTGGTTATTACCATATATATTGAATCCCGAAGGAAAGAATTATGATCTCACAATAGTAGAACCTACATTGTCAACAGAAATGATTGTTAGTACTATATGTGCGAATAGATATCCGACTAATTATCACGCCTGGAGCCATCGTAAATGCGTTATGATTCTTAAAGAATCTCATGGATATACAGATCCTACTTATGAAAAAGAATGGAAGGATTCGTTAGCTTGGTGCCAATTAAATGTATCCGATTATAGTGGCCATTGTTATCGACAATATCTCTTAGAGAAATACCTACTCGCAACCGATGTTAACACCAAGGATAATCTCTTTAAATGTATTAAGAATAGCGATTATCAACTACGTTGTCATATGGTAATGGATTACGTTGCAAACGTTTTTCATCTCACTCATGATAATAATTCTCAAGGTAATCAAGAAAGTAATGATGATGAAAAAGAAAATGATTCCACGACGAGTCAACACTGTATTACGTCTCGTACTCTTGATCTTCTTCATGGTAAAGCACGATCTGGCATTTCTACTACAACTACTACTACTTCTACTATCACCAACAATAGCAGCAGTAGCAGTAACTTGCAACTTGAGCCGTGGCAAATATGTTTTCTAGCTTTATCCTATTGGGTAGAGGAATGTAAAGCCAATGAAGAGTGCATTAAAATGTACAACGATCACGAGGCTCTTTGGTATCAACGTAGATACCTCGCTCATCTTCTTTTACGTCTCATTGAATCCTACAAAACGTATTCCTATTATAAATCTGACATTATTCTTGATTATCGTCGTCGTCCTACTGAGCAACATGAAATAGATGAGATCGTTTATAAACAAAGTGATGACAAAGACCAAGACAAAAATAAAGAGAAGGCTCCTCTTATTCAAGCCTTTTTAAATCGTACACGTGAAATCACCGATTTAGCCACGAAACGTGACTCTCACGAGCAATTTGTTGTTGAAAAATTTATCCAATATCTCGAAAATATTTATTTACAATTTTAAATTATTTTATGAATCCTTTCTTATTTTCGCTTCATTATATATTCATAATTTACATGCGATTCTTATATTTTCAAAAGAAAGTATTGTTACATATTGTTACATTTATTAAGAAGCATTTCTTTTCTCTTTTAAATTATTTTTGTGAGTTATTTTTTTGTAATATTCGTTCTTTTTCTCTCTCTTATACATTATTATAAAAAAATAATGTAATATTTTACAAAAAGAATTCGATGCTATCAATCAAATGATTACAAATAGGAGAATAATATGTATATTAATTTGAGCGCGTTAAATTATATTCTATACGAAAAAATATGCAATAATATTCTTCCTTGTTATATTTTATTTTGTTATTATTTTTTTGCCGAATATCTTGTGATCTCGCAGTGAAGAATTATATAAATAATAATTATTATTATTATTACCATCACTATTATCGTTCCCTTTGATCAAGGTGCTAGAATGTTCTTTACTGGGTTTGTAAGTTTCTTATTATTAGGTATATTTATAGAATTTTGTTTTCCTTTGAACTATCTATAATAAGGGCACATTTGAAAAGTTGAATCAATTCAATTTGATTCTATGATATAATACCAAAATACACATATATGGATAACATTTATTGTTTATTCATAAAAAATAATCTCATCGCAAGCATACTAAATATCATTAATGTCAAATGATTAATTAGTCGAATACGCGTGCAATCTTTCTGATATCAAATGAATGATAATAGTTATATTTGCGGTAAAAAAGAGACAAAATAAATAAATATATAAAATAAGGCAGATTAAATGTACGGCATTGTTTGCGATGTACGATTACAGGGAAAGTTTAATAATAATAATAATAATGTATGTGTATAGTAATACCCTGATATGGAAAGTGATAAAAGAGAAGATTAGTTTTCTAAAAAGATTGTCTACGTACAACTTTATTTCTAACACCTAGACTATTGTGCGATCAGGAAAAGCAGTATCTCTTAAAAAAATTATACTTTTTAGAAACTTATATTGTAATCTCCAAGAAAAAATCTAATCTTTTAATTTAGTTACACTTTTTATTAAAATAATAGTATGCTTGATAAGATTTTTTTTTACTAATTTTCTATATATCTCATGATAGAGCTTTTCAAGACAAATTTAACGATATGAATAAGCCTAATAGAGTCAAAAAATTATAGATACTGTCTTTTTTTAATTGCACGACAATAGATTAGGTCTAAACATTCGTATACGTGTAGTATCTTTAAGTATCTCTCTTCCTCTTTTTCTTTCTATGTATAGTAAATATATGTGTTTTCTAATCGTGTGACGTGGCTGAGGTAAGGTCCTGTCTCTTTGGCACAAGAGGAAAAACGAAAATAAACTACTGGCAACGACTTTTGACGCTAAGCATGTCGTCAGTCTAACGCGAACTATCGTTTAAGAAAGTCGTTCTATAAACTATCTTATTCTTGTGGCTTTTCTTTTTTTTTTTTAAACTTATATATACATAAACAGATGTATGATTTAACTAGTTTAAATCTCGTTTCTTTACGTACAATTACAATTATATTAGTAATTTTCTTTTAATTACTGTGAGAAGTGAATTTTTTAATAACGTATTTATTAGAAATAGAAAGAATATTTTTTTTTGTTTCGTTTTTTTTTATTCGTTGTATCAACTGCATCATTAAAAATTTGAAGATCTCTGACGACCGGAGAATAGTAATGTGGATGAAATATAATAATTATTGGTTGATAATAAAAAGGAAGTTGATATTAAATGAGTCTAGTAAAACGTGAAATTAAAACAATCGAGTAATCGTAAAGTGGTCAGCTTTGTACGCGTGTTTCGATGAAAACCAAGCTAGAATTTTCTATGACGTATGTATGTAACTTGCTTCCTTTTTTTACGTTTTATTATCTCCAATTAAATAATTGAACGAATGAAACGAGTGGTTTCGTATTTCGATCTTACAATTAATTTTAATTATGTTGTAATCTTGTTTTCCTCTTTCTCTTTCTATTTTATATATTACTGTTACGGTATGATATATATTTACGTTAAGTACATTATGTATTAATCGATTGCTTAATTAGTATTTATAGGTGAATTGTGAGTTGTTATTAAGTTAACAGGAAATCTTCAAGTGATTTCTAAACATTTTCTAATCAGCTTAATATCATAAATACTCGAATAAAATTAAAATGTGATTCACGTTGATCTTTCAATCGGTTAGATCGAATTCAGTTTGTTTCACAGAATTATTTAACATTCAAAAAATGATCTCATAGAACTGTTTTAATCATTGATATTATTCATATAAGACATATAATATTATTGTAAAGATTGAAATACGAAGTATCACCCGGTATAAAAAACAGGCAATTCAAATGAGAAACGCTGAACGCGTTTGCCTTTTTGAAACAACATAAGTAATTACAAAAATAAAAGAAAAACACGATTGAACAAATTTATAAATGAAGTTCAAATTTATAAAAGAGTTAATTTAATCTCGTAGAAAATTAAAATACAACAAAATAAAATTATTCAAAAATTCCATGATTAATACAGATTTGAATTTGATTCACGTAGTATAGAAGAAGTCAAGAAACGGCAGTCAAGATTTCGCGCCAATAGCCTTGGACACGTTATAGTAGGCACGTCGAACTTGGACTATAACTTATTTCAAGTAAATTAATTTTGTTTAACGAGAAATGTTACGTGTATAATTATATTGTTTAAATAATTAACGAAATGTGTCGATGAAGTAACGCGTCAACGTTTGAATGAAAATCTTAGATCGAATCGATCGAATTGAAAACGAGGAAGTGTATGTGTGAAAGAGAGAGAGAGTGAAAAAGAAGGAATGTTATGTACGGATATGTTTGTATATACGATAATCGATGTTACTGTACAATGCAATGATCGGTCGGAAGCGGTCGAGAAATACAAGGACGTTGCTCGGAAGAGAAGGTTAGAAAAAGAGAAAAAGAGAGAGAAAGAGAAGCAGTTCGCGTTACTTCGTAATACGGCATTGACGACGGATTACGACGAGAATTCGTTGTTTCTCGATAGGCCAGGAACACGTGACCATTTGCTCTTCAATTTCATTGGTGAATCTGTTCGATCGTGTGTACTCTAAGAGAGAGAAAGAGAAAGAAGAATGTATAAGAAGAAGAAGGGACGTGTTTAATATATTTTCGACGGTCGATAGAGAGAGAGAAAAAGGTATCCTCAGAAATTTTTACCTGTGTGCTGCAGTTGGCGGGTCGTAAGCCGATCTCTCTCATCGTATCTCTTTATTCTTCTATTTTCCTTTTTCATAGTGAATTAAACTTTGTATATACTTTTTCTTATTTAATTGTAAAACAAAAGAACGAGAGAATGGCGTTAGTCGAAGGTGAAAGGACTACCGGTGAGATAAACAATTCTAATGTTACCAGTAATCTTCGACGTGGTAGCAGTTTACGATTACTTGCTGCATCTGCCGGTACTGTAGGTAAGATATCTATTTAAATTTTACATAAAATGCATTTCTCTAATTCGCTATCATTTATATATCCTTTAACATTTCAAACATTTCGTTCGAAGCCTTCCTCTACAAATTTGATCGAAAAGTGGCGGGAAACTGGCATATACGTTATTTTCAAATCGCCTGCTTTTTGATTTTTTATTTCTCCTTTCTTCGCGATATGTTTCATTATTTCATATAATCCATAACATCATACACATTTATATACATGATACATTTCTAAATATAGTTTCCTATATTTCATTAATGAATTTACTTGATGTTTTAAGTCACATACATATTTCGTAGCATTTATTTATATCGTATTGTGTAACATTTTTGATGACGACTTTTTCTTCTATGTTTTCTTATCCTAAAGTCTGTAATCGTGTGTACAAATGTTTTTATATAATTACGTAGCTGTTTGCTTTTTTTCTTCTTTGCTTTTTCCATTAAATTGATCAATTTTTTACGATGATCGTTATAGAAAAATACAAAGACGTTGAAATTCGTAACTTTTCTCAATAAACGATTATATCTGCGCGATTATCCTTTAGCATATTTTATTTTTTATTTCATTTGGAAAAGAAAGGAGGGGATACTACACATAAATTTGAATTTTTATTTTTCTTGTTTTTTATCTTTATTCTTGTAATAGTAAAATTGGAGAAGATTTGAAATCAACCGACATTCTACTTAACGGAATCCGAAGTAGCTTTTGAATTTTGCATGAATCACGAGTTTGATAGTTTCCTGGAAGAGGTTTGACCTCGTTTTACTGTGTTAACGGAAATCCCAAATACGAAAGAATGAGGATCAAATTCTTCGTAATTATATGAAATTCTTGCGTCATGTATTTTTTCGTGTAATTACAGATGATAGTTTAATGTCAGACCTTGGAGATTATTAATCAACCTTTTTTAGGATGAATGTATGAATTTATTTTTTATTTTTTATATTAAATCTTTTTTACAATTTCACTTAGTGACTTGGTTACAACCCCAAAACCTTAACGCAACCTTGATGCTAAATTTTGCCCTAACCCTAATGCTTGCAGCTATGACATTACTTTCCCCTACTACTTCAAAGATATATAAAAAAGGGATGACGTATCGATCAAAAATAAATCGAATAGTTTCTCTGATCAAGAATGAAATGTTCACTTATCTTGGCATTCACAAAATTTTGATGACACATGAAAACACTCGACATGAGATTTGAATTGCATCCAATTTATTTACGTATAGTAGATACACTTAAGTAAATGTATACGTACAGACGAATCGCAGACATTGCTATTTATTTCAAAGGAGTAATTTATGATATAAACTTATGAGATAAATTTCCTATCCTATAAACGTAAAATTGAATACAATTTTCTTTGAAAATGATGATTGTAAAATGATCGACGAAGATTTATATAATTATAAAAAGAAAATGATAAAACTTCGAAGAAATGATCTATCTCTCGTATTAATGATGACTAATAGATAAAACATAATTGTCTATTGTTATTGTCGAAGAACTTTAACTCTTTCTAATCGAATTTTTATTTTTAATTTATCTTTAACATATATATATAGATAATATAACTGACTAACATTACATATAGTGTATCTGTTAATACACAAATGTATTAGTCTTCGGTATAATCAGGAAACATTTGTTTGTAACGTTTATCTAACATATTTTCCATCAGCTAACTCGCATATATTCTTATTTGATCTTAACGCTTAAATTATTTTTTTGAACGTAGTCAAAATAATAGATTCTTTTAGTATGAAAACGAATTTCTAATTTTATTGTAAAAATATTACTATTTAATATTATACAATATTATCATATTCATATTAGTTTGATTAGATTTTTAATATAGGCTAGATCAAAAGTTTTCTCTTAGGCTTGTAGTTTTATTATCTGAAAAGAATCTCGAAAAAGAATGTATATAATTAATTGCTTAAATCACTAAGGAACGCTTTTTTGTGTGTGGGCTGCTCATTAATTATTTAGAGATTATAAGAATAAATAAATCGTAGAATATAATTCTTATTTTGATTAAAACAATATAGTATATTACTATTTAGATTCGTAACAATTTTATAAGTAACTATTAATAGTTATTTAAGTCTACGTTTTCGTTTTCGTCTGAGTTTGAAGTTCAAATGGTTAGACAATTTTACACGCAGAAAGATAGGGACAGAGAGAGAGACAGTTTATTTTTATGTGTTTTTCGTATATAATAGATATATACATATGTAGTTTCTTACAAATGAGCTTGACACGAACAGAACATATTTGGCTTTTAGTCTTAACGATTACACAACCTCTCTAATTTAATTTAAGCAAGACGTATTTCGAATATAAAGGAATACTAACACAAACAGATACATAGTTGTGCATAATGTATATACATATCTAACGTAGAAAGGGTGAATTAAACGTTCTTAGTAATAAGGTGTTATCTAAATTTTTTATTCATCTTTGAGTCTTTTTAGCGTCATTTTTGTTTATATTATACAACTACGATCCCAATGTATACAATTATAAGTCTAATTTGCCTCTATAAAGAGCAGTAATTAATTTTTACAATCGCATAGGAAATATTGTTTGATCCTTTATATATTTAGAAACTTGTGTACAATTTTGGTATATGAAAAGAAAACACATCGTTCTAACGTAACGATAGGAAATGAAAGTTTCATAGACTTTATTACTAACAAACTTGTCTTAAATAGAATCGCTTTTGTACACCATCGAGAAATAGATCCGAACTTGTGACCTTCTCAGCTAAAAACCAGGCCACACATGTGAGAACACTTAATGACGAATAATAGTACATTGCAATAACAAACGTGCTCGTTATAATTAACCTAATCTTCCTCGTTTATTGTTTTAATCGATCTAACATTTAGTTTTTCACGATGTTCTAATTTCATTTTAACGTACCCCTCTTCTATATTTTTTAATTTTTCAAAATAACCTAAATACTAATAAACCTTAAAATTTAAACCCAAGTATGATCGATACACGAAGCTAAATATAAATTGCCATCATAATTCGTGGATAATATTAACACTTCCTCAATTACTTCGACTGAATCAAGTTATAGGTATAACGAATAATTCTGAAAACGAGTAATCACTTGAAGAGAATACATGGTGGATCAACAATTCTTAAAAACTTTTAGTCTTACAATGAGAACATAAAGAATTGGTCTTAAACATAAGAGTGTACGTAATTGTTTTTTAAAATTACTTGAAAAGCTGAGATTTTTAAATTTCTATAGTTTGTTTCACTTACAATTGTTTAAAATCCCCCTCTACTCCCTCCCCCATGCTTTAAACACACACCACTGAATCGCATATTATATATTGACCGGAACCCTCTGGGCATTCTATAAAATGATCAGACAAATTATAAAATACATGCTCATTATATACATTACCCGATTTACATAAGCATTCTGTAGAATACCCGCAAAATACACATTGGTCGTAACATATGCACAGGTGTATATATAGATAGCGTTGAATCGAGTTCGATCGTAACGTGTAACATATATATTTACTTAGGTACCTATCTAGGTATACGAATTTAGGAAGCGTGTCGCGCGAATTTGCCGAGAGAAATGCGGCAATTCTCGAGTAAGATGCGCATGAGTTTGCCAAAAACGTGATGCCGTTGATACGACGATAGTATATGTATGGCCCCGAGTTTAGTATAGTGTCAGTCAGTTGGCTTACTTGGCGTACTTACGACGGTCACGAGTTCGTTACTCGAGCATTGACTTTGACCGGTTTACAAAAGTACATATCTATTTATTAATTTTGATTTCTTTTTTTTCCTTTTTATTTTATTACAAATTTATATTAAATCTCCAGAAACATTTGTATTTGGGAACGAGAATCAATCAATCAGGGCGTTAAAAATTAAATCATATGGCTCTTAGGATCTATCAGATTCAAGGTAAGCCAGGAAAGCAAGCATTGCATAGTAATAGTTAATAGTAAACACGAAACCAATGACAATCGCTCGATCGGTTGTTCGTTTGTAACTCGTTCACGTAATGCAGGTAATAATACGAAAGAGACGTGATGATATACCTATAACGGGTTATAAGCTGATGTAATATAAACATAGGGTTTTAAACGAATTAAGAAGTATCGGTGGTAGTCGTTTTCTTCTACGTCGGAGACGAAGATCTATGACTTTGTAACTCTCAAAACAGACTTTCCATAGTAAAGTGTATTCATTCAATGAGAGGACGTCCCATAGGAAGTTATAGTTACATGTTCAGATGGTAATTTTTCTGATAACAACAATTACTTTCGCATTTCCCGCCTAAACGATCGTACTTTTTGTTCATTTTTCTCCTCCTTTATTTTCTTTTGTTTTTTACCGTATGAGTATCTATTGAAACATGGGAACGATAATAAACGAAAGCCCTAGTATATATAATAGATACGTGATGATCGAACGTGAAGTATAGTTAGTTGGTCGTGCGCGTACATTGACCTGGGAAGTTGGTTTAATGGTATCACAGGCGTTCGCAAATCGTTTCAGAGAACGAGTTGGGAACGCAGTTACGTCGTGGGGGTTCCCTGAGGATCCCACGAAATACAAGAACGGAGGATGGAAGGACGTTAGTAGTTGATAGTGATCATTCGTTGAAAGTACCCCGTGACAAAAGATTGTCCTCTTCGTCGCTATCAAATAATTCTTCATCATCTCTGGAAGTTAGTGGAAGAAATGGGGGATGCGAGAGACCGGTACGACCCGCCAGGCGTTCAGCTTCCGCATTGGACCAACCAGCACCCGAATATCTTGCTCGAAGTCTTCTTCAATTAGGATGTCCTGTTATCTCTATACCTACGTAAGTCTATTCATTTTTGTTATCGTAAACACATTTTCCAGAAAATAATATTAGTACGAAGTGTGTTAAACACACACCACATTTTGTCAAATCTCTCACTTAGGAATCCATTATGTTAGTACTATATTATTATATATTAGCAGCGATCAAGTAATTATTATGCTACCATTTTAATCGTGATACGTGACCTTCTCCTCTCTACTCCTATTTTCATCTTGATTTTATTATATATATATGTATCTATATTCATACCGATATATATTGTGTGTGTGATATATCGATTTTATTTATTTTTATAACAAGTCATTTGCGTGAAATATTGAATATAACGAATAAATGAAGTTTTTAGAAGTTAATAAGTGTGTCTATGTAAGTTTATATGGAAAGTATGGACTGTATCTATTATCGAAGTTTTCTGCGAGGTCTCCGCTGAGCAAATAGGAAAAGAGGGAGAGGAAAAGAGAGAGATGATACGCGCTGCAATCACGCTTACGACAGATTTCAAAGGTTCGTTGAGAAGCAAGCGTTAGTACACGTACGACAGTACGTACGTACGGTCGGTTCCTTAACGAGGAAGTAGTTTTAAAGTTGCACTATTTCATTTACGATTAAATTTAGGTTCGCTCATCTCTCCTGAACCTCTCCTCGTCGTTTATAATATATTATATTGTCATTTTTTCTTATTTATCTCTCTTTTTCTCTCTTCGTCTCGTTCTATTTCATCGAGAAAACGTACATTCCAGTGATTAAAATATCATTTTGTTTAAAAAAAAAAAAAAAAAAGAAACAAATATATAACAGGATCAAATGATCATTCGTGATTGACAGAATTAGTTTCAAATTCGGTCTGGAAATCTTCCAATACCTTGTTATCTTCTCTTGGCAACTTTAGTCCGATTTATGAGTCTAATGAAAATATTTCCATGCGCTTGCTTCGGTGTGGATGTGTATATGTGTCTGTGCATGTTTCGATGGTAACACACAATTGATTTATTTTTTTTATATATATAAAATAGTTTTATGCGAAATTTTAATGTATCCAATGGAAGGGGAAGAAAAGTTACCGCATTATCCGACATAAACTGTTCCTTGATAAAGGAATTCTACTTGATTTAAATCATACGTATATATCGCACTGATATAAAGGCTTGGTAAATCGAATTAATTGTTACTTATAAAACACAATGTTTCGATAATATCGATTTATAGGAAAAGAAAATGAGATTTCTTATCGGCATAAGGTTTCCATATCTATGATTTATTCGTCGAAATATGTTTTGTAATGTTTCTGAACCTTTTAAACAGGAGACCAACTTGATAATAGAAAATCGTGTAACGATCGAATGGAACGATGGTGCGTTGTCGATCAGCTGATCGCTCAAAGGAGATCGAGTTAAGCCTGTCTTTCGAGTATCAAGCTACCATGAAACAAGATTATAATCAGCCTGTTCTAATACACATAGTATTTACACTTACTTGTTAAAAAATTCGAATATTAATCGTATTCAATTTCGACAACGTCCATTTTCTTCGTTTTCATCTTTCGAAAGATTCCCTTTGAGTTTGCGCAGTGAATTTCAGCGCAGTCGTAGTGCAATCGAATCCATTCGGAGTTTCCACGTGAATTTGATCAAACAAAGGTAGAGATAGAAATAGAAATAAATAGATATGGAGAATAACGGGAGAAATAGAAAGAAGGAAATAACGTGTCTTTCTTTTAATGATTATTTTTCAATAATTTTATCTCTACCTGGAGATATATTATTATATATATTTTTTCTAGAGGATATATAATATAGGAAGCACGATGCTCTGATATTCGGTCAATAGGTGACTCTCTGAGCGCAGACGCAGCAAATAGACGGAGAGAAAGAGAGAGAGAGAGAGAGAAAAAAAGAGAGAGACGAGTGTGAGTGTGAATGTGAGTGGTTCGTTCGTACTTACGTATTTGTACGTACGTATGTAAGTACGTCCTCGTCGTCGTTGTCGTCGTCGTCGTCGTCGTCGTCGTCAACGTCGTTAACGTCGTTGTCTTCGTTGTTGTCGAATCGTGGTTTGTTCGAAGGTAAAACGAGCAAGGGTTTCCATACGAGAGCATGGACTGCTGTTGTTGCTGCTGCCGCTTCTGCAGACACGCATACCGCAACATTGCCGCATAATTTTTGTTTCGAGCAAGAGAGAGAGAGATAGAGAAAGAGAGAGAGAAAGAGAAGAGATAAAGAGAGCGAAAAGAGGAGAGAAAAAGAAAGGAGAGAGATTTCATCGTTAGGCTTCGTCGAAAAAACGTGAGCTGAATCTACCCAAAGCTGCAGCGACCTTTCATTCTTTTTCATCTTCATCTTTATTTCCTTTATCTCGTAGCTTGCCTTTCCTATAGATAACACAGAGAAAAAAGAGAGAGAGAGAGATCAAGGACAATTTCATGTAGACTTCCTGTGATTATTCTCATCATTTTTAATCCTTCTTATAATTATTCTTTGTCATTATCGTTGTCGTCGTCGTTGTGAAAAAAGTGACAGATAGGAAGATTAAAGAGAAATTGGATGAGATAATGTAAAAGAAAGAGGTGTTAGAGAAGATTATTCTAACTGTTCCAGTACGAAGATATACATATATCATAGTATACGAACGACACAGGAAATAATAGTTGATATCGTTCGGATTTGGCGATCGGGTGACGAAAGTGATCTGCAACGCAGGACAGTGGCGCCCCTTTATTGGACCGCCAGCTACGACAACGAACATCGCAGGTGTGATTTGAAAAAGAAAATAGTGTGTCTTGTGTATTTGTATCGTGGGGTGGAATAGGTTCAAATATCTTTCTTATATTATATTGTTATCTGTTTTTAAAATCATTTGGAATCATTCCGTTATTTATTCTCTCAATCAATTTGATTATTTCATTTGATTATTCGCGATTACAATGTGAGAAGAGATTAGGGATAAAAGGGGGAGCAAAATAACTGGGGATAAATAACTCATTATCGTATTTTATTTTTTTACGACGAATAAATAAGTTACTTGTGCGTTGAACTATTCATATCAAAAAACAGCTGATTGTGACATCTGTCAGCCTGACTACCGCCATTTTGCTTTTCCTCTATCTATATAAAAGAGAGAAACGAGAGAAAGGGAAGCATCGAAGCGACAGAAGGAAGGCGTCTTTACGCTCGTGCAACCGGATGACTCGTTCGTAAAGCGCGCTCAGCTGTGTGGTAGCGATTCTAAATACATCGACTTAAATATCTGATGCGCTCGCGTGTTTAACCGATTACCTTTGACCGATCAACTCTTCTCTTTCTCTCTTAAATGTTTCTTCAAAGTGCATTACTTACATTTCTCTTGTTTTCCCATGAAATAAAGAGTTAGCTAAAAGTTTTAAGCCTCGTATTTTTGCAATCTGAGAAGTAGAATCATTAAAAACGGAGTCATTCACATTTTTCAAACTTATACTTTGTAATACTTTTTTGGTCAAATCTGTATAAATATTATTTACCATTAATTTTATTCAATAAGATCTTGTATGTTTGGTCTCGTTAGAAATTTAATAGTTCGATTTGATAAATTTCCTTGTTGTACGTTGGGTAAGATAATTATAATTTTACCTTTTTATTTTTTTACCATTATTTACTTTTTTCTTTATTAATAAATGACGTTTACGTTTTATCCTTGTGAAATAAATATAGAATATTGAACGATGCGAAAGTAGCTGGATCAATGAAAGTTTCAATTTTAGAGATAGTGAATTTAAAATGATGATATTTAAATTTTTATTGTAATAATAATATTAGAAAAAAAGATGGAAAAAGTAGAAAAGGATTTGATCTATTTGTTCGCAGACCTCGTGGCGGCGTTGGATCGGAGCATCCGCAAAGTAGCGACAGCGATGACTCCACCGCGACGCACAGCCAAAATCAGGGTCAAGGTTACGGGCATGGACATTCTCATGGACAGTTCGACTCTTATACCGTGCCCAAAGTCCAAGTGTCGGGACCACCGAACCCTTCTGAATCCTCCTCCGTCATCAATGGGCAAGTTTGATTCTATTTTTATGTTTCTTACCACACACTCAATTTTGATTATCTGTACATTTTGATATTCTTATCTAATTCTAAGATTAAAGTTACTTTATTCTCTCGGGTAATCCGTTTTTTCATGTCAAGGTCGAAACAAATGTTCATTATTTTCTTCCAAGATAACATTTTACGATCGATTGATCCAATAATGTAACTTGATTATAACAAAATAGAAGATTTAGCCGAAAATCGAGGTGACTTAAGCTCGAGAGATTAATGCTTGTCGACGAAGGAAGTAGGAAGACAAACTTTCTTGGCTCGAGAAAAAGCATGGCAAAATTATTGAGACACGACGACGATTAGTCTCTCTCTTTCTCTCTCCTTCTCTACTTTGAATTAGAACAGATTCTTGGAGACTATGACAGTGGGCTGACTAAGTTTTGACCTACAAATATATTCTTGAAGTTCCTAAAGCATTTTTTTGTTAACTCTATCGACGAATCGTCAGAGAAGAAGGTGGCCTGGGGAGGGGAGTAGGCAGGATAAACGTTCGTTCGTTTGACACGTGAGAACCGATAAAGATATTTCTGCATGTTTCTTATCGTTCTCTTTCAATAAGTTGATTATTTTACTTTAGAACGTTGTTGTACGCGCTTCGCGAAATTTCTTTTTTTTTTTCCTCTTTATTTTATTTTTTTTTTTTTTTTTTTTTTTTTTTTAAATTATTCTTTAGAGTCCGCCATTGGAAGTTTGCAAGTGAAAAAGAGAGACACATAGAAAAATAGAAGATAATAGAAAAAATTAAACCTTCGTTATTCAAATATTTAATAAAGTCATAGATCATTTATGAGTCTATTAGGATCGATGATTTCAGTGAAAATCATGTTAGAAACAACGAGTTCAACAAAGTATCCATCATCTGACGAACAGCTGGTCGTTGATAATAAGCTTGCATCTTGTTCAAAGTTATTTCGTGTGACACGTTATTTCAAGACTAGTTTTTATAAAAGTTATGGTATCATTTTCGGTTACGTTAAACAAAAGAATTCTGTAATATCGTGCGTTTATCATCGTGAGAATCGTCAACTCGTAGATCACGATCTATCATGGAGTGTTCTTCGGTAAGTTTTCTTCTTTTGTTTCTTTTGATAGATCGAAACATGACTGACGTATCGAATATCTTATTATTTTATTATGCTAGTTATCTAACAATAAGCATTTTCTCCGTTATCAAATAAATTATAACCTTTTGAAATGTTTTACTCTGTCTTATTGTCGTGTTACGTCAACGTAAATAATTAAATTCCATGACACTTCAGAACGAAATCTCAAAGTAAGAAAGTAATAGAGGCTAAATAAGGAATATTATAAAAATGCAAATTTGTATCATTAACTGCTTCGGAAAGTCTATACTATTCTCATATCGTTCTACACGTTAAACCTTCTTCCACTTTTGAACCTACATAGAATATCTATAAATTTTATTACGTTTTTAAATGACTATAATGATTTCTGCACTTGTTAGTTAAACATACAAAAAGATATCTTGCCATATCTGACTTAGTTTTTTATTTTGCGATAATATTCTTCTTTTTTTGTCTATATATATTTTTGCCTAATATTCATTTGTAAAAAATAAATATATTTAATGAGTGGAATATTTTTATGATTTAGCGTTAAAAAAATAAAATGATACGCATACATTTTTGAATAGATTAAATCGAATTGTTTTCAATTCAATTCAATCCGTAAGATACATACTCTACCTTAAAAAAGAATACGAATTCTCTCTACTGGTCAGTCTAGTGATTATTTTTAGATCAATTTCAAGGCGAATCTGTGTACATTAATTCGATAGCAATCTTGTAGGAATTTCTACTTCGAGATATCGTTTATTTTTCGAACACATTGTAAGTAAGAACGCATATACACATGCATATATATATGTATGTATTATAGATATAAGAAAGAAACAAAGTTTGCAGATTTATTATTTTTTAACAATATAAAGATAATAAATTTGCTTTGTGATCGAATGCTTAGTCACAGGTGTTTTGTTAGCTATCTTCGATTCATATCGATCACGTTTCCGATTTGAAACAATAAAGATTATATTAAAGATCGTTTCATTCTCTTTAATACATTCGATGAAACGTGAAATAGTACTCATTCTCAAATAATTAGACTTTATATGGATATACATAAATTTTCTATTACGGAAAATGATTTAACGTTTTAATCCCAGATATTCAAATAAAAACATATTTTAATGAGTTTTCCTTTTAATTGGTCAAACGTGCTTTATCCTTGTTGAAAACAAAATTATCAACGTTAATTTGTAATGCTAACTACAAGTATTACATATGCATATGGTTGCAATGATTAAAGTTTCTAACTTATTGTTAGAGATTCTATGTAAGGCAAAAGTTTTTAAATGGTTACATGGTTTTAATTAATTTGGGTGTATCTACTTGTTACAATATTTATGATCAAGTATTATTTATTGATTAAAAATTACATAATTAATTATTAAAGAAACGAAAATATTGTATGAATAGTAAAATTTCATCGTTCATTCATAGTTCATTCTTATTCTTCTTTTATTGCGTAATGAACTTTGTTAGGTTTCGCAGAAAATCTTGATGCATGTGTCACGTTTACTAGAACCGTGCAAAATTAACTGGGACATTCGTATCGTTATAGGATTTTCCTTTCCTGTTTCTCATCGCTTTCTTTCTTTCTCGTTTACTTCGCCCATGAACAATAATGTTTTAAGGTTTCTAAAGGTATAAGCTTTTGATATTAAGGTTAATCTTTTTGATCTAGTTTTACTTATACTTCTCTTATATTCGATGAAGTTTTCTATACTCGCAAGATGATGTTCGATTAGTGTCCTTCATTAAACAGATTTAATGATCCTTTGACAAATTTTTAATTCTTCATGTAAATTTAAAAGATACATTCTATCGCCTAATTATTTATATTTAATGCAAATTATTAGCATCTTCGTTCTAGATATTTTCTATAATATTCAAATCTATTTTGTAGTAAATCAGTTAAAGATTTTTAGATGGGTCATAAGTTCCTCGTTGATAAGTATTCACGACTAAAGACGTAAAACGTCTCGAAAGATAAAAATGCTTCGAACGTTTTTCTACAGACTATACGATATATCTCTAAAGAAACTCGAGAAAAATAAATTAATAAATATCTGTTATTTTTTTAGGAAACACCGATAAGATAATACAGTTTTACACTCATTACAACATTCAATGTTGACATTCCTTAATTGATGTTTCTCATTGAAATATTCTTACGTAAATAATACAAGAAATATCAATTTGGTCAATTCAATATTATATTTTTTAGCGTATGTGAAATATGGGAATAAATGGATGAGATAACAATGATACCATAAATGTATATGAAACTTCTTGTATTATATAACTTATGTATATAACTTATTCTTATTTGTTTGTAACATTTTTATTTATATTTTTATTTATTTTAAATGGCTCATAGCGTTTGGAATAATTTTAACTTCCAAAATTTAAAAAGATCAACAGAAGAGTTCAATAACAACGAGAATTTCTAAGAATATTTCATATCAAGATATTTATCTTCTTGATATAACTCGTGCATACTCGCGAATAAGGAATTTTTATCTCTAATAATTTACGATTGTTAGAAAAAGGAATCCACGTGACTGGTTGTAGCGTATGTCAATAATTGTCACGAAGAAAGAGAAACATGAATAGATTTTTTTTTCTTTCTTTTTCTTCTTCGTACTTGCTATTAATATCATTACGTAGAGAATTTTCCTTTGAACGTTGTCTTCGTTGTGATCATAGTTGTTCGTGTTGGTATACGCCTTGAAATTTTACGACATCCTGAGTCGGAAACAAACTGTAGTTATAAACTTCAAAGTTTAGCCAACATTAGCGGGAAAGAGAGAGAAAGAGAGAAAAATAATGATATTTATGTATTAAATCGATCACGTGAGGAAATTGAAGTAAAAAGAAAATGATACGCAAAAAATATACAAAATATTATAAATGAGTTGTGCTAATTCGACCTACATATTTGATCTATTATTTATTTGATGATAAATTGTATAACTGTGTTAGATTATTGAACAAAAAAGAATCGGTATGGAGAATTTTTGTTCTGAGAAATCTAATCAATGCGAAACACGATAGGAAGCCAATCTTGTCTGACGTAAATCTTCTAACATGAGTTTCGAACGAGGCTTCCATAGGATCGCTTTATCTGTCGGATTAATTGCTATTACATATCTCGTACTCCTTCCATTTCTTTGTGATTCTACGTAATAAGATGATCTTTTGGATTTACAGATTCTTATATGATATATTTATACATATGACCTACATATGCATTATAAATATATAGTTTAGAAAAAAAGCGATTCACTTTCAAAAATTACCTACAACCTTTTTTCTGAACCATCCTGTATATTTTATTCAATAGAATAAAATTGTATTCTGTTTGAGAAGATGTACATTCATCCTTATAAATAATAGATAAATGTGAACGTGCGTGATTGTGCTACATGATTATTTCAGGTCAGAGTACACGTTCTTCTCGTAATAATTATTGATGTTACAACATAACTCTTCCGATAAAAAATATTTCTGTATGAAGATTTTTATTCTATTTATTTCTGCGTATGTATCTATTCAGTCAAGCTGATAATAACTAATGTTAATATAACAAAAATGCTAATCTTTGACGATATTTTTAAAAGATATTTAATATCAATGTATTCGTCGCTTGGTCGATGTAAAATTACAAATCTTTCTCGAACGATATGAAGATTTTTTTTCCTTAATTTCTTATCGAAGAAAACACAACGACACAGAGATATAATGTAAACTGCAATGAGATTAACGTTTTATTTTTTTCCTTTCAATTATAAGTTCTAAGTGTTTACGCAACTCTCAAACATTAGAAAGAGGTGCAATCTTTTCGAAATATACACTAAAATTTCTCAAAAAAATACAATGCTTACACATATATGCATATAAAGCTAATATTAGACATAGATCTAATATTCTACATCCTAACTGAAATTCTCCTACCAATCCAATAAAAACATATATGTTAAAGAGAGTTTATGGATATCGAACTTTGTAGAAGGGCAAGGGCAAAACCTTTTTCGTGTAAAACATTGCACATTTTCGTATATGCACCAGAGACAAAGTGACAGAAAAACGCATGCGTGTCTGATTTCCTCTAGCGAAGAAAAATGGATAAAAAGAATGAGAGAAAGAAAAGAGAGAAGGAAGGAGGAGGGATATGATATTAGAAATGGTGGGAGAATGAAACGATGTGGTGGGAGTTAGAAGGAAGACAGTATAGGCGAAAGCAAGAAGAGGAAAGGGAAGGTATCGAGCGAGTACCACTGACTCGGCTCGACTCGGCGCGATTTCACGAGAGGACGCGGAGAGGAACGGAACGGAACGTGTGCGGAACGTGTGCGGACCGTGTGCGGCACCGTGTGCGGCACCAAAACGGAACAGAACAGGAACGATACGCGACAGTACGGATAAAGACATGCTAACATCGAATCGTCCGCTTCCTGTGTGACCGTTATCTACTTCGTTTCTTCTTAATATCTTTTCAAATCTTTCGCTATTTATCTCTATTTTTATATAAACGCTTATACACATACACATATGTATATATTCCATGTATGTATTGAAACAATTTATTAGGCGTTAAGAAATGTGAAAGATCAGTGAAATGATAATAAGGAACAGAGGGAGATTATTATTATTATTATTATTAAGACCTTTACTTTGATTTTCTTTCTTTTTCTTTTCTTTTATTTTCTTTGTTCTGCCGTCTCCTTGCTCGTATAACACAACCGAGCTAGTGCGTGACCGGCATCAGTTAATTTCGGAGATATTCCTAGGGGAAGTTTTAGATCGTTACGTAGCGACCACGACAACGATCGATCGATACGCTAAGGGCATCGGCCGAAGCCGAGTTATATACATGTATGTACTTATATACATACATACTTACTTAGGATAAGGTCAGACCAGAGAGAGAAAGAGAAAGAGAAAGAAAAAGAGAAAGAGAGGGAAAGAGGAACCCAAACCCAAACCCAAAAGTGCTTGAAGTCTTGTCAGGATAAGGAAGAAGATTGAAGATAAAAAGAAGGAAGGAAAGGATTGATCGATCTGGTACACGCGACAACATTTTCCTCGTTACGTATCGACTCGTATTTTTCCCCCTTTTGTCCTGGTCGGCCTGGCAACCACCCTTACCGATGATATACCTCGACTGTAAGCGTCGTCGCCATCAACGACGGTAAAGACCAAAAAGACAACGACAACGGACAACGACAACAGCTTCGTAGAAAGCAAGCTGTCTTCTATGAAGAAACAGAACATTTCATCATCTCATCTCATCTCATCTTGTGGGAATTCATTTAATTCGACATTCATATTCGAGATAATTAAGAAGAGTTTTGTGTGTGGTGTATAAAGATATCAGTGCCTTCACCTGATGTGTTCTAATCAATGGGAGAACCCTCCGATTGATCATTAACAAATCGATCGATATTAAAGACAAAATATTTCGGCCTAATCAGAGAGGCCGAATTAATCTTTGTTCGCGTTTTTTCTTTTCATTTCTTTTCCTTTTTTTTCTTTTCTTCTTCTTCTTCGATTCGCGAGATTTCAGAATCATCTAATCCGTGGAAAGATTTTGTCCCCCAAAAACATTCTCTTTTTCTTGGAAACAAAAAGCTCTCGATATTAGCGAGAGTAAGTGAATGGGAGAAGAGACGATTATTACAACGAAAGAACCTATAATGCTTTGCTTCGTGCAAGGTTTTACGAGCCGGGAGGACTCGAAACTACGTCGATCTAAAAGGTAACACATTTTTTTTCCTCTAAGATTTACCTTTTTTTGTTTCTAAAAGGATATTAATATAAGTATATATTATCTTTTATACATTTACTATATTACTATAATTATTACAACGACGAAATTGATTAAATTTTCGTTATAATCGTCGTTATTATTCATATTGGAAATTTTGCTCTAGATTTAGTTCTAATTTTGGTACGTTCGTTGATTAAAGAGACACACGCTCTTCAAAGTGAAAAGTAGGGGAAGAAGTGAAGGCGCCATAAAGAAGGTCGTAGCACGTGCTTTATCGCATTGTCGAATAAGAGAGATTCGATGAGCGAGACTCGCTTTCAAGAGTACGAAGTTTTTCATGTCCGGTCGCGTGTTTTCTTATTTGGGTCACAGATTCTAGTCTACATATGTAACTATTTAGTACGACTAGCGTATGAACATTCAGAGAGATCATTACGAACCATCCTCTTATTTTCAATTCTCGCCTTATTTTTTCTCAATTCGTGTAAAATCCTTCGGTATTAATTTCTTTCATTTCCATTTTTTTTTGCACGTAAGATCAATATCTTTTATCCTCATTTCAAAATAATATTTATCTATGACAATTTAAT
Source organism: Polistes fuscatus (assembly GCF_010416935.1). Classification (NCBI taxonomy): domain Eukaryota; kingdom Metazoa; phylum Arthropoda; class Insecta; order Hymenoptera; family Vespidae; genus Polistes; species Polistes fuscatus. The sequence continues at coordinate 6,830,568 of NW_025113129.1, forward strand.
GCAACGATGAACAATTTAATACGAAAAAAAAAAACAAAAGTTCTAGTACAGTCTTCTTCGAGACTTTTTAGGCTTATTTTTCCGTTACGAATTGTGGAAGAATTTATAAAGAAGATAATTAGGTAAAAAAAAGAGAATGCTTCTAATGTGTACCATTTTATTTATTCGAGTCTCAATGTTATTATTATTCAGGACGCGTGTGCCAGCAATTTTCTGTGTTCTTTTGTCAGTCAATAAACTTGCTCGGAGCTGACTAATGCTCGAATTTAGGAAGGAATCTAAAAGAAAAATAAATTCTTGAATACAACGTATAACAGCTTCTTTAGCAGCTTTTCGATCGATCTATTCTAAGGGAAATTTTCTTAGCTCCTATGTGTATTTAGTTCTTATATTTTTCTAATAACCAAATCAAACTCTATTTTTATTTCTCGTTAATCATAAATAATAAATATTATGATAAATATACGCTCAAAAAATGAGTTCCATTTCGCGCTGGATTTAATGTCTATCGATCAATTTGTACAATACGTTAAAGATAAAATATTAAAGAAAAATTCGTTGTCAGCAAAATTTATCGATAAATGCATATGTCATGTTACGATGATCGAGTCACTCATTTCAAATTTTCCATTCTATTCTCGAAGCACGAAAAAATACCTGTTTATTAAACGCTTCTCTATTATTATTCTTTTTATCCTTTAATTAATGTCACGTTAAAAAAGAAGTGTTTTCGCAAGTTTAAAAATGTTATAACGTCATAACGGCCGCTGTTATAAGTTTTTTTTTTTTTATATAAAACACGTTTCTCTTTCTTTTAATTTAGTTATAGTTGCATAGATGTTTATTTACATTTTTATTGATACGAACTGATTTCCTTCGCAAGCCGTCAGTTGAACAACGGTTTAAATCAAATTTCACTTATCATTTGATTCAAAACGAAAAAATGCAAAAATATTCTAAAATTTTTAAATGATAACAAAACGACGATTAAGTTATTAAGAATTGTTTAAATACTAATCGAATTATTGATAATTAATCATACGTTCAAAGAAACGTTTGAGAAATAGTTCGATTATTTCGATCGTCTTGAAAAAATCAGTAATCGTTTCCGAGATGTTTTTCTTTTTTTTTTCCACGTGACGATTAAACTGAATAAACAGGAATAAATTTGTTTAAAATGTTCCTGTATCATATAAAATCTGTTTGTTTTTTAATATTTCAAAACACGCTCGACAAATCGACGATTATTTATCAAAGTTGTTTTCGTTTGTAATCTTGTAAAAAGTAGAATAATAATAATACGTTTTCAAAAATAAATTTATTCTTATATCAAATAAATTTGCATTTTTTAATATTTTAATTATAAAACGTGATCAATAAACAGCCGGCGAATCATCGAGTTTTTACTAATATACTGTGTATTATATTATGTTATATATATTATATTTATTATATTTTTATTATACACAGTTTTGTTCTAAAATTTAGCCGAGAAAATATTCACTGTGTTAAAAAATATCTTTTTTTCAATGTCTTTGTAAAGAATTAGGCTAAACATTTTTATAATCATCAGTTAAGTAAATAACTACCTTGATGAATCTACATAAATTCTTTCTAGGATTTACGTCATGTTCCTAATAAACTTATTTAAAAGGAAGAGTAAGAAAGTTATATTCTCATTGGCAGAGAATCTAATTGTAAGTTAAGTCTGGAGAGCAAGCTTTTTATTTACGAAGCAATCTAAAACCCACATGGACTTATGAAATTCAACTATGAAGAACCACTGGTAACTCAAACATTGAAATTCTACAAAGATTTCGATCGAAAGCCTTGCGGAACATTTGCAATGCTCCTTGGTATGTTAGAAATAAAAGAGTCCACAAATATCTCAGAATTCCTATAGTAAAGGAAGAAATTTCTACAACATTCGTTTAGCTAACTATCTAGAAAATAATTTGCTGAAAAATTCTAGACTAAAAAGGTTCTATCTTTCTAATCTAGGAATAAGATTTAGTTAACTTATAATATGATTATTCTGTTACAGTTATGTATCATTGTAATTTTCTCTTGAACTTATAATTAATATTAATGTATCACGTCAGCAAAAATTACTTATAATTCTTACCGTAAATTGATTGTATGTTTCTTTATTAATAAAAATATTTTTCTAAGCGAAATAATCGATGTATCAATTTTTTCTTTTCGTTTTTCTTCTTTTGACGTATTATCAAAAATAAAACGTCAAGTATATAACTGTAAAATAATAATCAAAACCTGGGATTATTACAAATTAAATGACATCTAATATATGCATTTTGAGAGTATTAAATCAATGATGACGCTTAAACTACACATTTGTATTATGATCATTTTATATGGTACTTTTCTAATTCGAACGTAGATATATTCATTTCAGATGTTAATGATCAACACTTTACGTTAGAATATATTTAGAATTTGTTATTAAAAAATCGGTGAAATGTCACGTTAGATCATACATCATAGATCGTACATAAATTGAAATTTAATAGTTAATTTACAATTAGCGATTACTGCAAACTAATTGAAATAATTAATGGTATCATATTTTCATCGTAAAATAATAAAAATTTTTCTTTTTTATTAGTCCTCAAAGATTTAATAAAATTTCTTTATCTTATAAAATTTATATGATTCGTGCATGTGCGACTACATATAAGTTGAATACGTTGCTGTTCGCTTTTCATTTTACGCATATTCACAACTATTCGTTTTTATCGTGCGAAAGTACAAGATAAGAAGTGTAAGACTATCTACGCTCACAACTTCCAATGAAATACGTAATACTTTCTTCTATATACTATAGCACGAATCGCTTAAATATTTAACATAACAAATAAATAAAAATAGTCATGCAACTGGATCTCGTTGGTCGTAAAATTCATTGCGCGTGAAAAAATTAGAGTGTTCATTTCTTAAGAATAAAAAAAATGATAATAAATATCTAATAGAGAGTAAACAAAGCAATTAATTAGTGCGTTTATTAGAAAGATAATGGGCTTAAAAAGTAGTAGTAAAAAAAAAGAAATGTAATTTCAATGAGTTTAGAAACGGTTACCACAGTGGCGACGCGTATTTGTCGAGAGAGTACCGATGAACGATTTAATGAGCGACCGTTTGAGGCAGAAGTACCGCTAAACTTGCTCCTACGACGGTCGGGAAGGCCGTCTTTTAGAACGTCGACCTCGCGAACAGCAAGTCGTGGAAGTCGTGGAAGTCGTGCCAGCTGCCAACAACCCTCCTCCTACCTCACCATTCCCTCCGTCCGCGCCTTCCTCCCCCTCCCCCTCACCTCTTTCCTTAGAGTTTATTCAGCGTACACATACCGTGTTAAAGTATAATACGACCGACGTAACTCCCCTTCTCTTTCTCTTTCTTTTCCACATACAGGGTAGTCCGAAAGTTCTTGAACGATCCCGACAGTTCCTATACTCGACTCGGTCGATCAGTTTCAAAAGTTCGCGGCCTTTTTATTTTTGCGAAATGAAAAAGAAATGAAAGAAAATTTCTTTTTTGTTTGTTTTCTTTTTTTTTTATAAATTTATATAATAATATAAATTTAATATATAATAATATATATATATTATATAATAATATAATAATTAATATATATTATAATATATATTATAATTATTATATAATAATATAAATATAATATATGTCGTAATTTTTAAATTAGTATATGGAAAAAAAGTCAATTTGAGAAAAAAGACTCCTATAAATTGCGTAGAAAAATTTTTTTGATCCACTATATATATATATATATGTATGTAAATCTTTCGGTTCGAAAATCCATTGAAATACTAATAAGATGAAATATCGAAGTTTATACCTCGGATAGAATGAAAGCCCGGAAATAGATCGAAATGGTTCCAGTGCCGTTGCTAAACATTCTTAGTACCCTTCTAATTTACTATCATACTATTTTAGTAAAATTGTTGGTTAGTTTAAAACGTTTAGTTACCCGCTCGGCGCTATTTAGCTATACTAATACCAACGCTTCGTTTAATCCAACATAAATCAAGGAACTTGTGAACTATTGAACTTGTTCATAGTTCGGGTCAAGCGAAGCATTGAAGTTAATTAACATAACTTACGAGTTAAATGTATTACGATGAGTACATGGTATATGGTAAAAATCTATTACGGCATACGAACTTACATACGTAATATGTGTGCGCGTATTTACCTACATATATATACATTTATTTCGATGATCGTTCGTTTGCATTTACTCGAAAACATATTGGTATTACGAGTAAGTATTACGTGTACCTATAGTAGCTACGCTCGCTCAAAATTATTTTTCGCTTTGCGAAGCTTTTTCGTTATCATCGTATCATCGACCTTGAGAACTTCGTTTGCTGCTTGCAAAACTTTGATATATCAGCGTAAGAGGATACGCATCCTTGAGAAAATCTTGTCTATCTCTCGGTGAAATGTTTATTAAAAGAAAAAAACTCAGTATCGGATGGTATAAAACGTTTTATGTGTCTCTTATGTAATTGTCCTTGAAAGATTTCCAAAAGCAAATAAAATGTCCAGTTCTCATTTCACAAGGAAATGAATTCGAAAGCGTGGGTGTTCGTTTCTTTTCTTCACCTTCGATATACTTTTCCTGCGCTCGAATTGTTCTCAAAGAAAGAAGCAAAAAGTGAGACAGAGGGGATGAGAGAGGGAGAGAGATAAAGATGACCTTCTGTGCTCGCTGACCTCTTTACTTAATGGATTTTGCGGCCAACCTCTGTAAAGTCGAACAACCGATATATACACTCCTCTCTTTCTATCCCGATTATCCTATTTATTTCCCTTCGTTTGACCCGAACGTAAACCTAATTCTCTTGAAACCATGTGCCAGTTAACATATCTACGTATACCGTTTATATGCATATCTTCATCGCGTCCTTACAAAAGGAAAACCTTAATTTTCATTTCCTGTTGAACATTTGTTAAACAAGTCAAAGAAATAATAAACAAATTGTACGAGTATGTATCTTTCTTACTTGTAATTAATAATCTTAATCACCCTTGCCTACTTGATCTTTAACTATCGAAGAACTACCGAGAAAAAACGAAGCTATTTCTATCAAAACTAATCAAAATGATTGATCTTTATAAAATACGTAATAATAAAATATTTGTATATTTATCGTTTTATTACTTTCTTGCACACAAAACATAACTACTATGTATATATATATAATGAAAACTTTAATAACTATTATATAATAATACGAATAAGTATAAAAAGAATATTTGGTAACAGAAATATTCAAATAAACTTACATCAAAGTAAATATAAGAAGTATAATATAATAATATAATGATAATAATAAGTGTAATAGAAATATAGAAATAAAGTAATTATTAGATATAAAAAGTTAAGATTCGATTGAAAAAGAAGCATGATCCTCATTTCGTTCCATAAATATGACAGTTTCAAATTTTTTACTTTGTATGTTCCCCGTGCATACAAAATTTTAATACAAGCTTTCAATTTTGGTTTTATTAGAATCAATATTTTAGCTAAAATTCGAAGAACTTTTAATTTCAAGTGCGTATATTGCTGTCAATTAGTAATGAAAATGCGTTACTTACTTCACTTTCCATAATATTTTTTTTTGGCACGTCCTATAGAGCCGCGGATATGTTTTTGAAAATATTATGTAGTGATAATATTCCAACAGTAGTAGATTTTTCTTTTATATTTTCCCCAACTTGTTTCCTTTTGATGATCTTATATACTTTCATTTTCATTTTCAGAACTTAAAAGCACACGAGCAGCACGTTTTCTTTAACGTAAATTCAAAATATTTTCTAATTAACTTTTCGCAAAACTTCTGAACATTTACTTTCAACTTTATTTTCACTATAATGTTCAATTTAATTTTCTTCTAATTCACTTTCTTCGTGGTCATACAATTCACTATCCTCGATATCAGAACATTCCATTAGTATATTGTTCAGTTTTTGTAATAGTTTAGAGATATTTATTCGTTTCGTTATTTTTAGAGCTTGTAAAATATCGTTATATAAAAGAAAATCGAGTCCTATTCCAACGATTATGGTATACAGAATGATCGTGTGTAACGGTATCGACAACTATGTTACGTTACATCATAGTTATATTCTTGTCTTTGTGGTGATACGGGTAAAACGTACGATAAAATTTGCTAATGAAACACGAATAAATTAATTTACATACCCAATTAACGATTTCGAATTTACTAAACAGATTATAGGATACTTTTCCCTTTTGAAAAGTACCAGTTAAAATGACTGGTATTTTTATATATTATATGTAATATTGTTATAATGCTATGATATGTAATTATTTTTATACTGAATAAATAAAATAAAAATAAAATTCATTATATATTATATCTTTAATTGTCACTGCAAAAGTCATCATTATCGTCGTGGAAAAAAAATGTAACGTGAAGTAGGAATTTTAAAATGAAAAATTGTGAAACCAGTCATTTTGACAGACGTGGTTAGTTCTAATGTTAATTATCGTTTTTTAATTCATTTTCTCTTTTTGACATTTATAGAAGATAATAAAATTACGTAGACGGATTAATTCGTCGATATTACGTCTAAAGCACTTTTCTTAATCATTTTTTTTCACCTTGAACACTTTCAATATTACTGACACCTACATACTTATATCGATCGGTTCGATAATTTTTGTAAGTATTTCAAAAATGTATGAAACCATTGAATATATGCGTCATTCATTATGTATCAATCAGTCTCATCGATTATCTTTTTCTTGCAATTTCATTCATTTTTTTTCATTTGTCCTGTTCGTTATAAGTTTTCTATCATGATAGATTATGAATTATTCATTCGATTACGTTAAAGTAGTTTCATTAAATTAATAATATAGTTATTAATCTTTAATAGGATGACAGTGAATTTAAACGTTTCCATTTCTATAGATCAATGATGATAAATATTTTTGAACGATAATTTAGAATCAAGTAACAAATTTCATATTAATCAAATATGTATTCACAAATATTCGAACTGTGTAATTTAAATGATGGAAACAATTTTGTAAACTTTATTTCTTAATAAATTGATAGTAGAGCAATGAAGTACTATAATATATATAATTTATTGTTGTGAACAATTTAGAAAACTCTGATTGAACATTTCTCTCACGTACTTAAACGTCTGTCGCGAGTCAGGAATTCGCATTCGTTGCTATACAATAAAGTTCATGTTACTTTTTCGAAAGTTTCGATCAATGTTAGATTCGCACTTGAACTGTATAGGACTCGGACTTTGCGATCTCGTCATCATCACCGGAAATGAACGATAATGCTCGCTATTACGTTATGCGATACTCGTGCGTACATAGTTACTGCTCATTTCGCAGTGGATATAGGTGAAAAAGAAAATTCTATTTTACTATTTTTTTGGTGAAAAATCTATGCCATTTGATATCTAATCATAGCGAATATTTGTAAATTTGTAACGATTGTTCATTATTATTAACCTATGGGATTTTTGAACGCGATTAAAAATAAGAACGGTATCGAAAGAGAAAACAAAAAAAAAGGTCATTAATATATTGAAATTGGTTATTTTTGGGGGTTACTTAAAAAATGATAGGACATACGTGCAATTGATAGGGAAATCAACCAAAAACAATGACCCCCCAATTATAATGATTATTTGATGCGAGTTCAAAAGTTAGCACGCGAAAATATGTTACCGTGTAATTGTATACGCCGTCTATTTTAGTAGAACACGCGTTAATATTTGAAAGGCAATTTCTCTCTAGAAAGGAAGACCAAATAAGATCGAATCGAATCGAATTGGATCGGATCACTGACCGAATACTAATAATATTTACGAATTATTTCCTTTTTTATTCTTTAGGAAGAAAGAAGTACAATTATAAAACAGGAAATACCGGTGTATATAATCTAAATAATTAGATTCAATCGCGTCCTCTCGACTATTAAGAATAATTATCCAATGAGAAGAAGAACGATGAAATTAGGCCAGCTGTATATCGATATATCGAAACATACATCGCGAATTTTTCGATTTATTCAAAGTATAAATATAAAGATGTTTGTTAATGTAAAAAAAAAAAAAAAGAAAAAAGAAAAAGTAATAGAGTAGGAAAAGCAAGGTGTATGGAACAATACACTGGTCGCCAACGATAAGAAAGAGAGCAAGTTTAAATTTAAAGTCGAACTATCGAAACGTTTACGAAAGTCGAATGCAAGCACGCGTTACTTGGAAAATGCTCGTTATTCCAGGTAAATACATAAGCTTGTAAAAATTGCCCCAAAAAATAAGCTAATTCTATTTTAAAAATTGTAAAACTATAAGTGTAGAAAATATTTGATAAAAATGCGACATTACAATATAACTCGTCAATAATTGTTGGAGTCACGCTCGACATTTAATACGATCAAAATATGTACGATTATAAAAGAGAACATCATCATTCACGAACTACCTACTTCATAATCGACTCGGCCGATGTATACAAGCTGCATTTGGAGACGAACAGATAGATAGTACATTGAGATTAGGCTGAGTGCATAATGTAGTAGTAGTCGCTGTTTTTTTTTCTTTTTTTTGTCTTCTTAAAAGGTCGACCGATCAATATCAGAATAAATTTGTTCGAGCAACGCTAAGGCGACGAGTAGCTGTTAATTCGATTCCATCCCCATTGGATCATGATAATTCTTTTGGTGAAGAAATCTGAATAATATGTGGATTTTGTGTGTATTCGTTCTTTCTTATCGTATAGTCAACGCATGCATAAGTATGGCTAAATGTTCTTCTCTTTTTTCTGTTTTCTCTCCTTCCATCCCTTTTCTTCTTCTTCTTCTTCTTCTTCTTCTTCTTCTTCTCCATAACGTTGTACAAACGTTGTATCCACGTGCATGCGTTAGACACGAAGCGTGAATTCTAAAAATAATGCATACGCTTAGCCAACCGCGTATTACCCATGCTTCGTACCGAGTTTAAACATTTTCTCGACCGTCTCGATCATTTTCAAATTCATTTTCTTACGATTTCTTTTCTTTTCTTTTCGAATAAAGAGAAACAATAATAATATATTTGCCGGTATGGTAAACGTTTCTTAATTCATCTAAAACGATAAATCAAACTTTGTTTATCGTTGTAACGTTGACACGACGATAAATCAATATAATAGTTCGTCGATATTATTTAAATAAAAATGTATAAATTATGTATGAAAAGATAGTATATAATACCTTACTTTGAATAATTTCTTGTGATTATAAAAAGGAGAATATTTTTCTAAGAAATCTCGATCGATTTTTCATCTTCCAAAAAAACGTCGAATACATACTGCAAGCTGTTCAGGGATCATCGATAAATCGAATCTCTTATGTCCCAGCTCCTAATGTCAAACTAAAATATAAAAACAAGATAGTTAAAGTGAAAAGGAAAATTGCATTAGGAAAAAAATATTATAGATTATGGATCCAAAAAGAACATATGTACATATATAGTTGTAGCATATATACATACTTATTTATTTCTTCGATTATCTGTCCTCCATTCTTTGCGTCAATGCATTCTCTGTAAATACTATTATTATTGAAAGAAATTAAATGTAACTTTTGTTCGTGTATAAAAAGCCAGAATTAAATCATCAGTGTTAAGATCAATAGAGTTTGACGTAATAAAACGACGATAATTTCCTAGACCTACCTGTATTTGATTTATAAACATATTATCGAATGAAATCGTTTCGATAATTTGTTTTACAAAATACCTGAAAATGTAGAAATCTAATTCGAACTCGAAAAATAATTTATCGTTCGTTGTTATAATCGGTTTATTTAAAAAAAATCAAATACATATTTATTTTGCATTTAAAAGAGAGAGAGAGAGTTGCATTTAAAAAGTATTTGTTAACGTTTAAACGTAGAAATGTAAATTGAGCTCTAAAGATATTCCAGTACAGTTTTTATAATAGATTTGTTTATTTTTTATTGCCATTGCTTGCATTCTTTATACATATAAAGTATTTTGTATATGCTACAGAGAATTCGAAAATTTCGCATGTTACTTTTTTTTATATTTACATTTCATTCTTAAAATGGAAGAAATATTCAGTTATGCAGGTTTAGTCAAGTGTTCCAAAGTAATTTAAAAAATCACTTACTCCTTCGAGAAATTAATTTTTCGACTATTTTTTTATTAACATTGTAAAACTTTGATCCCTCATCATAATGCGTCAATATCAGTCACGAAAATGATATTACAATACGTTACGGTTATCAAAAATATTCATTTTTTATTTAGTTGCCACTTTTATCGAGTAAAACTGCTCTGCATTTCTCATGACAGCAGATCATTTCTATATTTTATTATAAAAATGTGGGCGGAAACAGTTTCGAGTTACTTCGTGCTTTATCACCAATCATAAATATTCTATCAAAATAGTAACGATCGTATCTTTAGTTGTTTATCAACAATACTTAATTATATATGAAAGAGAAAACGAAAGAGTGATTACTTTTAAAAAAGAGAATAGATGTTATTTAAACAACATATTGTGTCTCCAACGTTTCACGAACACAGACTGAACGTGTCATGTAAGTTATTTTACGTAAAACGTGTAACGTATAGGTATATCTTTTATATATCCTGTATTGCATAAAAATTGATCAAATTTGTCGATATATGTCATATATGGAGTATTACGTCATTTAATAATGTCCTTCGAAAGAAAGTCTAGAAAGAAGAACACCTGACGTATCTTAATAATGTAAACGAAATGTTATGGACAGGGACGAAGAAAGAAAAAGTGACAGAAAATAAGAAACGGAGGGAGAGAGGGAGAGAGAAGGAGAAAAAGTAGACTTTCAATGAAACGATAGAGAAAAGGCAATTGATTTCTTAGAAATGCCCGTGACCGCCACGTGGTATAAGATAATCATAAATATAAGTAAATATATATGTACGTATATATATTCTATATACGCAGATATGTAATCATTACCACATAGGGTGTGTCCAGTGATCGTAGATACTAGATTTCGATCGATCACTTTTTTTGATCGACTTAATCGATTTCGCAATTTTAATTTCATTCGATTTTATTTTCATTTTTATTTTGTATTATTTTTTCTTTTTTACACGAAAGTAATAACTATTAATTGAATTTCACCACTCATATCGTAGAATAAAAATAATACGATGAAAGATGATCAGAGAATGGGTTTTCTTTCCTACACATTTTCACAAAATACCCTGAGAACCTACAATACTTCGAGAACTTGGAAAAGGAGTTAACGAAAGTGCGTGAATTAATAATTGAAAAGATCGAAAGGTCAGAGCTAAGGTGGTGGTAGTTATTTTTTTCTTTTTTCCTTTCTACGTATGATATAGGTCGAAACTACGTATGTCGAAATCGAGTCAGTCTTATATCCCGGCTGGTCCGAGGAAGGCTGAGTGAGCTGAAACAACCCGTCTCCTTTCAATTATTACAATTATTTTCATTACAATTATTTTCTATCGCATATTTAATCACAATCATTAAAAATGAGTTTCATTTTTATTGCACGTTTGGCATTGAAAACTTTGGGAGCAAGAGTCCGTTCGTCTAAAAGAATGATCTTTAAAAAGTGTCGATACGAACGTGGTTTCTATTAATTTACATGATATTTCTTGATATTATAATATTAATTGAGAAATGTCTTGATTTAATGTTTAGATTAATAATTAGATCTCGCGTCGATTGTTGGAATTTGACAATCGCCGTTGAGACGAGTAACTTTAATAGGAGAATTCGAATCTTCTTTTTTACATAGATATCATATTTTCATCAAACGAACTTGACTAATTGAGAAATAAAACGACATGATGGAGTTCGAAACTCGTGCTTTGATTGATCTTTGCCTATCTTCTGGTACAATAACGAGAGCAAGGTAAAATTTAAATCGTGCATTTTTTTTTCTTTTTAAATGAAATTTCGAACGTTTCGCAAACGTTATCTCTCGGTGTTTATTTACATTGTTAAAAATTAGTTATTTACATTGTTTATTAATATTTTTTCGAAAGATTTTCTAATTAACGCTAATCGATCGATAATAATATAATTGATTAAATTTGATGATTAGGTCTGCGGGGTCCATAGGAGCACGTTCGGCACCAAGTACACCATTACAAACGACAACGCCTGGAGTACCGCAAACGAGTCAACAATCAATCGGTGGTACTTCTCAGCTTACTGTTGTTGCTAATACTCAAATTTCCCAACCACCAAGAAGTCCGAGTCATGCAGCATTGAGATGTAACGATAGGTAAGATAAACGTTTAAACATTTTCTAAGAAAACTCATCGAACTCATCGTACTTTAAAATGATTATCGATCGCGATCGATAAAGATCTAGAAAGAGATAATGCGATAACGAGACACCTGTGTGTTCTTATGAAAGCGTAGTATAGCTGTTTTTATTGACACAGCTGTCGGAAGTTGATAGGGAAAAAAGTGATCTTTACGATCATATATATAAATCATTCTCATCCAGCAATACACAATAAAATGTAATAGTTATCAGAGTTTTCCGATTTATTCCCCTAAATCGGTTTATGATAAGAAAAGAGAGATAGATTTTCCAGATAACTTTATTATTTGTTCATCAACAAGAATAGTAATATTGATAGGTATCGATAGAGATCGATAGATCTTACTTCCGTTAGTACATAAATAGAAATCTTCATCCTCTCTTCTCGTTATTAATATTTTTTTCGAAAACATTTTTATCATTGCTACAAAATAAAATCTATATCTATCTACTTAACGCGGTTGAAATTTTTTGTTCGTTTCGTTTATAACGATATCAATCGAGCGTTGATCTAGTTAGATAAAAGTTAGGTCTTCCACCTGCAACTCTCTCGATAAGCTTCGCAGATCTCACTTTAATCGTGACCGTGTCTTATCGAAAATCGTGTGCAGACCCAACGCAGAAACACGCGTTATTAACATTTTATTAACTTACGATGCTATAAGTGTTGCGGATTGGGGCCCGTGTCGAAGTGGAAGTTCTATTTAAAGAATCTTTATAACACATTAAGAGTGTATTATTTGTGTACACGCGTGTTTGTGCGTATTTTTGTGTTTATTTTATTTTCATCTCTTTCCTTTAACGTATCGGAAGAGATACGATTGAAAAAAAAGGAAAAGTTTTACCAATCGACCTGATTGCTCTTTCGTTTCGATTAATCGAATTAAATGCGAAACAACAAGATGCAAGGAATCAAATTCGACGTTTGGAGCAATGATTTGTGGGGTGCTACTGTCAAAACGAAAACTTCGAGGCGTAATTCAGTGACGAACACTATCAACAGTGGCTTAAACGAGTTAAATATACTTTCATTTTCTCCTATATATATCTTTTTGATTATTTTTTATTCTTTTTCTTTTATACATTATATATAAGTATACGTACAAGTTTAATATATATGAAGGTCGAAGTACCAAATTTATTAGTAATTGAAGAGTATGTTTCTATGGAAGCATCATTGAGAGTGCTTGTATTATAGTACTGTCTATTGAATCTATGTGCACTATACAGGGTATGTCATTTTAAGCGTCTCAATTGAGCACGATGAAATATCAATAGAAAGGTACACTATAGGTGCTCATTAAATTTGTATTGATATTCTTTACCACTTTTATTAAACCTAAAGTATCGATTTCCATTTAAAGAAAATTTGTTGTCTTTCGTATCTCGCTACTTCTGCAAAAATAACTGCAATAAATATTAAATTTTCTATTAAATCCGTACAACTTTTAATGGAAACATTTTGTTGTAAAATCAATAGAATCGATTGACGAGAAAATGTTCAGATTCTTATCGTCGTGGTATTAAATGAATTTATTTACATTAGCAAATACCGTAATATTTACATATCCATTGTTTTACAAGGTATGGATCTTGATCGAGACCAGAATATAATTTATTGTGGAAAATACCTACATGATTCTACATATTTTCGTTGTTAAAATATACAACATCAAGATAAAGATTGGATCGATAATGTTTGATTACGAAGCTATCGGCGTATACTTCCATTGTGTAGTCTTTCTTGTATCTCTGTAAAGAACCTTGAAAAAGATTATTTTATTTGGGAATCAGAAGGAATGTTAAAAAATTAAAATGTTGTATATGGGCTATATACAATATACTGAATTCTTTCAGTTAAATAAAACAATTATTTTGTTGTTGTTTTTTTTTTTTATAATGTTTCTCTTTATCATTTCAGTCAGCTTTCAAAGCCATTGAGCAGGAGTACTCCATCGATGGCAGCCGGTGGAACTGTTCAAACTCCAGCGAAGATCAGTAGATCTTCATCTAGATCCTCGCCATCGTCCACCAGCAGTGCTAGACAGAAAAAGTTTCATCGGCATTTTACTCAGGTAATTAATGAAATAAAGATATCATTTTCTAATGGGGCAAAGCAAAAGAATATGAGTTAAATTTGAATAAAAACGGGATAAATAGCAAGCAAATGCATTGAACTATTAATTGTAATTAAATGTATATATGGGGCACTCCACGTCAAATCGATCATTTTTCGATTTGGCTGAAACTTTTTTATCATTTTCTATCCCATTAAAAACCTTTCTAAGAATTTGTTCAAATTTTTTACCCAACTCAAAACAAGTTATGAAGTTTTCAAAAAAATGGCTTTTTTCTTTCAAATAGCCGTAACTATGTCAAAAATTGACTTATCAGGACGTCTTTCTTCTTAAATTTTTTATTTTTAAATGTACTTTTTGGAAAAAAAAATATTTGAAGTCAAATTTTTTAAAAAATTTCGTTTCTTTAGAAAAAACGTCAAATTTTTCAAATTCCGGTATTTTTTATGTTTTCCTTTTAAACTTTGGCTCACTCTGAACTTAATTCCGAGCTTCGTCTGATGGGTCGAAAGGTTACAATGCACCATGTGTCAATTTTTCAAGTCAATATAATTAACAATTTATTTAGATTTTCTTGATCGCTTAAATAATTTACATATTGTTCTTTTATATAATATATATATATATAATAAGTTACATATTGTTCTGAATCAGAATAATTCCTTACAAAGAAACACCATATGAAACCATAACGGTGAAGTTTTCGCCAAGTGAAAACTACAATAAAGCTGCAGATGATCTAGTTGACCAATTTTTAAAAACAAATACCATTGTAGGAATTGAGCAGTTGCATAGTATTATACCAAGCAATGATAGATGTTTGTTTATAAGGAATTATTCTGATTCAGAACAATATACTGTTTGTAAATTATTTAAACGACCAAGAAAATCTAAATAAATTGTTAATTTTATTGACTAGAAAAATTGACACATGGTCCATTGCAACTTTTTTATAATTATAATTTTCGATATTATATAATTAACCTACGGTCATTAAATAGATTTAAAAATATTAATATATGTATATTTATTTAGGTTTATTTTAATATAAAAGGAAAATTATATTGCGAAAAAATAAAAAATAAATTTTGAAAGTAGAAAAAAAAATAGAAAGAAACGTCGGCCTATCAGACGAAGCTCGGAATTAAGTTTAGAGTGAGCTAAAGTTTAAAAGGAAAAAATAAAAAATACTGGAATTTGAAAAAATTGAGTTTTTTTTCCAAAGAAACGAAATTTCTTAAAGAATTTGACTTCAAATATTTTTTTTCTATTTTTTTCCAAAAAGTACATTACAAAAAAAAATTAAAAAAAAATGTCCCGATAAGTCAATTTTTGACAAAGTTACGGCTATTTAAAAGAAAAAAAGCCATGTTTTGAAAACTTCATAACTTTTTGAAATGCCCTATATATATTCCAAGTCCGATAGAATACAAAACATATGTCATCAATTTTCACTTTCAAAATGTAATATGTTGAGGTATGTCTTTAAAATTAAAGAAATAATTCTGATTCATATTGTTTTGTTTGCCCACCAAAAAAATATGAAGTATCATTATTATCATTAAAATTTAATTAGACTAAGCAAAAGGACAGTTTGTCAGAGCTAATATTTAGTCTTCAAAATTTCGACATCAGGTAGCCGCAGATGAACGTGTATTAAACTACTACAGTTGTGCGCTGGTGGGCGATATCCTACTTCAAGGTCATCTTTACATAACACCGAATTACTTTGCCTTTTATAGCAACGTTTTCGGTTATGTTACAAAATTGTTGATACCGACAGCCTCGGTATTAAAGATCAGTAAAGAGAAAACAGCTAAGATCATTCCAAATGCGGTCGCAGTAGCGACGGAAGATGAGAGACACGTATTCTGTTCTTTACTCTCGAGAGATTCGACCTTCAAGCTGATGAAACAGGTTTGGGATGAGGCATTATTACCGAGAACTTCACCGGATGTTTTACCTCTTCCCGATGAGGTTAAGTTATTACCACCGGATACGTTGCTGGTCGACGATTCGGAAGTTAATCCTGAAGAGGATGATTCGAGTATGTCAGAAAGTGGTACCGATCAAACTGCTTCAAGACCACCGACCGTTTGTACGGATACCGATGGCTTGTCAGCTACTGTTTCTAGACCAAGTCATACTCCTGTTCCTGGTACGAGGTTGGTAATCTTCTTTACACATCTATCTATCTTTTTTTACACACACACACAAAAATACAAGTAAACTATCATACACCAGACCTACTTACTTTAAAACTAATTGTAAGTACTTCTCGCGGATATTGGATTGTATAGGATAGGTCAAAAGGAATCGTTAATCAATTATTATTCTCAATAAAATTACTCTATTCTTTGAATATTTTTCTAAACCAAATAAGACTTGTATAATTTTTCGATCCAAAGGAAAAATAATAATCCTAAAGAGTCCGGGAAAAGAGTGTAAATGATTCATTATATAATATCACCTAAAGAGGAGTTTTTAACTTATTCTATAGAACATAAAATAGGACACGAATATTGGAAAATTTGTGAGATTTTTTGGCGTCGTTCCTTGTTGTTGTTTTTATTTTTTTATTTTTTGCTTTCTAAATAATTTCTTTTTTCTTATTTTAGAATGGATTCAGTGACACCATCGATACCAATCTCACCAGACAAATCTCGTTCCTTTGGCACATTGTTTGTTGGTGGATTGAAGCCTGGTACAGTTATTGCTATATTGGTTGTGGTTCTAGCAGCTTTGTATATTTCGGCAGCCATGATGATGTTCCGCATTGATAGATTGCATACGGCATATCTGAATCATCCTCTTGTCTCGCCGGAACACTTTACGCACGATCGACTCTTGCATTATCTTAATTCAAATCTCGATCAGATAGCTAAGGTAAATTTGAACATTTCAACTTATAATTAGTTTCTTTTACGTTTCTCTCTCTCTCTGTGAAAGTGTGCTTTTACTTAATGTGTTTTCATTTTCTAGGTCCGGCAAAGTTTGCAAACGTTGTCGCAACAATTTGTAGCAATGAGCCAAGCTGGTGAAACAGGATCAGCAGCTGTTTCCGGAGGCCCGATAGAACCTGAAGATGCGCCGAGTTAGCCCCCGGAGTGGATAAATAATAATGTCATTAAACCAAATAATAATAATACGAGTATCCGTCGCCTTGCTAGCGTATGAAACGTGTCTCTTAATCTGATGCAAGACAATTATGGCGATCACCACATCATTAATGACGATAAAATATCGTTTAGCACCCCATCACGATTAGAACTTCCAACAACAAGAAAAAAGAAAAAAGAAAAAGAAAATGAAAAAAAAGAAATCAGGGATTGTGACACTCGTAGGCAGCTCAGTCATGAAAAAGGAGAAGAGTGAATTTTACGCTTTTAAGATGATCATCTTCTCTCTTTATATATATATATATTTTCTCTCTCCCACAATATCAACCCCCTCTCCTTCTAGCCTCATCACGAGAGTCTACCACGCCTTTTATTTTTTTTCCGCATTTGCGTTTTCTATTGTTCGTTGTTAATCGTAGATGATTTCATTAAATGATTTAGAAAAATTGTTATTAATAGGGATGAAGATAGAGAAAGACGATTTTTTAATAAAAATTGAAATGAATTGAAGGATGAGTGAAGAAATTATGAGTATGGAAGTAAAAGTTGCTTTTTAACAGCGAACGAAAAAAGTAATTTTGTTCGAAACTAGTCACGCGTAACCAAGGCTCCCTGGTGCGAAATAAAAAACATGAACAAGAAGAAACAAAATATAAGTATATATATATGTGTATGTATATGTACATATATATATTTATATATATACATATATACTATGCATATATATGTATAGAACAATTATGTACATGCACTTATACAAAAAAAAAATGTACACACACACACATACACATATAGTACATGTATATTGATAAAAAAGAAAAACAAGTATGTATACATAAAGATAGAATTAATTGCATATTTCGCGATTACTTATGTCCGTAATTTATATAATTTGACAACTGGTCGAGCATTAACGTTGTTTATTTTCTTTTTAATTTTGTGATATCGATAAATGTGCTCGATAAACACTAGTAATAGAATTTATAACACATTTTTGCCAAAAATAATGCCATAATTCTATGAATTCCTTGTAGCGCACTACAATAGCTTCTAAAAGTTGTTTTGATATTCTAAAGGAAAGGAAAAAAAAGCAAAATTAAGAAAGAAAATGGAACGATGATGAAGCGGGTTCATGAAGATTTTTCATAACCAATCTAATTTGAATATTGTTAAGAAAAAGAAAAAAAATGAAAAAAAAAGAGAAAATAATAATGATAAAAGGAAAGTAACTATGTAGTAGTTGCCGTATTTGCGTGCACACGAACGTTCCTATTATTATTATTATTATTTTTATTATTATTATTAATATTATTATTATATTATCGTTATTATTATTATTATCATTATCCATGGAAGTTTTTCTTATTTTTAATGTTTTTGTTATATTTTATTTTTATGGAAAAATCGAAAAACACATAAAAAAGTGCTCGCGAAATATATAATGTTTTGCATACCGAGAAAACATAATATGTACTCGATCTATCGCGTTCGTTGTGTTTTTTTTTGCTTTCAATGTTTGGGATATGAAAGGGATGTTTCAAAATAGTGTTATGTTATTAATTATATTTCCAATGGAAAATAATTTTTCAACAAAATTGATAATAATATGTGGTACGAGAAGAAGAAAAAGAAGAGGAAAAAAAAGTAAAAGAAGAAAAAGAAGAAAATGATGATGATGACGATGATGATGATGATGATGATGATGATGATGATGATGATGATGATGATGATGATGATGATGATGATGATAAGATAGGAGATTGACTGTGATAATAGGATCGAGGACGCATCTCGTTGAATGCACGACCGCGTTTTCATAACTTATAAATTTCGTTCTTCTTTTTGTTCTTTTTTGTTCCTTTTTTTTATCATCCCCGTAATTGCGTCCTACGGGTTTTAATTAAAAGAAGAAAATGAATATTTTTTTTTGTAATGATAATAATATTCATTATACCAATAAAAATGATTATTAAAAATGTTTCGTAAAATTGAAAAATAAAAAAGGAAAGGAGGAAAAAAAAGAAATAAATAAATAAAAAACGTGGTCGTATTTTCCTCGAGCACAACGTGGGATCTAACAAAGAAAAGTGCAGTTATAATAATTATTATATTATTAGCTACGTATGTATATTTATAAAATCTTATATGTATATTATATATGTATAGGCGAAAAATTAAGAAATTCCTTTATATATTGAGTTTCGTGTATGTATTTGCATATGTATAATTATTTGTTGATTATTTCATATAATTATTCAGGCGTTCCAAATTTAGAATTAATGACTGTTATAATGGTCGATCGATGATCTTTCGTTAGATTTCGGGTAATCCTCGTTTTATTGTTTTATTTTTAATGTTAGAATTTAACGAATGCCTGTCTTAAGTTATCTATTTATTTATTACAAATGTTTAAACAAGGCGTGAAAAATAACATTCATGGCCGAACGACGTAGAAACGAACTTTTTTTTGTTTGACCGACGTCGTTGAGGTCCCAACGGAAATGTGCAATGAACATATTTTAATTTTTCCCTTTTATAAAACGAGCAACTCAATTGTTAACTTAGCTCGCATAGATCTTTTCAATATGATCTATTCGAATCTTTCAACAATTCCAAGGTAAATCGAGGCTTCAAAATAATTACACGTGCCATAGAAGAGACGGAAAACAGGTGCGTTCGGATAAAATTCGATTTTTCAAAAGACGCGAGCTAACGCATCGGGACTAATAAAAGAAAGAAAGAGAGAGAGAGAAAAAAGAAAGAGTGTGTGAATGCGTGTATCGGAATATGATTGTCAGTATGTTTATCGTGTATGTGTTTAAGTATATCGCGGGTTCAAAAATACACATATAGTAACATGTACCATTACTTTGAAGAGAAAGAACTGAGTAGCGATACAAAATTTGATAATACTTGAACGGTTTATAATAACTCAATGAGATAGAATATGTTTATTTGTCTTTCTTTTTCATTAATCTACAGGTAAACAATTTCATTTACGTTATGCGAACTTATCGTCAATTTATCAAGAGAGAAAAAAAGAAAAGAAGAAAAATGAAATTAAAAAAAGTAATAAAAAAATATACAAATATTTGTAGCAATGTCTAAAAAAATTTAGCTAGCAAGCTTACAATCGACGATGGTAGCCAAGTATTTTTGTGCCAAAAAATTCGATAGAAATTGAATAATTAAATATCGTTAAGGGAGGAGAAAAATAAACTCCTGAAAAACGTCCTAGGATCAACAAAATTTGTTCGATGCTCAGATAGAAAGAAAGAAAGAAACAATTTGAATCCGCGAAAGCCGAATATGCGTTAGCTGCTGCATTCCGTAGCGAACAAGTTACCGATTCCACGTTCTTATTTATAATAATAATATATATATATATATCGTCTATACTTGCCTTAATCTAAATATTTTTAGACTTTTTAGGTGGGTGCTCGATATAAACACGGTCCATTTTACTTATTAGATCAGATAAATCTTCTAATATCTATATTTCACTAATTCAAATTGATTGATTTTTGAATTGAGTATTAATATAAAAAAAAACACATCACGCGATCGATTCGCGCATTCCGAGCGTCGACTAATTTTATTTAAATAAGTTTTAATTGATCTAAGTTTCTTCAGATCATTGTTTAATTATCATCATCATCGTCATTTTGATCTCTCTCTCTCTCTCTATCTCTCTCTATCTCTCTCTCTCTTTCTCTCTCCTTTTGACCTTGTTGATTTAACTTTGACATTCGGATTGCGTTCGTCGATAAATCAATATGAAGATACATATATCGAAACTATTATCTTTCATTTCTTACATAAAAAAAAAAACAGATTATGTCGTTGATTAAAATGATCGATTATAACGAAAATTATAAATAATGTTTCGTCGAATATCGAAATAAAACTTTCTGTGTTTTTTTGAAAAGAAGTAAAAAAGGAAAGAAGACTTATAAATAATTGGAAAAAGAGAAAAGGGTGACCAATACTTTACAACATAAATCGTCTAAATCACTTACACACACACAGACACAAGAAAAACGCAAAAATAAAATTTATGAAAACTTCTCTCGGACTCTTTTTTATCCTTTCAACGATAAATAAATAAATAAGCTTTTCCTTTACGATTACGATAAAACATGCGGGAAACCGCAGCATCCAGTGTACGTTGTTATATTATAAACCTAGTATTATATGGACTTCATTATGATTCTATTTATCTCAACAATAAGATAAGTTTTTCTAGCAAATAGTGCTATGTCCAAGAACTCGAGAATTAAAATGCTTATTAGCTTATTTTTAATCGTCAAAATATACTAATAAAATATCTATAGATTATTATTAATTTTTAATTTTGCCTTTTTTTTACATAAAAAACAAGAAAAGTCGATTTTAATCTATAGATTAGGTGAACATTTTGTCTTTCTTTAATATTTATTATAATAATTTATAAATTACTTTTTAATTTCATGAAGTACAATGTAAATTATTTTATGAAATAGAGATTATGAATAATCATTATTAATATTAGAAATAAAAGTAATTATAATGTAAAATAATAATAATAATAATAATAATAATAATTAACCAAGACATCAAAAATCCTTATAAAAATGGAAGAATCTAACAATAAGTAAATGATTCGACTTTGATCAAACGTTTACACGCTTATAAAAAAATCAGAAACTCCAATTAGGATGTTAAAAGATAATAATTAAGAGTGACCGAGGATGGCAGTTTTTATCGTGGTAGTAGGGATATTGCGGTCGGAGAGGTGGATATTGCAGGTTATATAAAAACATGTAAGACGTCTTTAATTGTCAGTCAGAAGTTAACTTAACTTGGAAATTGATAGCTAAAAGTGAAAGTTTCTACACACGTTCTACAATTTTCGAAAAATAAAACACTCAAGGTTAGTCTTTTACTATATAGTATAAAAAAATAAAAAATGTAACATTTAAATTAATTCCATTTATTTTGTTTAAAATCAGAAAATAAAATATTAATCCCATTTTTCCATGGAATTTTTCTAATGAATTTTTATAACGATTTTTATTTTGAAATATATATGAAAAAATGCGTTAAAAGCAATCGTACATCTTAGGTTTCGATTTTTAATTTCTTACGTAGAAGAAGAAAAAAGATAATCTCATAAGAGAAATATTTCAAGAAAAAGGTCCACCATGGGTTTTCCTTTCTTTCTCGATTACTTTTCTCGTAACATTTCTTATATCAAAAATAAACAAATCATAAAGGAATTTTATTCGATACTATCGACACAAAAGCCGAATTTGAAAAAATATTTCGACGAAGTAAAATGAATAATTTAACACAAAGTTTAATAAATTACAGTGTATTTTCTGTAGTGTGTTTTTTAAATAATGCTAAAGATTTTGTAGTATTTTTTCTATGTCAACATACCTTCGATACACTGAATAATCTTTATTAAAAATGTTGACAGAAGTAAAGTTCAATAATAAAAAACATGTGAATCCTTTTATGCTTATTGGGTATCATTTTCAGCTACTTTTAATGTGTTTTACATTTATTCAAATCAGAAGGTTAACAAATTTTTTTTCTAAATTCTTTTGAGATCTCCCACGTAATTTAAATATCATTAAAAAGTATTTAATAAGAAAGATGTTAGTTTAACCAAATGTATAGAGAAGAATTATTTTTGAAGCTTATTCACATTCTCGGAATGTGAGATTTCACTGTAACAAAATGATGGAATCGATGAATCATTTAAGAGGTCATGTTTCCATTCCATTCGGGGATGTAACTACTTCGTTGACAATTCGATCACGCAACATCGATCTTTCTTAGACTTATCCTTTCATGCGATGACGTGATTTTTCAAAAGCGGATACAATCTTTTATTTCTACTCGTATACAAAGTATATATGATGTATGTTTACTTGTGGAGTTGAGTGTTATTATGTAAAGAACAAATGTAAAACAAGAGAACTTTGATTTACCTTGGAAAAATGGATTTACATAGGTACACAGATTAGTTGACAAATATAAATCATAAAAATATATTCACCTGTGAATTAGATGTCGAACCAGGAACCATTAATCGTGGACATGGTGTATATGTACGAAAAGGAGAATGCTGAACACCATCACACAAATAATTACGAAATGATTCATTCAGAAAACCCAACACCGGTACTACGACGAGGTCAAGCTTTCAATATGGCATTGAGATTTAATCGTGAATACGTCGATGAAACGGATATCGTTAGACTCTTGTTTAGTTTTGGTCCAAATCCAAATATAATGAAAGGTACTAGGGGAGTTAACACGATAACAAATCGAGACTCATATTTAACGGATTTGGAAGCATGGGGTGTACGAATGGTAGCAATTCGTGGAATGGATTTGTCTGTGGAAGTTAGAAGTCCTGTTGACAGTCCAGTAGGTGTGTGGCAATTAAACGTTGAAACAACGACTCTTGGAAGAAAAGAACCTCCAAATACGTACAATTACGAAAATGATATATACTTGTTGTTCAATCCTTGGCTAAAAAGTATGTAAGCAAGCATTATTGAGTCTGTAACAATCGTGATTTAATTTTTATTAACATAGGAAACTTCTTATAGAGGATCTGGTCTTCATGGAAGACGAACAACTTCTCGATGAGTATGTTTTGAACGACGTTGGAAAGATTTGGGTTGGTCCATGGGGAAGTTCTCGAGGTAGAGAATGGATCTTTGGTCAATTCGATGCATGCGTTTTACCAGCATGTCAATTATTATTAGAAAGATCAGGGATCAAGGCTGTATCCAGGGGAGATCCTATTAAAATGTGTCGAGCGATATCAAGAATCGTAAGTGATTAATTTTGATTAAAAAATAAAGGCTAAATCGAGTGTTACATTTCGTAGGTAAATTCAAACGATGATAAAGGTGTGGTAACTGGTCGTTGGGACGGTGAATACGAAGATGGTACAGCGCCAGCAGCTTGGACTGGAAGTGTTCCTATATTGGAACAATTTTTAGAAACAAAAAACGAAGTCAAATATGGACAATGTTGGGTATTCGCTGGTGTCGTAACAACTATCTGCCGTGCTCTTGGAATACCATCAAGAGTTGTATCAAATCTTGTATCAGCTCACGACGCGAATGCCTCCTTATCGGTCGATCGATATTACAATGCGGACAACGAAGAACTCGAATATGATCCAAATAATTTGGAAGGTGAAGATTCCATTTGGAATTATCACGTTTGGAACGACGTTTGGATGGCTAGGCCTGATTTACCCAAGGGTTATGGGGGTTGGCAAGCTATAGACGCTACTCCGCAAGAACCATCAGATAATTTCTATCAATGCGGACCAGCATCGGTTGAAGCTGTAAGACAAGGTGCCGTTGGTTATAATTATGACGTTACTTTTATATTGGCATCCGTCAATGCTGATCTTATGAGATGGAAAGAAGATCCAGAAAGTGAATTGGGATACTCCAAAATTGACTGCAACAAATATCAGTCAGTTGAAATATTTATTATCAATTAATAATAATAATAATAAATAAAGATTCAATGTGTTTTTACAAATGTGTCCACTTATAAAAATACATTTAATTTTTATTTTTTTTTAGTATCGGTCGAATGATCTTGACGAAAGCACCATGGATCTTTGATCCAAACGGTGATAAAGATAGAGAAGATATAACATCTCTTTATAAAGCTAAAGAAGGTCAGATAAGTTTATTCATTTATTTATTCTTTGATGTTTTGTATTCTTTTTTCTCTCAATACGTTATTTTGAACAGGTACGGAAGCAGAGAGATTGACCTTGTACAGAGCAATACGTAGCACTGAAAGAGCCAAGAGATTTTATTCTTTGCCAGAACCAAGCAAAGAAGACGTCGAATTTGATTTAGTAGATCTTGAACGTGTTAAGATAGGAGAACCATTTGCTGTTACCGTCAATATAAAGAACAAATCGAATCAACCAAGAACAATTCAAGCTATATTATCTGCGGGCAGTGTTTACTATACTGGTGTCAAGGCAAACTTGGTGAAGAGAGCCTCCGGTGATTTTATTCTTCAGCCTAATGCAAGTAAGATTAAAATAATTACCGAGACTACGCGTCGTTATATCAACATTTCATTTCTCATTTGTTTTTAAGTATGCACTTAAATGACAAGAATATGAAAAAATCTTCGCATACAAACCGCATCATAAGCAACAGCATAAGGCATTAACATATCTATTACATAACGATTTATGCATGTAAATCGATTAGGCTATGCGATTTTTTTCTTCTTATTTAGAAACATTTAGAATTATATTTCCTGTTTACTCGTCATGCTATAATTATTTTGTTTATTCTTCTCTTTTTCTTCTTTTTTTCTTTTTCAGACGAACAATTAAGACTTACAGTCACCGTAGATGATTATTTGGATAAATTGGTAGAATATTGTATCATGAAACTCTACACAATTGCTACTGTGAAAGAAACGAAACAAACTTGGGCAGACGAGGATGATTTTCAAGTTCTCAAACCAAATATCACTGTCAAGGTTGGATATTGATAATTAATTAAACGAAAATAAAGTATCCATCTCTAAAATCAAAACTTGTAACGAATTATTATTAATATATATTACAGATTGAGGATGATCCAATCCTTGGAAGACCAACTACCATAACACTTAGTTTCAAGAATCCTTTGCAAAAGACATTAACTAATTGCAAATTTAATTACGCTGGTCCTGGATTGGCCAGAAACAAAATTTTACCTTTCAGGGACGTTGGACCATTGGAAGAGGTTTATGTAGAACATCAACTAGTTCCGCAAAAACCAGGAGAACAAAAAATCATTGCTACGTTTGCTTCGAAAGAATTGGTTGATATCACTGGATCAGCTACCATCGAGGTCTTGGATGAAAATTGAAAATTTATCGACAAAAAAAATCATATTTTTACTCTTATAAATACGAAAATAAACTGAAAAAGAAGAAATAAAAAAGACATCGTCGCAATAATAATTATAATTTTATATATTTTATCAAAGTTTTATAACATAAAATTAACAAAAAATACAAAGAAATCTCTTAATTTTTAGTAGAATATAACGTATACCTATTTGTATCAACACATAATTGCAATTGCACATATAATCTTTGTTAATATTATTTGTTTAAATGATACTTTTGTTTAGTTTTGAATAGTTTTTGAATATATTACTAATATACATATATAAACTATGTTAATATATAAAACAATGTAATTAAATTTTGATAAATTTTATTAAGAAACAAACGTAACGAGAAAATACCTGGAAAAAATGCACGAAAATCTAACGAACATGTGTAATATCAACTACGCGGAGGAAGAAAAATAAAATTTATTATTACTTCATAAACGTCTCGCAAGTAATAGAAAAATTCAAACAAAAATATACAAAGGAACACACAGTAAAATAGATCAAAAGAAGTAATCCTTCTCTAGTGATAGCTAAATCGTAAAAATCATTACATTCTTCTTCTTCGTTTTGAAGATTAGGAGATGAAATCTCTTTTTTATAGTATTTAATCATTTTTAAATCTTGATTTCTTATATTCAAAGCACTTGATTGACTTGTTCTTGTAGAATTATTAGTGTTGAAAAAAATGGAATGTTGAGATTCTTCTGATATTATTTTCACTTTTTTCTCCTCCGTGTTGTTTGAATTTCTGATTGAATCAAAGACGAAACTATTGGTCTCGTCAGATTCATCATTTGATAATGAATAATCAGTTGGCTTAGATTCACAAAAGATATTTTCGATAGAAAATGATTTAATTTTCATATCCAAAGTATCCTCGACTTTGTCGTTGAAATCATTGAGATTGTTATAAAAATGATTACAATTCTCATTAAAATATTCACAGGATAATCGTTTATCACGTTCAATAGATTCTCCTTTTTCAAAGAATTTTTCTAAAGAATCTTCGGATAACGAGTTAGATTTTGTTGAAAACCTTTCTTTACATTCTTTTGATTGATTATCATTCGAATTATCTTCAGAAATTCTAACAGTTTCGTAGAAATATGTCGAATAACGAGAAGTCGTTTGCAATGTATCCACGTTATCACTCATTTTATTAAGATCTGTATTAAGCAGTTGAAAATCTTCTTCTGAAATTTTCGATGATCGTTTGGAAGAATGACAAGAAGATAACGAGGCTTCTATTATAGATTTATGTAAATCTTCATAAGATCTATCGTCGTTCTTTACTTGCTTTTCATTTGATGATTTTGAGAAATCATTCGACGATACAGTCATATCTTTAAAATTAGAATCATATGGGGTAGTAGTTTTTCCAATTCGATAAAATATATCGTTAGCTTGAATTGCGGTCGCCTGTAATTTATTCAATTGTATATCAACGCTTTGCAATTGTTCTTTGATACCGTTTAATTGGTTCGTCAGCGATTCGGATAACGTAGATCTTTCAATGTTATCATTGCCATTATTTATTTTTGCTAACAATTCGTACGATTTGTTCAATTTAATTTTATCTTCTTTACATTCATTTTCATCGTTAGGTTGTTCACAATATAACTCTACAGTTTCCTCAACCCATCGATCATTAGGAAGATCAGTATTTTCTTTCTGATCCTTGTCTACTGTTTTCGATAGATTATCGTTGGGTTGTTCACAATATAACTCTACGGTTTCTCTTACCCATCTATCATTATGATTTAATTTTTCTTCATCGCTCGTTCCTATTGATTTTGATTCAACGTTTACAATAGTATCAGTTTCATCGCAATTGTTTATTAAATTTATATTTAGATTAGTAGCATTATTTTTCATTACTTTATAGGAATGTTCATTCGTTAGAATTGAAATCATTTGAATTGGTAGTAGTATCGATTGATCTTGTGAAAGAACTTTGGTAGCAACATCTTTCAATGAAACATTTAAATCAATTTTATTAGGAGATGAAGAAATAATTGTTTTATAGAATTGCTCAGAATAATTAGATTTGACATCATCGATGTAAGTAAAAGCATCGCAACACGATCTTAAATCCGATATAGTTTGCGAAATTTTAGATTTCTTTTCATCGATCATGTGATCGATCGATTCATTATCGTTAGATCGAAGCTTTTCTATTATCGTTAAGTTCATTGATTTTGTCTCTGTATCATTATTGTTGTTTAATGAAGTATCAATGGGAAGTTTGTTTAAAGGATTCTCCTCAATATCATTTGTTTTCGAAGAATATAAGACATTTGATACCAAATTAGGAGAGGTTTTATCTTTCTCATTATTGTCAATTACATCAGAATCTTGTTTAAATCGATCATTCAATTCAATTAACTCCTCCAATTCATTCTCCTCGCGATTATTGTCCATCAAAGTTTCGAAAGAATCTTTATCTATCTCAGCTGATTGATTTGGCTTAATAGACTGATTAAAAATCATGTTGGTTTTTGATTTTGACGAAGAGAGAGATGATACTTGACATTTTGATGAAGCGACCGCTGTCATTAAATTGGATACTGAACTAAGGTCAGTTTTATAGCTATTATTTGTAGAAGATGTTAAACTGGATTGATTCTCAATTGGTGTATGATGATCTAAATTTTCATAACTCTTCAATACTGACTTTAATAAATAATTGGAATCGTCTATCTTAATAATCTCTTCATTAGATGAATGTAATTTTTCTTTAGATGATTCTTCTTTCATCTCTTTCTTCGTTGACTGTTCAGTTTCTTGATTTTGATACGTTGATGATCGAATTGCAGGAAATTCATCAGGAACTTTTAATAAATGCATCAACGACTTTCTTTTATCGTTTCTTTCTAGACCGTCTAGAATTTGGTCCTTTACCTCCTCATTTTTTTCATAATCTTTAATGAAAATATTCGTAGGAATATTTGTAGAAGAATTACTTGTCATTGGTAATTTACCATCGCGTTCATTTTTAAACACAATCTGCGATGTATTCCTTGATGTTAAACTAGATATACGCGGACGCGATTTAGGTTCAGATTTGTCTTTCGTTAAATTCAATTCTCTACTCTTACCCCGAACACTCGTTAAAAATATATTCGATGAATTTCTATTACTTTTTAGTCCTTTCGATGATATTTGTGTTTTTCTAAACAAAAAAAATATCAATGAAAATATATCTACATGACTATATTAGTTAATGCAGTAATTAAACCATAATAATGTTACTTACGCGAATAATTCGCATAAGTCGTTTACACGTTCCTCGACCAAATTCTCATTTCTTTGATTATCCTTGCAGAAATGCTTTCTTTTCAAGACTGTTGGCTCTGATGGATTAGCAATTGATCTGAAAATATTGTATTTTATTTGGTTATTATTATAAGTAAAATAATATTTTAATTATATATAATTTATTTAATATATATATATATATATATAACATAAACAAAGTACCTTCTTATTATTTGATTATCTTTATTAAACAACATCTGCGAGCGAGAATTAATCGGTTCATTACTTAAAAAAGTCGGATTAGAAACAAAAGGTTTAACAGCACCAGCCGGTTTCCAAACGGGTTGAACGTTGACTTGCCGATTTAAGCGAATGTCATTATGTTTCTTTGTTCGATCAAGATGTCTGCAGGCAGGATAGATCGATGGCGAGACCCTTCTCGTTTTTTTCTCTTTAATTATTTGAATAGTTTCCAAACGTGGTCCAACATTATTCTTAATCTTTTCTTTCTTATTACCAAAAGAAATATTTGAAATTGTATCCGTTGATTTCTTCGTCCTATTGGAATTTTCTAATAATTTGTACTGACAAACGATCGGCTTCTCTGAACAATTTTGCTTCTCTCTTAACGTTTTATCTTTCTTCGAATTAATCATTTTATTTTTTCCAACATTCGAAGAAGGATTCATTCGAGATTTGGATACAACATTTATTTCATTTTCCATTTGGTTTTCTTTTTTTATCGTGCTTAATTTTATATTTTGACCTCGATTCTTTGTACTTTCCATTCTGAAATCATCGTATCGTTTTTATAATACTGTTAGAAAAACTATTTAATTAAGCAAAATTATAAAATTAAAATCCATTTTGCATATTTATACAATTATATATTGTAAAAAAATTCGAAAGTATTAATGTTTACGAATATTGTATTTGTCCTATTGTTAAACTGTTAATCAAGAAAATTTAGTACTTGAGGGTTTTGGGGGTCGCTAATTGTGAATTTGATATTCTTTTTTAGAAAACAAAATACCGAACACAAAATCAAAGATAATTTAGATAAAGACAAAAACATAATTTAATTGTACTTACTGTCAAGCGAATATTTCATATTTATATGTTAAAATCGGACAAATATTAACTGTATTATGCGCGTTTAAAATAATCGTAACATTCGGGGAGCTGTAAGTCATACATGCAATGCGTTCGACGTTCATGTTTCAATTAATAATTTACAAGTGTGCATAAGCACTTATCCATAACAAATGGTTGGTCAAAGACTCTACGGAGTCCACTAAATATACCCCTATGATTAAAAGTCCCCAAAAAATAACTTTTCTTTTGAACCTCTTTTCACGTTTTTATCCTATCCACTGTCCCTTGTATTGTATTACATAACAATATTTAAATAAACTAACCTATTATTAGATGGTCTCCTTTTCATATTATCCCAAGAAGTCTTTTGATGATGAATATTATGCTTCTTAATATTTTCTTTATTATCTTCTATAACAGAAATATCATCGGTTAAAAGCAACATATCGTTTAACAATCCCTTTACTTTGTCTCTTCGATCGATTATTTTCTTTCCAGTACTTAATAACTTTTGCTTGTCCTGCAAAAAATATAATAATGATTATACATACGCATATATTTATCAACAAGAATTTAGTACTCAAAACTATTACGTCATCTTTTGAAGTCCTCATCTTTTGAAAATCTTCTTTTTCCTTAATAGATTTCAATTCTAAAAACGTAGAATCTTGTTCTACAAGAAAAAGAAATAAAAATGATAAATCTTAACTCTTAGCGTGCAGGCCTCTGTAGCGAATCATTAAATGCATATGTGGTAAATTCGACCCCAGACAATAATCGCCTTTGAGTATCTCGGCAATTATGCACTTTTCCAAAAAAAAGGATCTGATACTTTTTATAATAAATTGATCAAATTTTAGGCCTGTGTAGTTAAATTTGCAAAAAGCAAAAAATGTAACTGTCGAAAAACGTACTTAAAATTGACATTGGATATTCAAGTACAACAAAATATTTAGTGTCAAATTTACCACTAATGCATACTGAATATAACATAAAAGAACAATTAATTAAAGTATACAATAATTATATATATAATAATTATAATACTAAATATAATAATTATATACACAATAATTATATATATAAACCTTCCATAGATATTTTTAAGCTTTTCTTAGACAGAGAGAGCCTTTCTTCTTTCAAAACTTTTTGAAGATTATTAATGTTTTTTCTCAATAAACCATTTATTTTTGTAGTAGCTTCTTCGCGGTAATTATTATTACAAATATAATCTTTACACCTATGTAACATAAAAAAGAATAAGAAAAAAAGTATATCATTGATTGAAAAAGTAAAATTCAAATAAATAAATAAATAATACCTCGTAATAAGTTCGTTCAAAGTTTCCTCAACTTTCGATGTAGAAATAGAATGAATAGAATTCGGTAATATTTCACGAGATTTTTTTCGTGTGATCAACGATAGTTCTTTTTTAATTCCCGCCAAAATTTCACAAACGTTTTTTCTCGAATGATTTCTTTGACGAGAAGTAACCAAATGAATTTTCCTTCTATAATCAGCTCTTTTGAAAGTTCTTCGTCTAATGTGACTAACTCGTGCACCTCTTCGTAGTAATTTAGTTAACTTTGTTATATCAAAAAATTTTTTTAAATGCTCTGATGATAAATAAATATAATTGTTGTATACATTGATTGTATTCGGAATAAAGTGAGTTGAATTCGTCAAATTCAAAGATGATTCCTTCGCGATATCTAAATCAGAAATATTTTCAACCATCCAACTACTCAATTTACTTTGAGAATTTGTTTTTCTAATATTAATTACTGCGTCTTTGCAATATCCTTTTTTCAAAGATTCGAAACAACAAGATTGGATATCTTCGGTTACATTCGATTTCCGAAAGTCCTTGTTCGGACTAGTTTGGTTCGTTTCGTTAAAATCGTTAGTGTCAATCGCGCAGTTTGAATCTAATAATGAATTTCTCAAAGAATTTTGTTTCAATTTATGATTTACAAAATTGTTAGAAGAACGTTTTTTTCTTGCTTTTTCTAAATCAATAATCCAATCCAATGTTTCCTTTGAATCTTCTTCTTTTCTTAAAAATTTCGATAAAACAAGCTTATTTGTTATTTTATTATCATTTTCTAATTCAGGCCGATAAAATGGTAATTCGAAACGCTGAAGAAAATCTTCATCTCTACCTGAACTTGTTTCAACATCTTTTAACATATCCAATTTGTTAACGTCATTATTTTCTTGAGTTGGGATAATAAAAGTATCGTCAAGTTTCGAATGATCAAAACTTACGCGACGACAACCTCGAAAAATATCATTGTCGTCGTCATTACCAAAAAGTTGTACGAAAGTTGCAGAATTTTCTTTGTTGTTACATTCGTCGGATTCGTTGAAATTCTTTGGAGGTGTTCGAAAGAATTGTTCTCCTGAAACCCAATATTTCGAAAAATCAATGTCATTTGCATTTTTAACCAAAGTCGAGGATTTATCACATTCCCTTGAAGGTTTCCGATTACCATTCGAAGAACTATCTCTCAATAAATGTTCACATTTACTTAACAATTTCTTTCTTCTGTCGTTTCTACTAGATTTAAAATCGAAATTTGAATTTTCGTCTCTCGGTGATGTACATATTAAACCGTTACGAGTTGACAAAGTTCTTTTTTCCGAAATAGATTGTCTTTCTGCACTGTTATACATCTTTTTGATCTTTTTTCTTCTTTGTTGAAATATAAGTGTTGTACACGATATGAATATTAAGAATAGACTTTTTTACATTAGATATAAAATATAGAACATAATACACACACAGTTTTGATATAACATCACACACAATATACGATAGACCTATTAATTGCAAGATTAGAACTTATTTCAGTGTTTTGCATGGTTAAAATTTCGTCAATGCGAACATCGTTATGAGTTAGGAATACCAGAAAGTTCAGATTTGTTGGTTCATTTGTTTCATGTTTGCCCGTTGATTGGTTAATTTATAAAATATTTGACAATATTTAATTTGTTTTTTCAATAAAAAACAAATGACTCTATTTAACACTTGGGATGCGGGTATACTTCGCCGCAGACTTACGCGTGCAGCAGGCGTTTTTTCGTGAATCTTGAGGGGTTTGGTCAAATGCAAAGCGTTGCCTAGCAACATAAATACCATACTATACGTATTTTTACGTGCCTGCGACCCAGTGATAGACTGCAAAAAACGTAAAAGTATGTTGCCCGCATGCAATGTGTTAATATCGCTTTTATATTTACAAATACATCCACATAGTATTAATTTACTTTTAGATAGATCCTTATTATTACTTCTACTATTTTGATCATTTAGATTATGCATATAGTTAATTATTCATTGACGGGTAAAGAATAACATAGAAAAATATGGAGAGAATTTTTTATTTTAAAAACATTTTAATTCTCTTTTTATTTTTGCGTTGCAGTCGGAGCAGATTGATTAGATGATTTAGAGTCTCGCATTGAAGCACTACGTCTTCGTTTGATCTCTTCTTGACGTCTATTCTTCGCTTCTTTTTGCCTCTGAGCCAGCAACTTAGCATAATCTGCAGCTTGCTCTTTGCGAGCCAAGCAACGCCTCTTTTTCAATGCACGCCTATGTCTCCTTCTCTGTAAGTATATAGAGCAAAAATATTAGTATCATTTAAGTGATTTGATAATGTCTCGATACATATTGATAAATGTTTCTTTAATTATACCTGCAATGTCAAAGGTGTAATCAGGCGTTGAATTTTAGGAGCTTTAAGACGCTCCTTCTTGCCTTCTTTCTGGATGGGTCTTCTGACGACGAATTGACGTACGTCGTCTTCCTTTGAAAGATTAAAGAGCTTACGAATTTTGCTAGCTCTCTTTGGTCCTAAGCGACGTGGAACTTGCGTATCAGTAAGTCCAGGAATTTCCTTTGTAAAAATAATTATTAAAAGTTAACTAATTCAATTAGTGGTACTGTAATTATTTAATCTGATAAAAATAATTCAATTGAATTTGTCATTGTTTCGTTCGTACACTGAGAAACAGTAAGAAATAATGTAACAGTTTCCCAAATTAAAACGATCTTTAATCTACCATGTCTACGATAGTATTTCAAGATTATTTGCTATTCTTGCATACACCCTAGTAACATGGAATCAGTAGGAAACAGTTGGAATGTCAGGTTTATCTTACCTGTTCTCCCTTCTTCACAATTACCAATGCAAGTACTGACAAATTTGCATCGACGATGCAACCACGTACAGATTTACGTTTTCTTTCCCCATCACGTCTGGGTCTGTAGCAAGAGTGTCCCTTTGATAGCAATAACCGTACACGACCTATTTCAAGTATCATTATAATATCATATTTAAGAGAAAAGAAATAATACCTTCGATTGCTCGAAAATAAAGTTAAAAAATACTTACCATTAGTCAAGATACCCTGCTTCATAGGAAAACCTTGTTTGTCATTCCCACCAGAAATACGTACAACATATCCCTTCCATTCATCACCAAGAGAATCGGCTTCTACCTCTGCTCCCATGCGTTTCTCATAAAACATTCGGAGCTTGTGCTCGTCCGAAATTTCGAATAATTTTTGACATCCTGTGGCTGGAAACGATACGTTCAACTATAACAGAATAATCACTAATGATTAACATTACAAAAATTTCGATTTGAATGTTGTTACAAATATAGAGGTTAGGTTGTATTCCTAACGCGTTAATTCGGTAATCATTTTCATTCAAAAAATACTAAAATCGAAATCTCATTATTAAATAAACATAACATAATATTATATGAGAAAAAATATATATAATAATTGCTTTTAAACACTAATAAACAATTACAAAAAGTGGGGGCAACACGATGTTGACGACTCGTATATAATCAATACTAAATATAAATATATAAGCTGATGAGAGAATTGTTAATGCAAACAAAATATCTGCGAATTTTCATAGTATTTGTAAAAGTTATTAAATTGTTTGAGTAAAGAAAGATTCCAAAAATATTATTGGATTTTTACCTTCATCTTGAATTGAATAGTAACTTCCTCGTAGCCATGAAGTGAAAGAACGTCCGACTTGCTCAAATATATTCACCAGAGTGCGCTATCCGGATATCCTGTGAATATGGAATCCTAATAATTTTGAAATCAATTTCTTGTAAACATTATATTTGCATTTCGTTGAAGAAATTAAATCCATGGATTAATATATTCGTAAAAAAAAAAAATAATATTATAATCTAAATTTTTAAAGAAACGTTAGAAAGTACAAAATTTTATCTTCATAAACATACATACATATTTACATACACATGACTTCGGAGTTTAGTAAAATATGTATTTCTTTATAAATGTTTAAATGTAATTGACGATTATAGACTGTTCTCATAATTATATTTTTATTTATTGAATAAATATTAAATAGATAATAAACTTTAGCAAAGATATTAAAGAGAAATGTAGAAGCAGCGATATTTAATAGGTAATATCATGCGAAGAGGATTAATAATGTATAGTTGAATTACTTGTAAGAAAAAATAATCGTTATTGATAGTATATAATCGGTATATAACGGTAATAGATATTTGGGAAACATTCTAGACATATAATAGACCTCATTTCCATAGATTTGTTATTTTTGTTGATATATTTTTGTGTAAAATATTAGGGATGACCGGTAAAAAAGTGAGGCGGTGAGTAAACCGCGGAGAAGAAAAATAGGCTAGAGAGTGGCAGCACATAGAAATGCCGATTTGCGGGCGTGTGTAACGATTCGATATTAGAAAAAGTTATTTTAGAGTATCTTACGTTATGTCTATTAAATGCATCAACTCGGTAAACAAGTATTTCGGATAAAAGGAACGTACGGAATGCAATTTAAGTGTAAATGTAGGTTTCAAATCTAGATCGTAGCGAAAGATGCGAGCATTTGGACGTATATAGGTTATAGACGTTGTAACGACTAAACCTTCGCACGAGGAAAATGATGTAACGTCATTTTTCAAGATTTATTTTATTACTTAGGAATATTCAAGCGAATTTGAATACTATATAGATCTATTGCTAATGAAATGCGTATATTATTACGATTGTAATAAGGGATAGAAAAAGACTGTTATTATCTCGTATGTCTATCGGTTGTTTTCAAAGACACTGCTTTTGACAAAAAAACAAAAAACAAAAAGAGAGAAAAGAAAAAAGTTTTATTAACTCAGGCGTATAATACGAATGTGTAAACATTTTCGTAATGCTCTGTGAACTATTTCATGTGTCTCTGAATGTTTATGATATTTAGTGGGAAGAAATGGATGCTGCAGTGATAGAAGTTCTCCAGCAAGCAGGTAGTCAAAATCCTAATGTTTTAAAACCAGCAGAACAAACGTTAAAGCAATGGGAAACTCAAAGAGGATTTTACACTGCTCTATATGTAAGTTATTTGTCAAAGGAATACGATTATATTAATCTACAGTGTTTTCTATCTCATCATGAACGTAATTTATTTCTAAGCACGTTTCATGGAAACAATTTTTATACGTATTAATTTACAAATTTAATTTTTCGTTTATTATTTCAGAATGTATTTTCAAATCATTCCTTGGATGTTAATATTAGATGGATGGCTGTTTTGTACTTTAAGAATGGCGTTGATAGATATTGGAGAAAAAATGCACCAAAGTAAGGATTATTGCACATATATTATGATACGTTATATCTTATACCTTAATTTCTAAATTTCTATCTATATTCATATTATATTGCTATCATAAACTAATCATATTTAAGTTTAACTTCTTTATCCAACGATCTAATTATTTTCTTTTATATTAGTGGAATAGAAGAAGACGAAAAAGAATTTTTACGACAACGTTTGATAAGTAATTTTGAGGAACCTGTAAATCAATTAGCAGTTCAATTAGCAGTTCTCATTGCTAAAATAGCAAGGTAAGATACTAAAATATCTGATACAATAGATGCTCTAAAAATCATAGTTATAACTTTTGTTCTATTTTTTCTTATAGATATGACTGTCCCAGAGAATGGGATGT
The DNA here is from genome assembly GCF_010416935.1 of Polistes fuscatus. Taxonomy (NCBI): domain Eukaryota; kingdom Metazoa; phylum Arthropoda; class Insecta; order Hymenoptera; family Vespidae; genus Polistes; species Polistes fuscatus. Next base: position 6,868,486 of record NW_025113129.1, read on the forward strand.
ATTAATTCCTACGCTTTTGGAAGTTATTAGAGGTCAAAATTCTTTAGCACAGCATAGAGCGCTTCTTACAATGCATCATGTTGTCAAATCGTTAGCTTCTAAGCGTTTATTGCCAGATGTACGACTCTTCCAAGAATTAACAACCAATGTGATTACTTTTATTCTTAATACGTGGAATACATACACGGAATCATTTCTTATAATGGCATCTAATGGAGCAGATGCGAATCAAATACAAGAACCTTTAGAAAAAGCATTACTGTTATTAAAAACACTACGTAAGCTTATTGTTCATGGGTTTAGTAAACCATCTCAATCTCAAGATGCCATGCTATTTTTAGAAGTAATATTTGAGCGAGCACGTACATGTCTTGAATGGCGTTAGTATGATATAATTTTTATGTCTTCTTTTTATTTTTTCTTATCATTTAATTCAAATAAATTTACTCTTCTTATTTTAGGTAAAACGTTAGCTTCAAGAGGTATACAAATGGAGGTTTGTGATAAATTCATAATTAATTTGATCAAAGTGTTAATAGAGGTATTAGAAATGCATCCACTTTGCTACGTCGAATTGATACCAACAACTTTAGAATTCTCAGTTTTTTACTGCTTCACGGAAGCTGGTCAAGCATTAGCTTTTGAAAAATTTCTCATACAATGTTTAAATTTAATGAAATGTATTTTATTATCAGTTTGGTATAGACCGGCTAAAGTAATCGAAGGTACATATATACCATTGTTCGTTCTTTTTCATCTAAATAGAAAATGTGATATTTTTTAATTTATTATTCATATTTTTTATTATATAAAACAGAGACTAAAGATCCATTGACATTGAGAGCTTATCAATTAAGGCAGAAATTTTTTGTGCGCGAAACCTTAACCGAAATTTGTACAAGACTCGTTACTCATTATTTCCTTCTAACGCCCGCGGATTTGGAATTGTGGGACACTGATCCTGAGAACTTGGGTAAACATTAAAATATTTATATATATTCTATATATCTTCATTTTTCGTACTCGTCTTATAAATAAAGTAAATTCTTTTTCTTAAAGCTTCCGACGATGGAGGTGAACCATGGAAGTATAATTTAAGAGTAAGTATAAACTAATGCATTCTCTCTCTCTGATCATAACTTTTTCTTGTTATATTCATAATAATAATAATAATTTCATTTCAGGCTTGTACTCAACTTGTATTTTTGGCAGTTTTCCATCAATATAAAGATGTTCTTGCCTCTGTTCTGCTCGACTTGATACGCAGGTATCATCAACCCATTGAACCAAATAATCTACCTGCAATTCTGTTGAAAGATGCGGTGTATAATGCAGTTGGTTTAGCAGCTTTCGATCTGTATGACGAAGTAAGTATAACATAGAATATATATATCAATACATATAATCTACAATGCAAATGTAATTTAATAGAAATAATATAAAAATACCAATGTTTTATTAAGTCAATATGTTTTCTTAACGTTAGGTTAATTTTGATCAATGGTTTTCAACAACTCTAAAGGACGAATTGAAAGTGAAAAGTAATAATTATAGAATTATTAGAAGACGTGTATGTTGGCTTATTGGTCGATGGGCAAGTAAGTAAAGACAATGAAATATAATATGATGATGTGCGTGATAAAAAAGTACTATTAATTATACAAATTATAATTGAAAATTTATATATTCATAAGATAATATTATTGTTACATAGGTGTAAAATTAAGTGCTAAGTTGAAACCAGACTTTTACGAACTTATGATAGAAGCTTTAAGCCCAGAAGAAGACTTGGGTGTCCGTTTGGCAGCAATCGATGCCTTAAAACTTGGAATAGATGACTTTCAATTTAAAAAAGAAGAGTTCGCACCTTATTTGGAGCCTACGTTTACCTTATTATTCGCTTTGCTAAAAGAAGTTACCGAATGCGATACCAAAGTATGATCTCTCTCTCTCTCTCTCTCTCTCACTCCTTATATTTTTATTATGAAATTATTCTTTCATTTATTTAATTAATTATTTTTCTTATACCATAGATGCATGTTCTTTATGTATTATCCTGTGTAATTGAGCGAGTGGGAAATGATGTCAAACCATATGTTAGTGCTCTTAACTCATACTTATCGCTACTATGGCAACAATCTGAGGATCACAATATGTTGAGATGCGCTATAGTTACAACCTTAGTTCACTTGGAAAAGGTAATTATAAATCAGAGTTTATACATAAATAACAAAATAAACCATGTATAAATAAATTTAATGAAACAAATGTTCTTTTATAGTCTTTAGGCTCGGAAAGCATTATGTTGCAACCATTGGTGGTGCGTGTTGTTGACCTAAGTTGTGACGTCAATCAAGAAGGACACGTTTATTTGTTGGAAGATGGTTTAGAACTATGGCTAGCTCTTTTGGAAAATGCACCAGCACCGACACCAGAAATAATGGATCTTTTCCGAAACATGCCACCTTTATTAGGTTGACAGAATATAACTCTATGCATAGAACTACATACATTGGATATTATATACTCGTATATATATATATATATATATACATATAGATATATCCTTACACATTTTATTTTACAGAATCATCGACAGAGAGCTTAAGACTATGTTTGTACATACTTCAAGCATATGTATTATTAAGTCCTCAAGAATTTCTCTGTCAAAGAGGAATGGTAATAATTGAAACATTGAGATCTCTTCTAGGAGACTTAGGTTGGGAAGGTATTGTTGCGGCAATGAGATTGTTTGAGACATGTCTTAAAGCTTCTCCTGAACAAGGTGCAGAATTAATCAAACCTCTATTAATGAAAATATTTGAGTAAGTTTAAGCGGAATTAAATTATTAGGAAAGCTTTACATCCTAGTCTTCTCAATTTAATTTAATAAAAATAATAAAATATCTATTTTTTAGAAGCGTTTACAAAGGCGAAGAATATCCAATGGTTATGACCATGTGTTTGTCTATTGTTGCTAGAGTTTTACTCTGTTGTAGAAATATTTTTGTACAGGTGACAGACAGCTCTATACTATTTATTATGTCTAGATATATGATATTATGCCTATATACGTATGTATATGCGGAAATATGTATATAAGAATTATGTAAAAGAAATAATTACAGGTAATCGGTGAATTATCGAGAAACATAGGGGGCGGTGAAACAAATGAGGAAGCTGTACTAGGACAAATAGTACGTATTTGGGTAGACCGAATGCCTCTTGTTACTCAACCTGAACAACGCAAGTTATTAGCACTTGCACTTTGTTCCCTTTTGGAGGCTAACAGTTTACCAAGCGTTCTTCAACATTTTCCATCAATTATATCTAATATAGTTGAAACTCTTAACGATATAACGAAATACGACGATGCTGGATGCCCTACAGAGTAAGAATTATTTTTCATTTGTAATATAATAATAATTATACTATCAATTACATAATATTTAAAAATTTTTTTTATTAATAACCATCATTTTGTCAGTTCTCTATTGTTAAGCGATCAACCTAGTCCATCTCAATACGAAGATGTAGATTATGAAACTGAACATGGACAAAGAAGAAAGAGACTCGCTTACAATGATCCAGTTCACAATTTGTCCTTACATAATACGCTCACTAACCAAGTAAGAATCATGATTTAAATTGATAACAAAGTATTGTCTATTGATATTTATATATATATATATAGAGAGAGAGGGAGAAAAAGAGAGAGAGAGGGAGTGTCATTACATTAAAATAATATTTATTTTAGTTTAATAAGTTACGAAGAATGATGGGGAATGATCAATTCGATCAATTGTTTAACACTCTTAATCCTGACGTCAACGAGGAACTTAATTCATGTCTTGGATTGCGAGATCTAGTACTATGAAGGAAAAACGATAATAAAAAAAGGAAATCAGAAATAAAGACGTGGTCGACGAAAATAAAAGATACTTTCTCAAATGCTACACACATACACACACATACGTGCGCGCGCGTACACACAAACTGACCATACCAATACAACATGTAAAAAAAGCTTTACGATGCTCTACTGTAAAACGGCACTATTTTACTGTATGATACTACCTGTTTCACTGTATTAATAATGTTGATTATAAAAGGACCTACTGTCGCCATTGAAAAAATATTAACACGATCATAAAATATCGTGTTGAGGATAGACCACAAAAATGTGAATATAAATAAAATTGTGTGATTATTAAAAATACGCAATATAATATGTCTACATATTTTTAATATAAATATATTTATTTTGCAATCGTTGATTTCAATGAGAAGAAGAAATATAATACTACTTACTTGTATCGTACAATTAATAGAATTTAAACTTTCCCGGTGGTTTTTGAGGGGTCACGTGATCCAGCGCTCGCAACGCTTTTATCGCAAACTACAAACAGCTGTAGTTGCTCTGTGTCAAATCCTCGGCAGGGGGTTAGCCCTGTTCCAGTTACTGGCGCTCGTAAATCGATTTACGAGCGAGTGAAGTAAATAGTTAGGTTCAATTGGTGTGTGCCAAGAATCGAAAAGTTTCGATACTTTGGAAATATAATATAATTGAGAAAAGGAAAAGAAACGAGAGAAAAAGGAATTACATGTGAGTGATTGACTTAGTTACACACAAGAGATCTTTTTTTATCTAATGATTCTAAAATCAAATCTTTTTTTCTTTCTGTCATTTCATTTGGAATGTTTCGAATGTATGAGTAAACGCGTGAATGGTTAAAAGATGCGTCTTTTGTATTCGTCAATTTTCGAGTTAAATTGAAAACAAATGCCCTCGCGAGGACGCCATGTTTTGTCATCGACTACGCACCGCATCAGTATTTGATTGGTCAAGTTGTACCGCACCGTTGCTTCGGGATTTTAAATTTTTACTCTCATCTCGTTTATCTTTCTCTCTTTCTCTCTGTGTATCTTTCTCTCTCTTTTCTTTCACTCTCCTTTCTGTCTCCACGATCATTTTAATCGTTCCCTATATATTATAAAGATTATTTCCATAATTATTTCATTTTCGAATTATTTTCTAATGGAGACTTTACAAACGATACTTGTCTCACAAGGGGGAAATCGATTTAAACGTTTGGTCTTTAAAGAGAATATGCCAGTCCAATGGTCTCCTATAGTAAATATAAAAGAATTAGGTTACATGCACCTTTACTTTTTAAATATATTTTATTTATACTTACAAATAATTCTAATTTATTAATTTATTCATTTCACATATTGAGAATATTTTATTTTTTTTTGTTTAAAAAGGATAAAATACTTTTCTTTTCCACGACATCGTTTGATTTTATAAGCATTAATGATTCACGCAAGCATATCCCCTTCTCTATAGCGATTAATAACACTCTAATGACGAATTATTAAATATTCACCGGAAAGGCATGCACTCCGATACACTAGTTGCAAATCAGTATTTTCTGATTTTCACATTCTCTGTTGGAACTACATTTTTATCATTATTTTTCAACTATACAAATGTTTTGTGAATCTTTTTGTTTCCTTAAGCTATCTCGATAAAATCTCGATAAAGTTATCGATATTTATAATCATTTTGATCTACAAAAATTATCTTGAGAAATTATTGTTCGATCGAAGATCAATTTACTCGTCTTTTTAATCACAGTTATAAATTATTCATCGTTTTCTCTACAAATGTATTTAAAACAAAAAATAATTGATACAACAATTGAAACTTTTTTAAAAATCAATAATATTCGATTGAAGCTAGAAACTGTTCATCAATTTCCTAAAGATCGATATATTTGATGTATTTGTAAATTATAAAGAGAAAAACAATTTCCAAGATTTGTCGTTAGATGATTATTATTTGAGCAAGATGCTGGGGTAGTCGGAGAAAGAGAACGGATGTAAGTTCGGATTTACGGGGGCGTTTAAAACGACAAATTTTATCAACCGATAATTTTCTATCATCGTGAAAGTCATGAAACGTGGGTGAGCTGGCGATCATAGAACTTTTACTAATTCAAAGTCTTTTTAAAAATAAGCGTATAGAAAGAATGTATACAAAAAATAAGAGAGAGAGAGAGAGAGAGAAAAAGTATACAATCTCTTTACATATTTTTCTCACATTTTGTATCCATTGTGGACGACACTAGGTCGCTTTTGCGAATTCACTTTCTTTGACTTTTTCTTTTAAGACAAATAGATAAGTAGAAAGAGAGAAAGATAGATATAGATAGGAAGAGGAAAAGTGAGACGGATTTTCTAAGGCGTGGGCGTCCTTAGGAACTCTTTTTTGCTTCTTTCTCTCTCTCTCTCTCTCTCTTATTCCCGAAGATATATTCTATAATAATATATTAAACTATATATTGTCTAAAACGTCAGATATACAGGGGTCGTGACTCGTCTCTCACAATATTCACCGACTGCCAATAACATTTTCATATGAACTTTTAAAAGAATAGATAATTGGAAAAGACTGAAATTATTTGATTTCAACCCTTTTAGCACGTTAATTCATTGTACCCAAGAATACGGTTCCTTTTCAATGTAGATTTTCTTGATAATTAATCTTTTTGATGGTAATCAGAGTTTAATTAATTACTATAGACTATTTATTAGTCAAATGATCGTTTATTTCGATCGAAAGAAATAAAAGAAGAAAGATCTTCAAGGGAAGAGTTTTCTTTTCTCTCTTTTCAAGTCCGATGCCTTTTCGCATCTAATTCGCATATTGATCATCTCAGACCTATTCAGAGCTACTCTTTTATTTTTTTCTTAGATTTTTTTTTTTCATTTATACATATTCATATGCATATATGTATTTGTATATATAGAAATATACAGTGGTAGCAATAATTTAAAGGGGAAGATAGGTGTAGATTCTTCAAAAAATTTAATCTTTTTTTTTCATAAATCGCTTGTAAAACTATTAAAAAATAAAGTCATAAAATTTTAAGTCAAAAATCTAAATCGTTCAAAAGTTATAAGCGATTAAGTGAGCGTCCGTCGTTCAAGTGTCGGAACGCGTGGCATCTAATACGAAACGGTCGAGCTTTTTTCAAACGCGTTTTTCTCAAAACGACTTTTTTCGGATTTGTATACACTCTAGCTTAAAAAGTTTTCAACTAATCATTTTGAAATTTGGTATGATTTTTCTTTATATAAATGCGCTTTATTTGAACCAAAATGGCAAAAAATCATGTTTTATGTTCACATCCATTTAAAAATTCTAATATTCAATTTTTTTTAAGAAAATTTAGTTCACATGGAAGAGATACATATAAAAAAAGGGAAATTCTCTGTGTGATTAAGTTTTGATAAAAATTGCGGTTTCCAGAATGTACACAAACTGCTCAGTCAAGTGGAGACCTGAAATGCGCGGCAGCTGATATCTCCGTTACTTTTTGAGGAAAATTTTAGAAAATTTCGAAATATATTCTCAAATATATGTGTAAAATAACCTAACAATATTAATAAATTATATAAATTCCTTATGTATTAAAAAAATTCATGAAAATCACTGTAAAAACACCGTTCTACACCTATTTTCCCCCTTAAGGATAAGATAAAAATACATTTGGAAGTTACAAAGAAATTATGTAAAAATAAAATAATTGTAATCTTTAAAATTTGTATTCATAATTTAAATATTGGAGCACACATGTATTTTTTCGTGTTTTAAGAAATAAGAAGTAACGTGATTGTTTTGTTTGTCAAATACTTGTGGACACTACGCGTATCGTACTGTATGAAATAATAAATCGTCTTTATATCAGTCTTGATTGAGTAGTTCGTGTAGTTAGACGCATTAACATAAAAGAGCATTAACATGAGTAAGGGAAGAAATATCACATCGTAACAACGAAAACAAATGCAATTTTTGCGAAAAAGTTCGATTTCTTTGGAACTTGGAATATTCAGAGTCGTCTGTTTTCAAACCGTAAAGTATATTGAACGTTTTGAAACCACAGATAATGTTTCTCGTAAAATTAAGCAACGAAAAACCCATGCCAAAACTGATCGAAGAATCCATATACTCTCCGAGGCAGACAGATTTAAAACTGCAGTAGTTATTCATTCAGAAATTAATCCTGGTTTAGATAAAAAAGTAAGTGTTCGAACGATACTTCGTCGTTTAAATGAGTTTGGTTTAATAGGTCGAGTGGCACGGAAAAAAACTATTCATCTCGGTAAAGAATCGACGAGCGAGAATTGCATTTACCAAAGAACATTTTTATTGCACGTTGGAACAATGGTCTAAAGTCGATTTAATTCTTACGGAAAAACATACGTGAGACCCCATATAGGAAAAAAATTTAAAAAGATTTATACAAAATCTATAGACAAAGATGGTAGAGATTCTGTCCTTATTTGGGGTGCAATGAGTATTAATAGTATCGATCTCATACACCACATAGAGAGAATCATGGATCGTTTTAAGTATTTGTACATAATTAAAGATGTGTTGCTCTCATAGTGTTGCATTTAATAGTTACAGTAGTGTTTACACTTACTACATATGTAAGTGATTATTGTATAATTGCATCTAACATTGCAATTCGGTTATAAAAATATAAATTTTTCAAATGACCGTAAGTATATGGCTGCCACTGCATATACATATTTATTTGACGATCTTTGATTCGAAGTACACGAAGTACATGACCATTTCTATCGAGAAAATCTTGTCTAATTATTTAGCTGGTATCTCGTTCCTATTATCCAAAGCTCCATCTCTCTCTCTCTCTCTCTCTCTCTCTCTCTCTCTCTTCTCCCTTTCTTTATTACGTTTGTATAAGTGTGGGAATGAGTGAGGAAGAGGAAGAGGGTTGACTTTTAGTCCTGCGGGTTCGCGTCGGCGCTGTATTTCATGAATACCCGGTAGACTCGCAAAGGGGTTGGTGTATAGAGAGAAGTGGAAGGGAGAATCGAGCCATGGCCACGTATCGATCGTCGAGTAGAAAACTACCCTTGGTGAAAGAAGAGGGGAGAAGAGGGTCGAGCGAGAGATGGAGAGAGAGCTGGGCAGTAGGTGGTGGTTCTATTACTGGTGCTGCTATTGGTGCCTGGTGGTTTTGCTAGTGGTGGTGGTGGTGGTGCTGCTGCCGCTTCTGCTCTGCTTCTGCTTCTGCTTCTGCTGTTTCCATCGATGGTACCTCGGTGGTAGAAGAAGTAGTAGTAGTAGTAGTGGTGATGGTGCTGCTGTTGTCAGCCCACGCGGAGAATCTCTAGTCTCTTCTCTCGGACGTGTTATACTCTACTCTTCATTTTCTTCCTTCTCTTTCTGTCTTCCTATCTCTCTTTCTTTATTTCTCTTTCTCTCTCTCTCTCTTTCTCTCTTTCTCTTTCCCTTTCCCTTACCCGGTCGGCCTCTATCTCTTTTTGCGATATAAAAAGAGAAGAGGAGAATATTATTTAATCGAGAGGATTTTTCTATTCGAATTTCTTTGTATCAACGAAACTTTCAGGTGAGATATTTATTCTACTGTATCATTTATATCATTAAGTAGATTAAATAGATATAAATATGCAGTCAACTTGCTTTACTATAATTTACACCGATTTCGTAACACTCTCTCTCTTTCTCTCCTTCTCTCCTTCTCTCTTTCTCTCTCTCTCTCTCTCTCTTTCTTTCTCTTTTTTTAATATCCGCGGAATATAAGATTAAAAAACAAAAATGTATAATACGAATAATATTCTTTAGTTATTTATAAAAGTGATTATAAATATATTCGCGAATTAATGTTGATATTATGATAACCTTTACAAATGCATTTTTCCCTCTTAGAGAAATAGAAACAGATAGACAGAAACAGAGAGAGACATACGTTCGACTAGATGTAAAACGTTTCTTCTCATTAAGAGTACATTTACTCTCATTAGAGTCTATTACAAGAAGGGAACCGAAGTTGTCGAGGTATTGAGATTAAGATACAAACATGCTTCTTCTTCATTTATTCTACTTGACCGTATATGTATATGTGTATGTGTGTGTGTGTGTATGTGCGTATACATTTTTTAATTGTTTTTTTGTGGGATATAAAAGATTATATCAGAAATCGAATGTATGTGAAAATGTGGACGATCGATAACATTGAAGATCGTGTTCCAAATCTCCTGGCTCTTAGCCAGACATTCGATATTTCATTTCTCTTACATTATTTTTATAATCAATGATTAATTATTAATAATCGCATTTACAAAAAGAAATCGTAAGACATTAGTAGTATTTCATGTGATTTTTTCTTATGTTTGGTTTTAGAACAGCTTCTTCGTTTAGAAATTTGACAGAGAAGCTACCGAGCCAACACCATGGCGTTCGCTGGATTAAAAAAACAAATCAACAAAGCTAATCAGGTAATCCTAATTATTTTCTTGTTTCTTCCTTAACCGTTATCTAAAATAAATCATTTTTAATAACGTTTATATATATATGAGCTAGCGATTATGTAGTCTAACTATAAGTATCGCCTAACATAAGTCAGAAATGGACAAAAATTGGTTTATCGTCTAATTTGTATGGCAATGATCCAACGATTATATGAGTTATACGATAAATAATTGCTTTTTTAATTTTTCACTTAATCCTTACCCTCAATAATCGCTTGCTCATATATATGCAAGTATACATACATTGTCCATGCTCATGTAAGAATGGAAAGGAGCCATCATCCTACTCGGTCTTCATTTCGTGGAACTTTGGTCGATACAGAGGCGCGAGCATCGCTGAAATTTTAATCGGCTACGTAACCAGCCAGCTTCAAACGATATTCTTTTTACTAAATTTATTACTTTTCTTCAACGACATTTGATTACCATTCTATTCGTTCAAACAATTTGAATATCCTTAATAAGACGAAATAAATATTTCAATTATCAAATAACATTAGTATTTAACAATTTTTTTCGTAATTGAACGATCAAAGGGGGAAAAATGAATTACACTCATTCATTTTGTCAACGTATGTGGCAAAGATCTCGAAGAAATTAATATGGAAATTAGGGGATTTTGTTGAATGAATTTAATGATATCTAATATATGTTGGAGAAGGTAGATAATAGAAAGAGAATACGAACGATGAAGAGAAGCGATCGAAGCTGTCGACCTTCGTCCTTTAATTGCATCAGCAAACCTTTAATGAATGAACGACTAAGAGTAGAGTCCAATGGACGAACCGGTGTGTAGAGGAGAGAAAACGAACTTAGGTGATCCGTGTTAGGTGCATAGGTAACGCTTCACTTTCCGTTCCCTAATTGTATTTTATATACTTTATACAGATAGCAACTCGAAGAAGTAGATCCGACCTATAGCTTATACGTATATATTATATATTCTCTCTTCGACCTTTTCTTTTCTTTTTCTCTCTGATCTTTTTTCTTTTTGTAGTGGATAGTCTGTCCATCTGTAGGTCTCATTTTAGGTGATATTACTAATTAAATAACTCTTTGCCGAGACATTTCGGAATTATCTTTTTTTTCCAAAATTTGTATCTATATTATAAGTAATATATATATAATAGGAATAATAAATGCATTTAATAGATATATGTTTTCCGCTGACCTAAGTTTTTCGCATTTCTCGATACATAGAATATAAGTAATATACAATAGAGGATGATCAAATCAAACATCGAAGTAGACATTGCATCGAATATATAGGTCAAATTTACGTTGAGTTTACACGATGGCTACGTTTTCGCGTAAGCTTGAAGGATCTCTCTCTATCTCTCTCTCTCTCTACCCCTTTTGCGATCTAGGTCACCGATGGATATAGGTCACGGCCACACATACGAGGGAGAACTTTCCTGAACAATTGTCGTCGTCGTCGTCGTCGTAGTAATAGTCGTCCTAGCTATACTACGTGTCAAACCTCCCGGCAATATATTCCTCCTTCCTTTCTTTCTTTATTACATAGCATACGCATTTCTTTCTACTAATTTTCAACCCTTATATCGACTTTTATTCGATATACATGTAAATATGTATGCACTTAATATGCATAACTATTTACCTTGTGTATTTTTATTTTTATTCATACTTATTTGTATGTATAATATATGCAAGAAATATTAGGAATATGTTACGGATTAACATACATGTATGATGCAATTCTTTGATAAGAAAAGGAAGAAAGAAAGAAAATATACGACTCGTATGTCCGATTTTCTTTGGCACAAGACGCATCGTTCTTTCTTTTTTTCTTTCTTTCATTCTTTTTTGTCTACCTTCTTTGCTGGCAAATTTTCAAGAGCACGTCACGACATTAGATCAATCGACTGACTATTACTTACTACATAAGTTATCGATCCGACTCGTCCATTATGCTTGTCACCGATATTTTCCTCTCCTTTTGACCTCTTCCATTCCTCCCGTTCATCGTTTACCCTTAAGAAAGATATCCTTCAAGCTCTTAGCAAAAAAATATTTCCTATCGTCGTCTATCGAGGATGATCTTTGTTTATAGTACAATTAAATTCCTCCACAATTTCTTCTTTTCTTCAAGCCTTCCTTACAAGTACCACTTTTTATGTGTATAAATTACCAACGATAACCTTTTTTCTAAATCCTTAACTTTTTCTATGGTAAATCTTTCAATCGAGATAAGGAAGAAATATTCTCTTTGGAAGCATTTTTATTGGAGTCATTCATTTGTGATATCATTTTACAAGAGTCTTGTAACTCTTGTAGTTTTCAAGTCCTACGTACTTCAATTTATAGGAGAGTACAAACATCTAATGGTACTTTATATCGTAGATATACGAGTATGCTCTACTCTGGGGACGTCTGTAGAGTTATGTTACAAAATATGTATGTTGTCTTTGCTGCGCTTATGCAACGCAAGTGTTTAGTGAGAATATCTAGAATAAGTGTCGTAATCATTAATAATGGTATATGTTTGATTATGGTTTTATAACATATCATCAATTATATCATTTAGAATGATAATTAATAGATTTATTTGACGCATGTTAATTTGTTTTCATTTTGTTTCGTCTTTCTTTTTCAAGTATATGACCGAGAAGATGGGCGGTGCCGAGGGGACTAAGCTCGATGTCGACTTCGTCGATATGGAGAGGGTGAGCGCATATTTTCCTTCCTTTAAGAGACAGACTTTCATTTTCGCCAGTTATAAAAGTCAAGCGATTATGGGGAGCCACGAAAGTATTATGAGACTCTAACGCTAACAATGTTATTTTTACACCTTTTCGAATTATCGTTACATTTTTCTTATTCATCTTTCTCTAAGAGACAACTTGACTCGTATTAATCGGCAAATAATAAATTGGCTTCTTTGCACGTAGCAATCATCGGAAAAGAAAAAATAAATAACCAAGTAAATGACGTAGAAAAAGATTATTTCATTCGAAGTTTCGTCGTGAATTTATAGAAAACAGACGTGACTAACGAGCTGGTGGAAGAACTGCAGATGAAAACGAAAGAATTTCTTCAACCGAATCCAACCGCGAGAGCAAAGATGGCGGCGGTCAAGGGCATTAGTAAACTCAGCGGCCAAGCAAAGGCCTCGACCTACCCTCAACCCGAAGGTGTTCTCGGCGATTGTATGCTCATGTATGGCAAAAAATTAGGCGAGGACAGTATTTTTGGTAGGTCAATGGTTTTTTTTACACATCAGAGTTTTTCTTATATTTTTATCGTAATTAACAAATTTAACGAACAAGTATATTCAATAATAGTAATAAACGTTATTTTAATCACTAAAATAACTACTATTAATGGAAAAATTAAATTTTTCGAATGTAAAACAAATTGCGCCTGGAAATATACAATATTTCATACTTGGTCGATAATTGCGTCATCTTTCGGTATAAAACAGGAGTGTAAGAAAGTTGCATACTATAAGGGCATTCGCTGTTCTCTTATAGTAGGCATCACGTAATACAGCCGGCGGGGGTATAAAAAAAGTTTCTTACCAAAAGACGGCATCTTAATTACCGACTGGATATAAAGTGTTGCATATTTCCAAACGCGCGGAGTTTAAATATTTGAATGGTTTCTAATATGATTAATAATAAAATTTCTAATATTTTTATTATCTTTGATATTATATTTTATGTCAAGAACATTTTTTATTCTTATGATAATCTTATGTAGCTCAGGCTCTTATTGAAATGGGTGATGCAATGAAGCAAATGGCCGACGTAAAATATTCCTTGGACGATAATATAAAGCAAAACTTTTTGGAACCGTTGCATCATCTGCAGACTAAGGATCTCAAGGAAGTAATGGTACGGGTGCTTTTAATACTACTTTTACAAAACTTGGATGTTCTTAACATAATTATTTAACTTTTGTTTCTTCTTTGTTTTTTGTCATCTTTTTGTAGCACCATCGGAAGAAACTTCAGGGAAGACGATTGGACTTTGACTGCAAGCGAAGACGTCAAGCAAAAGGTATTCTATGATGACTTTTCTGATCCTTTCGCTTATATTTTTCAGACATCATCATTGATTATTATTGTTAAATTTACGCGACTTCAAAGATTAATGATCGTATAAGATACTTTTTACAATTCGAACCGATGGGAATATTTTGAATCGATAGATCGATATATTTCATTTTAATAGTTTAATGATATTCGATCAGCCACATTCGTTCATTTATAATAGATACTTATTTATTATATTATTTTAAATTAGATCAAACGAATGCAGCATGCGACTAATGTTATTAACTCGATTAACTTGAAGATTATATTACGCGAATCACATACATAATATCATTTTAATTATGTTTTTCCTTATATTTCTTTCAAGTTTTTCATATTTTTTTCCTCTATTTCTTTCTTTTTTTCTTTCTCTTTTCCTTCTCTTCTACTTTGAAACGATAGCTGTGGGAAAGAGATCGGGAAGCCCACACTTTGGAAGTCCAGCAAAAACTGCACCCTATGCTGGTACGTGGTTCTATGCTGGTATACGCGCCAATGCGTATATTTTTATTTCTTTATTTCTTTATTTTTGTATTCTTTTATTTGTTTTTTGTTAATATAGATTAATATTTGTCGAGTGTGATATTATATATATCATTTCATGATAATCGCTTGGTCGATAAGCATTTATTTAGCTAGCCAAACTCTTCAGAGAAAGCTGATGCCAGTGACAATAATGCAAATGGTACAATATACGTGTATATATATATAATACAAACATAGCTATTATCGCTTTAATAATTACGCCAATGCACCGTTTCATTTACGAACACCACTGTAATAATTGTATCCATTCACGTTTCATATAATATGCACTTTTTCATTTTCTTCTTAACATTCATCTAATTTTTCCTTAGAATTAAGAATATTTATGTTGTAATAATTGATATTATGTAATATACATTAAGCAACCCTGTAGTGCAACTTTTTAATAGACCAACGGCGCAACTTTTTGCGAACAGGTTCTCACTTTTCAGACGACGAGATTAAGCAAGCCGAAGAAAAGTTTATCGAGAGTCTTCATCTCGCACAATTGGGCATGTTCAATTTACTCGAAAACGATGTAAGTGATGGTTATGTACGTATTCTAAGCATTATATTTAATAAGATTGTTTATTTAATGCCATTTTTTAGATTGAACAAGTGGCTCAATTGGCGACTTTTAGCGAAGCTCTTTTGGAATATCATCAACAATGCACCGAGATTTTGCGAGTTCTGACTGAGAAACTTTTAGAGAAGTACGTAAATGTAGTATTAATCATTACAAAAGTACAGAGATTATGTAATTTTTAAAATTTATTATTAATTATTTATATCTAATCATTTTGTTCTATTTATTTTTCTTAGGAAAGAAGAAGCAGCGATCAGACCAAAAATGGAATTCGTTCCTAAGCCATTTGCTGATCTACACGTCGAAGGTTTAACATCTTCGGATGCCATGAACGGTGGGAACTTCTCCCTTCACGGTAAAAGCCATTTCACAAACATACATAAAACTACGATCGTACAATGATTTAACTAAAACACGTGTCTCAGGGTGATTGATTTTGATGTGTCTCTAATTGTTTTTTGTTTCCTCTCCTATAATGTGCAACGTGTCTGCGTGTATTTTATGCAACTACGTTTACTTCACGGACGAACGTAAAACGTTTTTCTAATGTTCTATTATCAGCACGTTTATACATCTCTATACAATCCGTACAATTCATACGACATATATAAATGCACACGAATGTTTTACACATTTCTCTCTATCTTTTTTCATTTATCTTTTTCTTCTACTAATTCTAAATACATTCTCTAAACATAAAAGAATTATCCTGAAATAAAAGAAAAAAAAATAGAAACCAGAAATTTTGTTAAAATCTATGTCAATAATATTAAGATTACATTTGTATAATAATTAAATGGCGATACACGAACACACATGTATCATTAGATCGTTCGGTGTGTAAGTTTGAATTATTTGTGGCATACTTGAATGTCTGTCCTTCTGACACGATGTAGGATCAAGTCGAGCCGGTTCTCCGATCCATGGAGACGGGAAGCGTTCGCAGCTCGAACTATTCCCAGCCGGAAATCCGCCGCAATCCGCCAATGGTAAATTTTGCATGGGGTTGCTTTCCTTCTTTTTCTATCATCCTAAAGCGTACAATCAATCGTCATATGGAAGTTAAACAATGATTATCCTTTTGCTTTTAGCCCTCCATTATTATTCTTAATTTATCATTTTATCGAACTATTAATTAACGAGGAAGCAACACGAAAAAGTATAATATATTTTTTATTTCGTCAGCATGCTAATTGTTTTTTGTGATCGTTAGATGTCTTCTCGTTAAATTCGTTCTAGATATATATATATATCATCTTTTCCTTAAATTATTACCCAATTGATTTTTTCGGGCAATATATAATCTTCCTGCCATTTCTTCATTTTCTTGCACTTTGTATACGTAATCTATCACTTAATGTTTTACTTTTTTCTAATACCAATTTACACTAACTAAGATGATTACGATAATGCAGCATATAATGCAATCATTCAAAAGTGCATAATCATGAAACACATTAATCCTCTTTAACCCTATTTCTTTCTGGCAATAGAATAATCTTAAATGGACCTTGTAATCTCTTTATATATATATAAATACAATATTTATAGGATATATGCTATGGAAATGAGTGACTTCATAAGTTACATGACGTTACAGAGGGTTAATTGTCGAGGCTAAAAAAAGAAAAAACTACATTACCATGTGTATATATATATAATAAAAAATAATCCGGAAAAGTTATAGGTTTAACATTATTATATTATTTTATTATAATTTATATATTATTATATATTATTTATTTATTATTTATTTATTATTTCTTTCAGCTTCACCGTTGCCATCACCGAGCAAATCACCAGCAAGGACGCCAATGGCAAGACAACCATGTTGCACGGCTCTTTACGATTTTATACCTGAGAATGAGGGAGAACTTGGATTCAAGGTTAATATATTTATGTCTTAACATATAATAGGATGATTTTTCCAAAATTCGTGATATTAGTAAAGAATGATATGATGTTCATATTGCACAATTCAAGAAAATATATATATATTTTTCTAGGAAAACGAAACGATCACCCTGATTCAAAAGATCGATGAAAATTGGTATGAAGGTAGCTTAAATGGACGCAAAGGATACTTCCCTGTAACTTACGTTCAAGTCGTAGTACCGCTTCCCTAAAATTAAGCGGATAACTTGACTTACCAAAGAGAGACCCTTGCAAAGTCATTCGTTAGCGTCTATTAATCACGACAAATTATTAATAATAATAATTGTTATTATTATGTCTCTCTCTCTCCCCTTTCTCTCTCTCTCTCTCTTTCTCTCTTTCTCCCTTTCTTCTTCAATTTAGCCCAAAATTACGCCAAGAGAGATTAGAAAAGGTATTATCCATTGCATTATTGTTATGATTTAACGAGCCTTTCCTCAAACGATCTTCAAAAAAGAGTTTCTATCTCTATCCCTATCTTTGACTATATTTCTAACTCTATTTCTATCTCTATTTTTTCCTCCCTCTTATATTCCATTCGTTCTCTCTCTTTCTCTCTCTCTCTTTATCTTTCACTTTCTCTTTCTTTTTTTCCAAGAATAGCTTCAATTATACGCATGTTAATAATGTACATATATATAACGTTATAATAGTGTCTTTTATCGACATTCAGAAGGACCTTCGCGCGCCCAGACGAACACGGGATGCATATTCACACAAAGTATATATATATATATATATATATATATTATATATACATACAGATTATAAAACGTATATATTTACATATATATATATAGATCTATGCAGATACGTTATTATACACGCTATTAACTAAACACCGATCATTCATATACATACATACGTACATACATAAGTGCATGCATTTATGAAAGTACCTACTACGGTTATAGTCCACTGCGATAGGGGCGGCTATCTATCTCCTTCATTTTCTTTACATTCATTTTATCTCTCATGTCTGTCCTCGTATTCTCAACGATAATACAAAATAATAATAATAATAATAATTTCCAAAAAAATAGAACAAGTTCAAAATAACTCCCGCGATTCGACCGTACAAAAAATCATCCTCGTTGGTCATTCGTAGATTTCGTCATTTGTTTCAAGAATAAATTTATCTATTCTAATCTTTCGATCATCGATCATGTCCAAATTGATTTCATTCGTTTTCATTCCATTCATTTTATTTATTTATTTTTCATTCTCATGGGAAATTTCGTATGGCTTGCGTTGGTCCATGTCAATGCAAAAAATCATTGTTGTTGAAAGAAAAAGGAAAGAAGAAATTGAATGAAAACTTTTTCATTTGCATTAATGACACTTTCCGTGGTATTTTCCTTTTTCTTTTTCTTTTTAGTTTCATCTTCTAAATATTGAAGTGTCCCTCCTCTAATGTCCTCTGTCCTTCCTAATCCTATCTTTTTCTTCTTCTCTTCTTCTTCTTTCTCCTTTTTTCCCTCCTCTCTTTGCTCGTAAGTCGATTGAAACCCTTCTTCCTTGATCGTTTAGCACGACTTTTTTGTAATAATCCTTTTTGTAGAAGACGTGTTTAAAAAAAATCACGGTTAGAGTTTAGTTTAAGCGAAAACCTCGAAATGGCGATTAATCTTTCTTCCACGAAGTCTTTATTTCCATATTGTCATTACAATTGACACAAGATTATTTTTATTACGAAAGAAAAATAATATATAGAGAAAATATTATCTACCATATGTATGTATTTGGCTAATTTAATACTATATACATTATATCTTTTTCTTTTTTCTTTTGTTATTTCATACGTTCGTAATAGCTTGTTTAACGGGATAATGTTTTTTAAACATATATTTAAGAAGCATGTGGTTTAAATTGCATTAAATTAATTAGTTTCGTCCTTCCATTTTTGACTTCGATGTACGAGAGTAAAACCGCCATAACAATGAAAGTAATTAAAGAGGAAAGAAAGAAAGAAAGAAAGAAAGAAAGAAAGAAAGAAAGAAAGAAAAAATATATACAATTAAAAAAAGGGAAGAAAAAGAAAAGTAAAGAAAATAAGTAAATGATGAAAAACTTGGTTATCTGTTGCCACACGTGGATTTTAAGTAATCTTCGAACGATATTTGCTAAGCATAAATCTAATGATATTAGAATATACACACATATATATATATATATATGTGTATATTATATTAATTCTACTTATAAGTAGCCGAAATACGGTCACACAAGACGGTGGCATTTAAGGATGACGCTTGTTTTAAATTGTATCTTTTTATATATATGTATATATATATATTTTTTTTTTCTTTTTTTTTGTTATTACTATTATTCCATTCTTTTTCTCTTTTCAAAGTCGTCATCGTCACTAGCCGTTTTATCATTCCTGTTTGCGTTTCGCATATATATATATATGTATAATATTTAGCAATGATTTTGAATTTTGTGCCGTATCTTCGGTTTTACAGAATGAATGATCTCTCGTTTGATCTAGCAGTAAGTTTGGGAGAAATGAAAACGCAAAAAACAAAAAATAAAATAAAATAAACAACAAATCGTAATAACCGTTTTTCGACTCTAATTTATATACTCATCGGAAAGTTGATTTTTTTACTTGTTCTCCAGTTTACCTTACGAGATTATTATCATGACATATGTATATATTATATATGCATAGATATATGTAGGTATATAAAGTACATCTTATATATTAGGAGTCGAAATTCGGTTTAATAATGTATTCCTCTTTCTCTCTCTCTCTCTCTCTCTCTCTCTCTGTCTCTCTCTCTTTTTCTCTTTTTCTCTCTTTAATTTGTTAATTAATCAATTAGAAAATTAAACTGCTAGCTCTAACGTCGAGTACTCGATGATATTCGTAAATTCTTATTTTACCGTCACCATACTGTTCGATCGTTACAAACGATTTAAAAGTTGACACGAATGATATCTAACAATCGATACATTTTTTCAAAAATATGTGCAACATATCTATGAAAATCGCGAGATATGTATGTCTCATTGACGCTGTGAATTTAATTCTAATTTTAACATCTTTAAGATGAAAACGATTGCTAGAAATATTGCGTTTGTGAATCAGTGTTTCTCAAAAAGAGGAAGAAAATAAAAACAAAAGAAGAATTTAGGGAATTATAATAATAATAATAATAATAATAATAATATAATAATAATAATAATAATAATAATAATAATAATAATAATAATAATAAAAATAATAATAATAATAATAATAACGATAATAATAATAACGATAATAATAATATTAATATTTATAAATATTATAATATAATAATAATATAATAATATTAATAATAATAATTATAATAATAATAATAATAATAATAGTAATAATAATAATAATAATGAGACGATGACTAAAATGATGATAATGATAAAAAAGAGAAACAATGACCGGGAAAAAAAGAAGATAGGAAAAAAATTTTGAAATATAACGCGGGACTTTCGGTACGCACTATTTTTTTTTATGCGAGCGATAAATAGATTCTTTCGATCGGTCTAATATATATATAATATATATATCTCTTTCTAATACCTCAGGGGCATCGCATACAAATGATAAGGATTTTGTTAACCCTCTATAACAGTTTTCTCTTTTTGTCTCTACACAAGAATCACATAATGCTAAAGTTTGGCTTTTACTTACACTAATAGACAGTCGGAGCCAAAAGTTTTGAGGTGATTTTCAAAATCCATTACTGTTTTTCGAGATTTTCAAATCTTTCAATTTTGTTTTCATATTGTAAAAGTAGAGTTGAAGCCTAGCTTGTAAAACTACAAGCCTAATTATAAGCCTAAAGAGCCTCGAAATAGAGTAATTAATTTTTTAAATTACCTAGAAATGTCTGGCCCAATTTGAAGAACTTTTAGCCCACCTGTTATAATTTTACTATATTATAACAATAAATTCAGCTTATACTCAAAGTATACGAAATATATACATATGTATATACATACATATGTGGCTTCACAGTTTGCATGCCGTTATAGAAGGGTTAATATATTATTATAAAGAAATAGTACTTTCAATTTGTTTTCTTATTTCGTGGCATGTGAAAACGTGCACATTAAAAGAAGATCTCGCTTTTGGAACTTGGCTTGTCCAATGATATATGTATACAAGGAGGGCCTAAACTTTCTACGTGATATTAAAAGTCTATTACTCCAGCTCGAAAGTTTTTTTACACTCGTATTGGGCTTGGTAGTTTTATAATCTTAAATAAACAACAAAGAAGTTAAAACTCAATTTAAAAAGTCTCGTAAAAGAGTGTAATTGATTTTTAAAATCACTTTTGTGCCACATAGAAAGTTTAAGCTTACCGTGTGTATATACATATGTCAGTACCTGTCCGAAGATTTTGTCAATTAGCTTTGAATATACACAAATGGAGTAACAAGATTTAAAACTTAAAAAAAACAAACAAACAAAGTAATTATGACGATTAAAATGATTAGAAGGGCATCGAGGCTCGAGTTTTATCTCGAAAGTATATTTTCGAATGATTTGAATTGGTCGTCAAATTCGTATATATACACACACGTCTTACAATATATATGTGTATGATAATCGACCCATTCGAATGTTTATGCTTTTATTTTTTAAAAAAAGAGAAACTCGCAACCTCGTGCGTACGATAGCAATAAAAAGACAAAAATCCAAAAATACGAGCAGAAAATTCCAAGTTTTCTTGTTGAGATTGTCAATTTGATTAATTAAAATTATTCTACGACGAATGAGCGAATAAACGCATCATTATCTCGCTTCGTAATTTGAGAAACACTGTGGTACGGTGACGGAAAACGATTTTGAGAATAAATAGTTCAAGAAAAAAAGAACAATTTTAATAAACAAAAAAAAGACAAGAAAAAGAAAGAAGTAATTAAATGTATGATATTAATTGTTTCGTTCTCGTTCAAATAAGAACTATTTAAATAACAAAATAAAAAGATACTAAGAAGAAGAAGAAGAAGAAGAGATAATATCAACAACAGAAATAGAAAGATCGTTTGACTATTCATGGGAGAAAAAGGAAAAGAAAGAAGGAAAGAAAGAAAGAAGACACCCGAAATTAATGATATAAAAACTAAAAAAGAAAAAAAAACAATCGGTATCTCTTATTCTATAAATGTTGGCTATTGTTAAATGTTGAAAATATTGTTCTGCGGAGAACTTGCGTTTTTAGTTAAGTGGAAAGATGATTAATGAAGTAAATTGATTTTTTCGTTAAATCGAAATATATATAAATATAATAAATACATAGTTACATACACACATATTTCGATATGCGTTAGTTTCGACTAGAGCTAAAGTTAGATCGATGTTGAATTTGAATTAGAACTTGAATTGTGTCACATTTTATACCAAATTATTGTGATCCCAAACAATTCCTCATATTATTTATTTAAAGACAGAGACGAATTTTGAAATATTAGAAATTTAAATATACCCACGTTTAAAAAACGAGGCTCTCCGCATTCTGATCGTAATCTTAACTATCAAGAGAAATCGATTAGACGAGTCAGATCTATCGATTTCTACAATTAATATCACTGAGCATCCTTGGTCAGGAAAAAGTATCTATTAAACAAAATCTCCCTATTTATTCCTTTTTTCCTCGCTCTCCCTATTATCTTCTCTAGCATCCCTTTAAATCTTTTCGATTTACTTTTAAACAGCTTTCCAAAAGCTTATCCTTTCGCTTTTAATTTTTCCATTTCTTTTTTCTTCTTCTCTCTTTTTTCTTTTTTTACAGAATTTTCTAAACATGTACGTTACCACGTGAGACTCGAGAGAGAGAAAGAGAGAGGGAGATTTCATGTTTCTCGAAAATATCGGGGTCCACTTATATTTTCTAAGCGTCAGAAAAACCGGAATTTACGAGAGACACGAAAAAAGCGAGGATTAACGTTACAGTGAATTGTATTTTATCTTCTCCCACCTTTCCTCTTTTTATTCCACTTATATATATTTATTCTTTGTTTCTCTTCTATCTTTATATATTCCTCTCTCTCTCTTTTTCCTTTATATTTATGAGCCCTTTCGTTAGCCGTCATAACCATGTTGAAGAAATACAAAATATAAATATATATATAAATATATAAACAAAAGAGAGACGGCCAGTGGATGCGACGCAGTGATACTTTCAGACAATACATTACAATTAATTACACTTATATTGGTAAATTAATCTATTACGATTATATAAAATAAAGTCAAATACAAAAGAATATACGATACATAATATATATACACATATACATATACGTATACGTATACATATGTATATGTGTATGCATATATATATATATGTATATATAAATATATTCGATTTCGGTCAATGCTAAATGATTATTATCATTAACTAAGAAATAAAGTGTGCTCTATGTCATGGCGTTAATTATTTTTCTGTAATACTAATTCTCTTGTCCCTTTATATTTAATCCTTTTCCTTCTTTCTTTTTTTTTCTTTTTTTTTTTTCTAAATATATTTCATGCGTTAAATGTTAAAAGATCTAAGAGATCATTTGCAGAGTTAACCATGCCCAAGAAGACATGATTTACTATCGTACAGACCGCACATACATAATGCATGTTCTCTCTTGTTCGTATAGACACATAATTGTATGCGATATTACCCTAGGGAAGGGCCATTCCTCTTGTGGCACCTCGGTAACAAGCCATACCATCGGCATATCAACCTTGCCATTTTCCCACATGGCATTACAACTTGAATATCGTAAACTTGTGCGAGCGGCACTAACATTCTCTCTCTCTCTCTCTTTCTCTCTGTCTGTCTCACCCTTCCAAGCCCTTCTTTCTATTGTAATCCGCAAGATCGAGCCTTCGTTCCATTTTACCTTTTCCTCGTGAAAGAGAGAAAAATATCGTCTTTCGATGCCCAATTACAGACTCGCCACTTTCTTTATTTTTTCATATTTTATCTATATGAATGATTTTTGATCTTTATTTTGCCGATCGATTGATGACGCGCATAAGAATTTATTTCATCTAATTTGAATATTTTCTTTCTTTTTTTTTTTTATTGATTTGCTCATGATTAGAAATAGAAAAAAAGTATTTAGAATAAAATCGAGTTATATTGACTAGAATATGGGAAATTATAATAAGATAAATCGACTTTTTTTTTTCAACGACTCTATTTTTCAATGACTTCTTTTTTCTTGTTTTTTTTTTCTGTTGCATCGTCAATTCCTCAGCTTATTCTTAGCTATAGTTAAGGGAGAAAATCGTTTTCTTTCTCTAGCCTTGGCGACATATTTTATCGAAAGAGGGTAGGAAAAAGAAGAAAAAGAAGCGAACTACATACTTTGCCATTCTTAAGGGGCCCAATGCGCATTCGCGCATCTCTCCGCGTACGTACAGTCTTCTACTATGCTATCCCAGAACAGGAGGGCTGTTTTTATTAACGTACGCAAGAGAGGGCTACGTAAGCGGCTTATTTCCTGCAATTAAAATGTTTCTTTAAATATCCCCACCTCTTTTTCTCTTGTACAACCCCCTTCTCTCTTTTATTCTTTCTCTCTCTTTCTTGCTCTTACATCTATTTCATTGTGGATATCTCGAGTTTGAATTTAATTTAGCGACTTGTTTTACGCGATTTCAAGTAAATGGTTAAATTAACATTAAAACGTATAAATCGTTTCAATATAAACTATATTTTCATTCGTTATTTCTTATTTTATTATGATATTTGAAAAATAAAAAGTATACTTTTGTAATTAACGTTAAGTCTATTAAAAAATAATACGTTCAAGAAAATTATTATCAACAACTATTAGTTTTGTAGACAATGAGTCTGCTATAAAATTCGTAGAATCTCGAAGAACATTGATCGGTCGATCCTTGAGATAAATCTTATACTAACTAACAAATAAGATATATATATATTTTCTCTCTCTCTCTCTCTCTCTCTTCCTACTTACGTTCACGAAAAAGAAAACACGGGCGGTCGTTTCGTCGAGACGTGACGTACTTAAAAGAGACAAATCTCAAGCTCTCTATATAAAACGCAAGATTTCTCCCGAGATAGAGGGAGAGAGAGAGAGAGAGAAAGAGAAAGAGAGAGTGAGGAAAAAAACGTAAAGTTTCCTTCTGCTTGCCAATTTGCCGGAACATTAGCCGCCTGCTGCGCTTCCTCTGGTGCGTATATATACCTACCTATGTACAAGAACAAATATTATTGACAATCACTCGCAATCAGTTCGATGATTTAAAGATGGATATCGACGAGAAAAAATTCGATCTTTGCGAAAGTAAATTTGTTTATCATTTTTTCTGTTTTTTTTTTTTGCATTTCTTCTATTTTCTCTCAAAACTCAGAATAACGAAATAAAAAAGCGAAATTATTTTAGAGCGCAGATCTGGAAATCTGAAATTTTGCTGACAATCATTTTTTTACGATCCAAAGGCAACGAAAAATCTTATCGAGATATTCTTCCTCTTTCCCTCTCTTTCTTTCTATCTTTCTTTCTGTTAAAAAGGGCTTCTGCTCACTGAACCGTCCTTGCGTTCTTACTATTCGTGGGAAGGCTCCCCAAGGATCTTAACAGTGAGATATATCCATCGAGCAAGATTACACAAGTGCGTTTCCACGATCTTCCTCCGGTAATTGAAAAAGATTTGTTTTTTCTGTCTCTATCCTATATTTTTATCTCCTCTCTCTCTCTCTCTCTCTCTCTCTTTCTGTCTTTTAGTCATAAATCAGTGACCAGCTTCGCAAGACATTTACGAATCTATTCTTTAAATAATAATAATAATAATCATATATAATAATAATAATAATAATAAAGGTGGGTTATATAATATAGTTTTTAATGTTATTTCGAATGAACGTCATTTTATTTTTATTTGGAATAAATGAGTGCGCTTTACTTGACTACGGTTAACAGTGCTCTCTCTCTCTCTCTCTCTCTCCTTTTCTCGCCCGTCAAGAAGAACAAATAAAAGTATTTTCTTTTCGTTTATTTGTTTCTTGTTCGGTTTTTTTGTCTAGAGATATCTTTCCCTCCTCTCTCTTTCTCTCTCTCTCTCTTTCCTCCCTTACTCTTACTCGCTTTCTAAAATTGTCGATTCGTAGAATAATCGTAATAGTGCGCGAGATAGAGTTAGCATCTAATTAAAATGATTACCTTTTGCTAATTATAATTATATCATGATACAATATAATTTTATAATACAGAGTAAACGAGAGAGTGTGTCGATACGATACGGGTGAAGAAAGTTCGCGAGAACGAATGGAAAAAGAAATTTTCGCGATTTCTTTTCTTATTCTTTTTTTTTCCTTCTTCCTTCTTTCTTGTTTTTTTTCTTTTTTCTCTTTTTTTTTTTTCTAATAATGAACATTCCAAATCGCGAACAAGAAGAAAGCAATAAGGATGATGAAAAATTGATCTTGTTTTTCTTCTCTCGTTCGTTGGGTTGGGCTGAGTTCGCCTTCTTCCTAAGTCGGTTGAATTTAATTTGTTGGCGCTGATGGACTATGCATCTGTCCGTAAAATATACCTCGTGGACGACAAGCCGAACAATCTGATGTTGCTCTCTCCGTTGACTCGTTTCCTGTAAAGATTGACAAAAAACAAAAAGATGAACGAAATTAAACAAATCAATCACGCAAAATCTGTCTAACGTGTTGATCCTTTTAAAAATAGATCAAATATATAGAAATATAGATATATTACATTAATCGTCGTAATTCGTTCGACTTTTTTTTCTTCTTTTCCTTTTTTTCCTCTTTCTTTCTTTCTTTTTTTTTTAATGCTTATGAACAGTTGCGTCAATTATCCGTTAGTCAAAGTACCTTCGTTCACTGCCAATGATCCTACATTCGCATTCACCGCGAAGATACCACATCAATGTATCTCGTTATTTTCGGCTTACGCCTACTTTGTATAGAAAGACCGATATTCTCGAAACAACATATCGAAATAACCAATACAACATTAAATTCTCTCCAACTAACGAGACGATCTCTGTACTTACACATTATTATATACATTCTCGATTAATATTCAAACTAAATGTCATGTCGTATATACTTTATATGTATTAGAAATAGAGGAAGAGGTAGAATTTGTTGTTATTCTTGATAAATATCTATCGGGCAATACATTTCTTTTTCATTAATTTAATTTCAAAAAACCTATATAATAATTTTATTCGATCTTTTGCTCGAATACTTATTTTTATCTATATATATATATATATAATATATAATATATAATTATATAATATATATAATTATATATATATATATATATATTAATAAATTATATATAATTATATATATATATATATATATTAATAAATTATATATAATAGAATGCTCTGATTCGTTTGATAATAAATTTGAAAATATATTGATTTTCATACTATCATATCACTATGAAAAAAGATAATTATTTGACTTTCATCGAAGATAAGAATAAAATCGGTCAAGTTTTAGTGTCATAGGTCCTCATAACGCGTGTCGCGTTCCATGTTTCGTTCAGTTTAGATATGCGCAAGCGTGAAGAGAATCACGCCCCTTCCTAGCGACGAGAATCCACCCGCAACCCCTTTCCGTATTACCATTGCCCGAAACAGACACACACACACACATACAGAGAGAGGGAGAGAGAGAGAGAAGGAGAGTGAAAGATCCACCCTCCGTCTGATATCAAGGCAAACCTCGTTCCCATTTAACACTCCAGTCGCGACTAATTACGCTAATTGATTGAAACTCTCTTTTCTCTGTCTCTCCTTCTCC
The DNA here is from genome assembly GCF_010416935.1 of Polistes fuscatus. Classification (NCBI taxonomy): domain Eukaryota; kingdom Metazoa; phylum Arthropoda; class Insecta; order Hymenoptera; family Vespidae; genus Polistes; species Polistes fuscatus. The sequence continues at coordinate 6,896,759 of NW_025113129.1, forward strand.
TTCTCTACCTCCTATCTTCGTCTCTTTCCTTTGAATCAGGCTAATTACTAAATATCAAAGTTACACGCGTACCGATATTCACTAGGTTTAAGTACCAACCCGCATGGTCCTTTCACGGCTACTGTATCAAACTGTAATTTGGCTCTTTCTTGTCTAACGGATGGTGGTAACGTTAGATCATTGCTAAAAGACATTAGCTCGATATCTCATTTTTCCGTAATTATATCAGTCAGTTAACTTTACCATCTATTTTCATATAGAAGGTTATTCTAATATATTGGTTAAACAATCAATATTGGTTCGTACCCTTAAGTATATTTAAGTGTCGATAAAATGATGCGCCGTTCCAAGTTTCAGGATTTCTTGTTACTATTGGTTCAGCTTTCACGTCACGCAGGGATGCACTTTCTTCAGCTATTTTCTCAGCTTCTCGTTCCTATAAATAAATTTATAGTATTCATATTATATTTATATTTCATTGATTTTTCATTCCAATTCTTTTTTCCCGTATGACGATACGAATGTTTAATGATATTGAAATAACTTCATCACCTGTCTAATTAAATAAGTTTTCTATTATCGTTATGATTAGATGATAGGAATGACCGAAGGAAAGTTTGTTTGCATTAACGTTAAAGAGATGACTCGATATATGAAAGGGCTAAATGACATTGGAGAACTCTGTTATGCAACGATGACCACGATCGAGTTCCCAACACATATCCTGCTGGTTATTCTAACTTGAATAGGGACACGCGTTCAGCGGACAGTTGAATTTACCTTGCTCGTTCCTGCTTTGTTTAATGTTTCCGCTGATAGAAATCACCGAATTACTTAAATTAATTCCCTTTTTGCTGCTGGAAAGTACGTGTGAGAGAGAGAGAGAGAGAGAGCTTATATCGATCGATTGCTGTGAATTATTTATAAAGAGGAGTCACATCGACTCTTCTGTCCTCTCTCTCTCTTTTTCTCTTTCTTTTCTTTTTTTAAGAGACAAGGGACCTTTGTCTTTACATCGAAATCGATATATAAGTGGATTAGTATTGCTTAGTAAAGAAAAGTTGTTAGTTAAAAGTCAATCTAAATATAGAATTAAATTGAAATGATGATAATGATGCACAACGAAGGATATTATTTCGATGTAAAAAAAATCAGAGCGATTTATTTTACCTCTCCGTCGCTTACACTTTATCGTGTGACATATTCGAGAGGTAGGGAAAATTAGAGAGAAAAAAAAGAATATGTATAATTTTAACAGGAGAGAGACAATAAGGTTGGTAAGTATACCGAGCTTGGAGAATTTGCACGCGAGAATGCATTTTTAATAAAACTTTGATGCCCTTACTTTTCGACTACGAAACACGATCGTTATATGCTACGCTACCTGTAGATTTTAAACAATAACAATGTCTACGATGAATTAATGTAAAAGAAAAAATATCTATATGATCAATAATTGAAGAAAAAGGAAATGAGTGAAAAGAAACGAAAAGAAAAGAAATGAAATAAAATTAGAAATAGAAAGGAAAAGAATGAATCTATAAATCGTAAGAGGAAGGAAACCGATTGAAGAACATCTTAATCGATGAACGGAGGTGCTTACGAATGTTAGAATGGAGGTGGTAGGTAGGTTTTTGTCAAAGCATCCTAAAGATACGAAATGGTAGATGCACGAGTAGAGATAGTATACGTTCGAAATGACAGTCGGAACCGATTGTGTAGCGCGTAACGTTACTAGCAGACTATAATAAAATATTCATCCTATCGTGCCGTTTACGTTGTCACGTAACACACGACGACGCTACGATGATTACATTTACTTTTGCCTGCTTTTTCGAGATATTGTCTAACGCAATCGTTTCATATATATTCTTGACATTAAAAAAAAAAAAAAAAAAAGAAAATTTAATAGGATTTTTCTCCTCCACCCTTTTCTCTCTTCTTCCCTTCTAAAAGAATTTTTATTTAATTCATTTCGTTAATCGACTTAAGACACGTGATTTAATAATAATTATCAGTATATTATTCACGATACAAATTCTTTTTTCAAAGATTCAAAATTATCTACGTTTTGTCTGTACATTTATTTTAATAAGATATCTCTTATCCTTGTTCTCGAAAAATACTTATTTAATTAATCGATTAAGAGACGTGATCTGATAGTTATCGGTCATATAGCAGCATAAACATCATTATCTTTGCTTTTTACGTTAATGAAATGAAATGAAATGAAATCAAATTAAATCACTTTAAAATCGAATAAGATGGCCGATCTTTCGAAAGTTCCCTCGTGTATTTAAGACGTCCGTGACACACTTCTTCTCTTTCTTTCTTTCAAAGTTTTCATTCTCATATGAGCAAACATTAATCATCGTCCAATAGCTAATGGTTCGCAACGAGTAACGTCGCCGATGAAACTTTTATGCTGTTTGGGATTTGAAGTAATTAGGTATGTTTTGTGTATGGAAGAATAAGGGAGAAAGAGAAAGAGAGAGAGGAAGAGAGAGACGATTCGAGAAAAGGGGGGTCTGTCTATTGTCGAGTAATTCAACAAAGAACCGAGGTGGTAAAGAAGCGAGGGATTCGCATTCGATAATCGTTCTTCCTTCCCAAATATACCTATGTTTTTCATTTTATTTTATAATAACGTTTGATTAACGCTTTAAAGGCAAATTATATCTTTTGTTATAATTAATTAAATAAATACATATGTATTTATTATTATACTAGTATCGCGATCTTTCTAGTTCGTACCAGAACTACATACGAGAAGATTTCACCATAACGAATTGATCTATCAAGAGTAACGAATTCGTATCGTTACGCTCTTGGAGTAGTATTCTAAAAGGGAGTTAGAAGTATGGTTATTGTAAGGAACATATGTGCTAAAGGATATATTGACTCGAACTATACCGACCACCTGCTTTTGATAACTACAAAAAAAAAAGAAAGAAAGGAAAAAGAAAAGAGGTATACAAAAAATAGATAAATTGTTAACACTATGGTTATCTAAAGTTCGAGAAAGAATATCTCGATTATAATCGAAAACAAAGGTATCTTTGGATTTTTTGGATTACCCTTGGGTATCGTTTGAGTGACAGATTACATGAGATTACTCGTATAAAAGAAGATAGAAATAGAAATAGAAATAGAGCTACTAAAATTCCTAGCATGTAGGCCTCGTTACGAATCACATTACGCGATCCTTGCAATCCTATGGTTGGAACGTGACGTATATCTACTTGTGTTTATCGCGTTTACGATAGAAACGAAGAAAGAACAAGAAAAGGAAAGAAGAAAGATTGTTGAAACAATCGTCATCATTTTTATTCGAAACTCTTATTTCATTTTTTTTATCTTCTATAACAATATCTTTATTTCATTTATATAGATAAATAAATGTCTACGCAATAAAAAAAGAAATAAATGAAAAATAAAAGGAAAGAATTTAAATCAATTTTTCACATTCTTAAATGAATATTCGCAATTTGTAACTTCGTTGAGCCGGTAAAGTAGAAATCCTTAGCCACTTCCATCATTGAAATCCACCCCTGAAATATCCAACAATTCTCTTTCTCTTTCTCTCTCTCTCTTTCTTTCTCTCCCACTGATCCTATCCCGAAAGTACGTAAAACCGAACGAATCCCTGGCTTCAGAATATCGAAACCAGGAGAACCGAAATGCCGACATGGTCGTTTGGGGGCCCTCTACCTGACGCAGTTACTGCTGCTATCGTGTTGTGTTACTGCCGTTTCACCGGCCCATCCTCGCGTTATGGCTCGCTCAATTGTTTCAGCCCCGTTGATCCAATAAAGGATTACGGCGAAACAATTGTAGCGTGCAGAACCACCCCCATCTGCTGCTGCTCTCGCAACCCTACCCCTCGCGACCCCTTCCCCTTTCCCCTACACTCTGTTCACCACTCGTTTTCGAACAAACTCGTTCCGTTGCACGATGGATTTTTACCTAAACGGCAAAACTTTCCACCAACTGCTCCCTCCCCCCACCTACCTCTCTTTTCCATTCAACTATTCACTTTTTTCTTATCAACGTCGAAACGATGGGATTATCGATTTCTTTCCCCCCTTTTGTTTTTTTTTGCTTTAATAAATATTTTATTTTCCAACGAGGATGTGATTAAGAAGATCTTTAATGATCTAGATTTATTAATAAAAAAAAGAAGGCCATAAAATCGGATTGGTTTGAGATCGGATCGTTGATTTTCTTGATCGGTAGGCGGACATTGAGTTCGTTTCGAAGCGAAAGTAGAACAAGTTGGAATCGAGAACGGGGAACTGTTCGATGGGTGTAAAGTTAATACGCAATCGCATTAGTCGCATTGCTTTCGGTCGAACGATCTCGTCGACGAATCCGTGCACCGTCGGAATTATGCCCGGGAAATTGATTATACTCTCGATAATTCCAGACTTATATGCTAACGTTATCCGTTATCCGTTATCCGTTATTCGTTATCCGTCCCCCTTCGATATGAATCTAATTCTATTAAAGTACATACTCGTCACTTCGTCATATATTAACTTAGTCGAGTGTCTACATATTTTTGACAATCTTTTCATTTCTTTATAATATATTATTGTATCTTTGTAAGAAATTACAATACATTAGAAATTTGTTTAATATGACTTTCCAATAATTATTAATTCGATCACTATCTTACTTGTATTCTCTCTATAATAATTGTTTTTTACTATTTTTCTATGTTAAAATGACTCTTTATCAAGACATTTTCTTTTATATCTTTGATAATATATGCGAAGAAGGAAGTTCATTACGAATCCTTCGTCGTGTCTATCGTAAACGATTTTCTCCAATGAATCGACAAATCTAATTTCAAACAGGATAGAATTCGATTGGCAGGTCTTGTAATCTGTTTTTTTAGCATCGAAGAAATGGTCTTTACTTCTTTTCAAAGAAACGATTTCTGTCATATTATCTACTTGGAGTTTCAGGGATTTCCACGTATTTTCACGACGTAATGCAAAAAGATTGAATAAAAATACAAAATACAAATTCGATGTCAGTCGATAGATTGAAATCGTAACATTTACTTTTAATTACGTTATTTAGTTTTCTTATCTGATTGAAAAGAATGTATTTAATAGGATAAATAGCTATAACACATTTTTTAACACTTCTTTTTCGTGATTTTCTCTACACAAGTAATTCTATATATACAGGGTGGTAAAAAAAAGGATCCGATATTTGAAGGGCTTGTAGTACTCACCAAGACGAGTAAAAAATGTCTAATTAACATCAATCTTAACATCAACCCTTTTCGATGTAAATAAACTTTTATTATTTATGAGGGGGGTTCGAAATCGTAAGCAATCTTTTTGACGACCTATTGAATGTACACGTAAAAATTAGCTTATACGTAACGTAATTACTACATACACTTATATCTTTACTTCTTTCGTTCACCGGTACCTACACAAATTCTAATAATTACTATCAATAAATCGTTTTGTAAAAATTCGGTCTCTTCGGTTTACTTTTCCGAATTATCGACAATAAGGACACTTCTTTGCAATAATTTTAACACACATACGTCTTAGTTTCTTTTAATTAATATCTATTTACAAAAAGATGAAAATTCTTTCAATTACACTATCCGCCATTCTTTAATACAAATAATAACAAATCTGTAGTCCTCTTTCGTGATAAACTTAAAAAGATAAAAGATAAAAAAAGAGATAGAAGATATTCGTATTGGATTTGAGGGCTTTCAGGGCGGAGCTGGTCCGGACTAACGATAATAATTAAATCAACAGTCACCGCCCTCGCTTTTCATGGCGAGAGCTTCGTTTCATCTCTCTCCTTCGTATTTCGACACAACGAATTCCCATGGAAATTGAAACTGAATAAGGTGCGAACAAAACGTCTCGTTTCTCTTTCTCTCTCTCTCTCTCTCTCGCTCTCTCTTTCTCTCTTTCTTATTTTTTCTCTTTTAATCGTTGACATTTCATCGACCATAATCATAAATATGATTCGAGGACATTGCATTTCTTTGTAAAATGAATTGAAAATGTTACGAGGTTAAACGAATCTCTCAACGAGCATGAGACAGAGAGAGAGAAAGAGAGAGAGAGAGAGAGACGCATACACAGACCATAATATAATATGTACTACATACTGTATATACATATATATACTTAGTATGTCAGTCCAATTTAATCACAGAGTGTCCCGAAGGATTTCTCCCTTCGTATCTCCGGATAAAAGGTCAACTAGTGGCATTTCCAAGTAAGAAACTTCAGCTTTGTTCAACGACTCTTCAAAAAATGCCAGATGCATGTCTTTATTTAACGATTCTTTGAAAAGAGAAAAAGAAGGAGAAAAAGAAGGAAGTAGATATCGCTTATGCGTACGAAGATATTTACGTTATTCGGTTGCATGCAAGAATCTTATTTATACGTTATTATAACGTAAATTTAAACGTTATTTATAACGTTTTGAATTTTTACTAGTTTTAGTCATATATTTTTTTTCTGGTATCAACAATTGTAGAATATACCTAGTTGAATCAAAATTCGGTAAGTCGATATATTCTCAGGAAGTGATTTTGTTCGTTCATAGGTATATCCGTTTTTTTTATACGTGTCCACAGAATTCGTAGAATTCTTGAAAATCCTTTTTATACGGGAATGGATCAAACGATGTGTTAAAAAAGTAGATAAAAGAGGAAAGGAAGTGAGGAATTGGGATGGGAGGAGGTTTTCCCGGTAAAGAGGGAGGAAACGCAGAAGGTCTCTTTAGGAAAGCTAATGACTCTCCAGACGGTCGAAGCGCAATTAAAAGTTGCGGTCTGAGCTAACTAAAACGAGTCGTACTTTGATTTAAACGTTTCCGAAGCTACCCCTCTAACCTTCTCCGATTCTCTACGTGACGTTGCTTAATTGCATTTAAATGAATGTCCGATCTCGTGAATGTACCTTTATCTACAAAAAGAAAGAATAAGATAGATAGATAGATAGAAAGAGAACGATGGAATGAAATCTCATGCATTTGGGAAACCTTTTCGTCTTCTCGGAAGATGTGAAATCGTCCTAAATGTCAAGATTAACTTTCTCTTTTTTTTTCTTCCTTTTTTTATTAAGGGGGGGAATGAGAAAAAAATAGACCAAAAAATGAAAAAACAAAAACAAAAAAGAAACGTATATGTATATATAAAGGTACAGATAAAAGTTGCTTTCACAGATGTCCCGAAAATGAAAACGTTCGGAATCCTCTCTCTCTTTCTCTCTCTCTCTCTCTCTCTCTCTCTCGTGTGCGCGTGCTTCTCAGTCGGTCCAGCGGAGCGAGAAATAACTGCAAATAACGTTCGGGGATTACTTAGTTACCGCAACATCCGAGTTGCGGTCCTACTAACGTAGCCTCTCTCTCTCTCTCTCTCTCTATCTACCAATATATCGCTGTATATGGTAGGTCTGAGTAACTGGGTTTTCGCTACTCGTACATACCGTCTATCCGTCCGTCTCTGTCTGTGGATAGCTTTGTGACAAGGATATAGAGTTCTATAGTAGATGGTACTACACGCGTTAACCATCTTCGACAGAGCTACTGACTGACTGAGTTAGAGTGAGTTAGAGAGAGAAAGATAGTGGAGAAGGGCTGTGAATCTCTGCACAAAATACGGCTCTGTGCTCCACTCGACACGTTCACCGACAAGGGGGAATTGAAAAGCTGTCTGGCAATCCGGATGGCTTATCCAAGCCTATCTCTCTATCTCTCTTTCTTTCAACGTCCCTTCACTCGCAAGGTCGATCCGTTTTCCCGTTTCCTATGTTCTTTTCTCTCTTTTATCTTGCACCGGACCTTCCTTTCTCTCTTTTTCTTCTTCTTCTTTTTCCATTTTTCCCTTTTTCCTCTCCTCCCGCGCCCTTTTTTTCTCGCTAATATCTGCATGTCTTTTTTAATATTTTTTATCCACTTTTATCCTCTACTTTGTTATCCCTGTGCGTATATGATTGATGATAAACAATTAAGATTCTTAAGGGTTTCTTCTATTTCGAATGCCTTTATTCAATTTGAATTTAAATATTTATAAACGATTACTAAGAATTTTTCATTAATTATTAAGAGTTACTCTAGATAAGAGGAGACTTTTTAGATGGCATTTAATGATAACGAGTCTGCGAGTATGTCTCTCCGTGTTCGAAGATCGTTATCGCATGCAATTGTAGGATTTTGTCATGCAAAACTCATGTTACGGATCGATGAAAGAGGATTTTCTTTAGTATTGTCGTCTATTTGCTGTTTAACAAAATATATAAAAGAAAATAAACGATATAATTTAAAAAAATAATATTAACTTAATCGATAGATATGTTTAACTTAAAGTGTACGGTACAGTATAATATAGTAGGTATATAAAAATGAATTTTATCGTTATGACTGCTTGGGTGGAAATAATATTGTTCATTTAATTATATCATTCTCTCTCTTTCTCTCTCTCTCTCTATAGTAGAAATTTATATATATATACCTATATATCATCTAGGTGAGTCTATTACGGATCCCACCAATCGGCATCGCACGAGCCGTTGAGTTTGTAATGGTTACGGAGTATTTACTGACACAATAATTATCGCGATTGACGAGGGCTGCCGTACGAGCAGTCAGACCGCAGAGCAAATTCTAGGGACGTCGAGTAGTATTACACGGGTAGACATCCTCACCCCTTCTATTACCTACCTATCGTATCTACCTATACCCTTCGTCTCTCTATCGAGCCTATGGCAACGTCAAATCATCGATTTTCTTGATACTCCTGATATCCTATTGAGTCAATTCCAATGATTATTTTTTTTAGATACTTCTTTTTATTAGTTAACTATACGAATCCTATCTATCGAAAATATTTGAGTCTACGTTAATAGAAAATTAAAATCCATTTCGGTAATCAACAAAATTTTAATAAAAATATAAATGGATAATAATAATATTACTTTTTTTAAATTTATTTACGACGGATCAAGTTAAATAATTTTCTCTATTTTCTTTATTCTCTTTCTCTCTTTCTCTATTCTTCTTCTTTTTTTTCCCGTAGAAAAAACACGGAGAACTCATTTTGTAAGTAATGTTGGAGAAAAGCAATTCGATTAACTCTACGACCAAAACCGTTTGTTCGGATCAAGTTACGCGAAGACGTCGCTCGTTTCGTTTACAGGGGAGCGTGGGATCTCTCTCTCTCTCATGAGTTGGGTGGAGTGTTCTATCGCTTCATTTACAACGTAAATATACTCCGTTATTAAAGTCTACTGAAACATGGAGCTCTCTTTATTCACTATTAAATGATTAACGATCGACGATCATTCTACGATCTCATTCTACATACTTCTCCATAAATAGTCTTTGTAACGTTTGACAAAAATATATATATATATATATATATATACATTACAAAAATAAAAATTAAAATAGTTGGACAGATCGGAGGACATCCCTTTGATCCCTTTAAAGTTGCGTGTTAGTTGATGGAAAGGCGATTGTACCTACCCACTCGTATATAAATTTGCACGCACTATTTTGCCACGATATTACATGCTCATCGACGGGAAAAGGGTAGAGAGAGAGAAAGAGAGAGAAATCCAAAAACTAAACCGGCTAAGCACGTTATAACATATTTCTAGCGTGGTCCTATACTCAATAAGGATTGACAGAGAAAGAGCGTGTCGAGTGTTTACCGGTTTACGTGCCGTGTACTACCATTTGTAACCTGTTTCTCCCTTGAGAACGTAACAATGGTCACGTGTCATTTAAAGTACACAAATAAATATCACACAATCGTTTACGGTATCCTCGATTAACGAGATGCTTTCTTTTAACCTTCAAGAGATTTGTTTCAGGAACTTGATAAAAAATCAAAACTATCATTGGATAGACTTTCTATTCGATAAATGAAATAATTCTTTTCTTCCGATAAAAGTTTGTCTCTTTGAAATATTTCTTTTATGCAAGCAAACGCAAATTAGATGAAAAATAAATAAGATAAATTAGAAGAAACGTAGGTACAATTAGCTCACCGTTTCCCGAGGTGGACTCCAACATTGAGGAGATGCATTTCTTCCTGTAGCATGATTACCAATACTAGAATTAGTAGCAGAATGAAGATTGTGAAGCGTCGCGTTAAGCGGAGTAGCTGGATCATCTTCCGTCGTTTCGATGTCGACCTCGTCGTCAGAATTTTCCTCTTTACTATTGGAATGAGCGTCTTGAGATGTTTCTTGAAGAGCGAGTGCTTGTTCACCGATCGGTGGACCACGAATCACTGGTCGGAATGCGGACTGATGTAACGGAGGATTCATCGTTGGTATCAGGGGAGGTTCGGTTGGGCTGGAACTACTTATTGGTGGTGCCATTGGTCCTGACCGAAAAAATCAAATGTCAATGTTTTTAATCGATTGACAAAGACTGAAAATAGACAAATTGAAGACGACATTATTTCAAACGTAGGGATAAACCTATATATTTAGTTATCTACCTACCTATTTGAAATTAGACAAAGGAATGACGACGAGTCATTACCTGGAAACAGGACCGGGCTCCTCTTAGCGAGCCAAGGTAAAGCATAGGGTGGAAAAGCAAATCCTGGAGTCTTGGCTACGGCTACAGCTGCTGCCTGTTGATGTTGATGCCAAACATAATCCATGACGAGACTCCTGGACAAAGGTAAAGGTAATTCCGGGAATGGCGGAACTCTCGGATGAGTTGGGGAAGATACGAGAGTAGAAACCGGCATAGTCGGCGATGATCTTGGTTGTTTAGCTGGACTAGGTGATTCTCGGGCATTCGGATTACTCAATAATCTCTTTCTCGTGCCACCATTGAACATGGCTTTAACATCTTCCCAAGCGTGTACCACCTCGTCCGGTGGATTACCAGAAAGTTTCATATGCCGTCGCCATGAATTAAAATTGGCCGCGTCCGGTTGTACGTATTTGTCCGACGGGCCGATTCTATGCGAATGGAAGATGAATTTGTTCGGCGAAAAGAATAGACCGCAGTAAGCACATTTGATACATTTAGCTCTGGAACTGTTATAACGTGCTGGTAAGAACGCACCCCGGCAACCCCAGGCACACTCGTGGTGAACGGAGAATGCAAAATCCTCTGGTAACCTGCGATCAATCCCAACACTTTTCTCTTTTCTACATTTCTTTTCCAAATTCTGACCAAAGGAGAAAAAAGAAAGGCAAATAACAATTAAACGTACTAAGATAGGTACTTACCTAGGTGGAGCGTTATCGCCAAGAAAAGATTTACAAAGCCTTTCAGCTTCTCTTCGAGTAATCATTCCGCATCTTCTCGAAGACACTGGCATTGCACCGGCACGACGAAGTATCTCTAACTGAACCGGTGTACATTGCACGCAAGTAATACCCAATGCAACTCGACGATTATGAATTTCATTATAGCTGAATTGCTTCAACAAGGTATTGCTTATTTGCGCGAGGCAGAGTCTTTCTTGTCCTTCGATGACCAACGAAACGATGTGAATCCCATAAAGCGATACCGTACCAACCTGCAACTCCTATTGTTTTAGATGTACCACGTGGTCCAAAAGCGACAAAAACTCATCGTTTGGGACATAATTTTTCTTACTTGATTCGGCTTCGAATGAGATTGCGATTGCGATGATTGTGCTGTCGACTTTTGACTTCCGGTCAACGGTGGCATCGACAACACCGCTGGACCGTCCATCCTATAACGAACAAACGAGACAAAACAAGAAAGATTGCATTTTCTTATTGATTCATTTATTTATTTATTTCTATCTTTTGTACAGAGTGAGTCTTCTAACATGACGACTTCAAATAACTCGTAAATTATTCGTTGTACGAAAAAATGTTTCAAACAAAAGTTGCATAATATCTAGGAGGAGGGGGTGGTCATACAGTGCTTTTATCTGTTTTTATTACTTTACTTTTTTATTAAAATGTAAGGGTTACCTTCAGTTTTTTAAATGGAATGTCTAATATCTTTTTTCTTCGATATCTCGAAAACAGTTGAGTTGTATCACCTACTCCTGGGGTGCAGTGTATTGTCTTAAACGATCCCTACAACTGTGTAAAGTTTCAAAAGTATAGGGATTTATCATTTTATATCGAACACTTGTAAGATACTAAATAGACAGTTCATGTTGATTATTTCTAACATCTAACAGGGAATATGTTTACAGACATGACCTCCTGTCATCGTAAACAAAGTCGTGTTAAGAATCACGTTGACTAAACGTATTTCCCAATAAAAGATTAATAATTTGAAGATATTTCAGTAATTAATCATTTGAAGTTCTCCTTCATATAATACTTTTTTACGAAAATTTTGATGATTTTTCGGAATTCGAAGAAAAGTATTAGACATTACGTTTAATAATAAAGTAAAATAAAAAAGTATGCCAATAAAATAATTAGAGCACTATATGCCTCCCCCTGAATAACATGGAACTTTTATTTGAAACATTTGTTCGAATGACAAATAATTTACGAGTTATTTGAAGTCGTAATGTTAAGAGACTCACCATTTATATATATATATTGTATATATGTGCAATTTCACATTCAATTGAAATAAAGAGTTAAAGTAACTCACACCCTTACGCGTTTCAACGCAATGGCGACTGGTCGGTATAAAAAAACGAACTGCATGGATGGAAGCTCTTGTTCTCCATCCCCTTCTCTCTTTCTCTCTTTCTCTATCTCTTTATTCTTCCAACATTCCCTCCCCCACTCTCGTGTAATTATATTTATTACATTTTATCGATTACCTTGTCCGCTCGAACGAACGCAAAGTCCGCCGCCATTAAGCGCGTTCGCGCGCATTTAGCTCAATTAAATCGGTTTCGTCGGATTGCCAGCATTCTCTGTTTCTCTTTCTCTCTTTCTCCCTCTCTCTTTTCTCGTAAATTCATTTTCTCCGATTTCTCAAACAACTGACAGTTACAAAAAAGGAAAAGATAGTCATTTGTGAATTATGGAAAAGAAGTTCGAGAACGATCAAGTCACGTGACTTATCTTTAAGAGATCTTAATTATATGATTAGATGATCCCTTTTTTTATGGCCTTATTCTGACAAGTATTAGATTTATTAGACAAATTTTGTCCGAAAATAATGTTTGATAATCTCGTGGAAAAATTCATTACAAACGAAATCTTCGTATGAATTTATTTAAAATGATGTGTTCCATATAAAATCATATTTTTTAATTTCTAAGGAAGATACTCAATAATTGTTCGAGTAGTCTTTGATAAAAATATCTTTTATATTTCTTTCTTATCTAAAGTAATTTATCTTATTTGATATGAGACGAAGCTGAGTTCCTTTGAAAGTAAGGAGGAGACTCGGTGCTAAACTTCAACGTACCAAACAAGACTCAGTTTCCCTGTATCTATGAACAGAATTTAACGGTGGATAAAAGCCAAGAAAGAAAATAGTGAAAGATGAAAACGGTGATAGGAAGTTTGGAAATAGAGATCCTTATCCTCTTAACTCATGAAGATGCCTTCGAATTCGGTGAAGAAGATGATGATGAAGATGAAGAAGAAGAAGAAAGATATATAGCATAGGTTCTTCCTTGCTAGATGAATAAGATCTCCTTCCATTAATTTAACACTCGACGAAGACTTTATTGGGATTGTGAATTTTCCAAGGCTAAGAAATTAAGTGTTCTCTACTGGATGAACGAACTTGTGTGAGAGGAAGCAAGTGCCACGTCGAAAAAAGGTAAGGAAATAACGGGCGCAAAGGAAGGGAAGACAGAAAGGAAGGAAGGAAGGAAAGATATATGAGAGAGAAAGAGAGAGAGAAAAGATATTCCCTCAGTGTTGATTTTAATTGAAAACGCTTCCATGAAGGTACACGTCGTGCTAACCGTTGTACGCGTGCGTGACTCCTCTCTCTCTCTCTCTATCTTCAATGCAGAGAGAGAGAGAGAGAGATGCACACGAATAAAGTGAATCCGTCGCAGTGAGGGAGAGAGAGAGAGAGAGAGGAAGGGAAGAAGAGGGGGGATGGTGGACGCCAGCAAACGTCCCTGGGGATGCTGGTACGCGGGGGTAATTCAATTTGACACCCCCACCCGCGCTTAAACAAGGCAGCACCCATCCAAAGCTCTCTCTCTCGCTCGTTTCTCCTTCCACTCCTCTCTTCGTCGTGCAAATTAAATTCTCATCCACCGTGAAACAATGTCGGTGCCCGACCCGGAACAACCCCCGGCCATCCCAGCTCCGGTGCACCCCCTTTATCCCTCCTACCGTGTCTCTTTCTCCTGCTCCTCCCATACTCTTATACGTATAGTCAGGTGTACCATCTGAACCCAATTGAAGCTCTTCTATCCTCTTCTCGTCTCTCCTATTCGTATAGGAAGGGATCTCTGTTCTCTCTATCTCTCTTCGTCAATCCACTGATCAGCGGTCGTATGGATTGGATTCGAATCGACCGCATTAATTACTGGCTACTTACAATTAGTTCGAACATCGAGATACATGGCTTCTATCTTTCTCTCACTCGATATCTTATCTCGATATATCTACCTATCTATGTATGTATTCTATCTCTTCTTCGTTGAAATTTATCTACTCTTTTTTTCACTGATCAGTCAATTCCTCTCTTCCTTCCTCTCTCTCTCTCTCTCTCTCTCTCTCTCTCTCTCTCTCTATTTCACTGCATATTATATAGATATAAGATTTAACATGTGTCATCGGTGGTAATCCCTCGATATACGATGTCGCATGTGTATATAAACGTAATTATCGACATTCATCAGGAGCTCGTTAAACGTGGATTGATCATTCATCTATAAATGTTCGTTCTAATTATAACTGATAAGTCAACGATCGAATTTAACAAATAAATACTGTCTATGAATAAAATTTATATATATATATATGTATTAAAGCGATATAGATATTAGAGCGTTAACTGTTATTAATTTCTTGTTTTGAATATAAAGTTTATAGATACGTGCGAACTTATATATATATAAAACTATATCATTTATCATGCACGAATACGAAAAAAACGAAAGTTCTTTCAAAGATAATCATATAGTATAATCCATAAGATTCGTTTTTTTGTTGACGAGTCATTTTTATTGATTAAATTTTGATACGTAAGAGAGAAAGAGACAGGAAAGTGCAAACATAAAAAAAAAGAACAAAAAAAAAGAAAAACAAATCTAGCGAATAGAAAGAGATGATAATGGGAAAAGAATTGTAACGTTTTGTGCGCGATATTTTAGCTCGCGAGCGAAAACTCGGCCGTTTGTGACATATCCTCTCTACCGAATGCACATACGCATGCTGCAAAAGATGAAAACGAAAACGCGTTTTTTCCTCTTTCAAACTCGACAGAGAGAGAGAGAGAGAGAGAGAGAGAGAGAGAGAGAAAGAAAGAGGTAGGAGAGCAAAAAAAAACAAAAAGAGAGAGATAGAAACGAAGTCGCGGAATATAAGCGTACCCGTGGGCTCGCAGATTATTTAAATGCAAACACTGTGTTGTAGCGAGGAGCATTGTTCCCCTCTCTCGGTTATTTTACAATTCAATCTGCGATCCTCCGCTTCTTTCTCTCTCACTCTCTCTCTCTCTCTTTTTGCATCAGGCAGGCACCAGGTCCATGCGCGCGTGCGCGCGCACGCAAGAACCAAAGTGGAACGGGAAAATGCTTCTCGTTCGTTCGTTCGTTCATTCGTTCGTTCATTCGTTCATTGTAACGTTGTTAAATCTCCGTCCTTCCATCACGACTCTATTCCCATTCTACATCTTTCTTCATCTTATTGTTAGTTCTAGCCGTCTTTTCTATCTTTTTCTCTCTCTCTCCTTCTCTCTCTCTCTCTCTCTCTCTCGGTAATTGTACACTCCCCTCTTTTGCATGATTTATAAACCCTTAAGGATTTCCTTAAATTCGATGATAGCTTTCCAACTTAATCTCAAAGTTATTACATTTATAATATCAAGAATTAGAAAGTGGGTATATAATAATTACGAATGATATTGTGTAAAAGGTATAAACCAAATGAAAAATCTATTCTAGTTATTCTAGACGTTCGTTATAACGTTTCTACAAATCCTTGTTTATCTCTTTTTCTCATTGTTAATAATAATAATAATTGTCATTTCTATATTCTAATGGTATTTATCTTTATATATTATTTTTTTTAAAATGATATCGGTAATATCTTTTAACAATCTCTCGATAATTGTATTATACAAACGAGCAAAAAGCAAATGAAATTTGTATCATATATGCGTGATAAATAATAAACGATCAATGTAATATATTCCTCGTCCGATAGGAAACTAAAAATAAAAAAAAAAAAACAAGAATTGTAGCGAAATTGAAACAAAATTTGTCTACAACTTTTTTACAATGATATATTTTCACAAAGTTATCCAAGAGTAGGTACGTGCGTGTTGCGCGCGACGAAACGTTAAAACGATCAAATACAAAAGGGAAATGGAAGGTTACGTGTTGTAAAATTTCATTGGGATTCCCATTATAACGAAGAGAGGAAAGAGGTTTGTAGAAGAGCGGCTTTGTCGTAGATCGACCGGCAATTATCCTGATGAAAACGTCTATCGCATTTTAATTCGTTCTCTGGCAATATACTAACGGGGGTGGCAGGATTTTCCTTCCCTCTCTTGTACCCTTTCGTACCCTCTCGTACCCTCTCGTTCCCTCTCTCTGTGTGTCTCTCTCTCTCTTTCCCTTCTCGTATACCAAGCTACCAACCCAACCTCTTTCACCATAATCATCATCCCACCCACAGGTCTCGCGCGTCGCTCGCTTTCCCACGGTAAATGCAATGTAATCTACAAATTTGCACGCGTGCGTTGAGTACCTGATTGCCCCGTCGAGTGCTGATTGCTATCGCAAAGTCGATCGTCGATTTTGTGAAGTCATTTTGAGCGTTAACTAACGTTCCTGTTGACACTTTGCATATTAATCGGACCCCTCCCCCCCATTAAAACGTATCAATGATTTGAATTACGATTTTTTTCCCTTTTCGCAATTTTTAAGAGGGAAAAGCGAGGGGGGAGGATGAGACCAGTAAGAGAGAAAAAGAGAAAAACATAGTTGAGATATTTTTCAAAGAAATTATTGGGAAATGATTATTGACATGTTCTTTTTCCTTTTCATTTCGACTTTTCTTTTTTTATTTTTTTCCTTTTTCTCGTTTGACCTTTAATCGATATTTCACATATCGACAAGCGTTAATACTCGAAAGCCATTGAATTCTTCAAAAGTAGTCGAATTTAATAGCTCAATCGAAAGATAATCCACCGATCGTCCCACTCACGCATACATAGAAATATAAATATATCTATGTACCTGTATATGTATATATATATTTTATTATACCGAGTGGACAAGAGAACGTTTCACGTTTTGAAATCTACCCTCTTTCTCTCTTCCCCGCTCTACTCGAATGCGTTAAACAACGCTGCAGGCCACCGGAATATCTCGAGAGGATTAAAGAGATCATACGTCGTCACTCGTGTCATCAATTTAATAATCGAAATGCACGCGTCCATAACAGAACGAAAGAGTCTCTTGAGAAGGGAGCTTATCTCGATTATGATGTTTGGCTACGTTAGGAAAGAATTAAAACAATCATCGGACTATTTATCAACCCCTTCTTTTTTTCTCTTTTTTTTCTTCTTTTTTTCTCTTTTTATCTTACAAGTGGATATATTAAGACCTTTTCATCGTTTTTTAAAAGAAAGAAAGATTAAAATGATGTTAATTAAACGATCCAAGTATTATCGTAATTGCGTGTAATTCTTGATAAGCGAATTTATTATTATTTTTATGGTTTAATGAAATACAAAATTTAGATACTTGGAAATAGTTTAATCAATTTCTAAATATTTCTATTATAGATTCTATTTTAAAAAATTTTAGCTATTCTAAACATTTCAAGTTAATCTCTCAAGTACATATAAAAATAAATAAAAAATAATATTCGGCTTTTTTTTATCAACAATACCGCTTATTCTACAATAAATGAATCTCATCGAATTAAAAAGTAATATGTGGAAAGAAAGAAACAAGAGAAAAGATAAGACGACTTATGTTAGTTATTTGTAAAGTTTTCCTTCCGGAGGGATGAATCTCTCGATCGGTTAATCCTAATCCAAACAGTTTATGGCATTTGTTCACCGAGCGTACGTACCGTCGCGTATCTACGTCTGGCTAAAGTCTCCCCACGAAAAGAGAGAGAGAACGACCCCTTGTGTCCCGCGGGACCAGTTTACCCCTCTACCCGTGAATCGACTATCAATTTATTTACCAGCGATCTGTTTTTTAAAGAAGCACTTTTTACGACACGTTCCAAAACACTGTAGACCGAACTTTTCTCCAAGGAAAAAAACAAGAGAGAGTATCTGAAGATATCATTACAAGACTCATTTCGAGATCAATAGAAAATTGATCGTTCACAATGTTCTATGATTTATAATTAATTCAACTGCAAATTCGAGATGCTTAAACTAAATTAGAGATTATGATAAAAATATAGTTTACGAAGAGACTATGTCAGAATGAATAAATGTATTGTAATCTTTCCTTAAAACACCATACAAACATCATTATAAATATTTTTTTATCGAAATCAAATATCATATATAAACCGATCATCGGTAGAAAGTAATTAAAGAACTATACTTTTTTTTTTTTTTAAAGAAAAAAATATTAAGTAATCATCGAAAATAACATACCTGTATATTATGACAAATAATAATTCCCACGTAGAGAAATGACACCACCAACAGCCCAAGAGAGAGAGAGAGAGAGAGAGAGAAAGAGAGAGAGAATCCTTGGAGGAAATGGAAGAAAAACAGAAAAGCAAAAAAAAAGAAAAAAAAAAAGAAGAAAAGGAACGGAAGAGAAAAAGTTTTCTAAAGAGAAAAAAAGAACTGACGAGAAAACAAAAATATTCACCAGAAAATTTCCCCCCTTTTTCGATTTAATCTCTCTCTTTATCTTTTCCCCGATCACTAATTATTATTTACGAAAAAAAAAAAAGAAACAAAAAATATAACGAGAGAGGGACGGGATAAAAAAAAGAAAAAAAGACAGAAAGAGTAAAATAAAGGAAAAGAAAGGCAACTTAGTTTTCGTGCACGAGAACAACGTAAGAGAAAGAACTGGTTAAAAACGCGCGAAGAAAAGCGAGGAAGAGATTCGTAAGAGCGACTGGCCGCAAAACGTAGCCCGTTTTGCGTTACGTACTCCGGAAGACTTGCTCTTCATCCCCAAGTTTCTCTCTCTCTCTCTCTTCTTGTTTCTAACACGAATTGTGCTCCCTCTCTCGAATCTCTGGCGAAACGAGGTCGGGGAGAGAAAGGAAAGAACCGCCCCCGAACGTGGCACCCCCGTGACAGCCAACCCCAATGTACAAGCCGGTTGGTAACGTGACCGAAGGCGGAGCTTCGTTCTCTTGGCTCTCTCGTGGGTGGCTCACCTCAGGGGTAACTACAAACACGTACTTACCGAACATTATTATCGTGCCCGCACTACTCTCGAGCCACGCGTACACATACATACATATATACATACATACATACGCGTATACCTATATATGTATTAGTATATACGGGGATGCGAATTCTCTTGATTTTCCTTTTCTCTCTCTTTTCTTTGTTTTTTTTCTTCTTCATTTTTCTCTTTACGTAGAGGTAGTACCTCTTCTTCTTCTTTTCCTTCTTCTTCTCCTTTTTCTTTGATTTTTTCTCTTTCTTTGTCTTTTGCTAGACAATTTTAATCTATTTAGTCTAGTAGTTTTCTATGAATTTTTTTTCAAGCCTTTAATTCGTCAAACGTTCTTTTTTTCTTTTTTGTATTCGATTGATTTTAATTAACTTTTGAGTTTAAATATGCGAATTTGTTGATACTTGAGGATCTTTAAATATACTATCCTTATGGACTTCGCGCATTTCTCGTTTTTACCATTGTCTACGATTCGCGTTTAAAATTATATAAGTGACACGTGTTTTAAGGAAAAATCATACAACAACAAATTTACAATTATCCGCGCAGTGGAGATAACGGAGTGCAAACGGTTATATGTACATAATTAGTTGTGTTAGACGATTATGGACGAAAAACGATTAATACTTACGTTATTAATTAACGTAGACGAAAGTAAATATGTTGTTTTTTTGATTGTAGTAGTTTTCCGCAAAGTTTCGTTAAAGATAAAATTTGACCGTCTAAATCGTTTCTCTTTGGCGAATACGTTCGCCCCTTTTAAAATTCCTTTTAATTAACTTTGGAAGTCTGACTTCGTTAATCCTAAAGACCTTTAAATAAAATCGCTTGAAATTTTTGTAATCAACCTAATTCTTAATCAATCGCGAATGAACAAATAATCTGGGTTTCAACATTATTCGTTATGAAGATTTATTTGAGTAAATTTTTCTTGTAATTTTTTTCTCGAATATTTTGCTTTCATACCTGAGTATTTTCTCTTCCTCTTCTTTGGCTCTCTCTCTCTCTCTTTCTCTTCTCATTCGTAAGAACATTTTATATCTGCAAAAAAAAAGAAGAGAAAAAAAAATAAAGAATAAGGAAATATTGTATTTCCTAAAAAAAGGAAATCTTTTTCTTCAGGACGGGACCCTTCTTCGGAACGAAACACCGTTTAACGAACCGCAAAAGAGGCTAGTGCAGTTTATACCCCAGTTGGCCATTATGATTTTTCCCGCCCTTCGATGTAATAAATATCGTAGCGCACCCCTGCCAATTATACGGCACTGGTCCTCGCTTTCCTTTTCTCCCGATCTCATCTCACACTTCCGATACACAAACGATAGACAGGAGACACAATGACGAGAGCATAGTGCGAACATAAGGTCGAATCCACGCGTTCGCTAGAGCACGCCCCTCTCTCCCCCGTACCCTTTTCTTCCCCTCTCCCCGTCTCTCCGTGGCGAGTCGAGTGTACGAGAAATCCGTGACTGCATTATTTCATTAATCGTCATGGTCACCCCTACCATAGTGCGACGTACGTATATCTTTTTACTACGATCTCGTAGCAACCCTTAACTATCTGAAACTTTGTTATTATCTTTTTTTCTTATTGAGAATATCGAACAGAATGAAAGAATAATAATAATAAGAATAGGATCGCGATTCTATTAATGATTCTTTCACAATTCCATTTATTATCTTTCTTTAATATGACGATCCAATTATTAGAGTTGCGGTGGCCGTTCGATTCTTCTTCTTCTTCTTCGTCGATAAAATTAAGCGAGGTTTATCGTTGATCGTGGAATAACGATGCTCTCTCCCTCTCTCTCTCTTTCGGTGAAACGAGCTAGGTAACGAGCACACCCTAAAACCACATTGGCAATTCCTGGTTGTAAGAAGATGAAGTGGTTAAACGAACTTCTCAACGGACTACCGAATCGTGGCGAGAACCACTTTGATGATGGCGCGTGCCTGGTATTAAATCGAAATTCTCTTATTCTCTTCTATATCGAAATCCTGATCTGGATAACGAAGTGTACCCTGCCATCTATAATAGATCCAACTCGTAAAAAGCTCGATTATCTATTTCAGCATTATGCTAACAATTAATTATGATAATAAAACAACGATCAAGGTAATACATTGATACATTGATCATACGATTACTCGACTTTGAGTTTCAATTAATTTCAATAGAAAAATAACCGATGGACAAGTGACAATGTATTTAAAGAAAAGTCAAGATTACACTGTATCCTAGCGGTTAAAAGAAAAGTGTCACTTGGCGTTTATTTGCATAACAAGATCGAATTTCCTCGGTGGTCCGTCCGTCCGTTCGGAGGCGACGATGCGTACGAAATTTGGCGCGAGAAGAGGGTCCCTTCTCCTAATCGACGTGGTGCGATCCTTCTCTCCGCCTCTCCTAACAGAGATAGACATATGTATAGAAGAAGAGAAGAGAGTTTCGTGCATGCGTAAACGTCATAGCCAAGTTGGAGTTAGTACGCTACTAGTAGCAACGGCATACTGCGCGGTCAATTAGTTTAATAGCTCGACAGTTGTCGTCTGCTTCCACAGCCAAAAAAATCCACCCTCCCTCTTTCTCTACATCTTTTTTCCTCCGCTAGTATCGTTATCCTCGAGATATCGATGTCGAATTATTGATTAGAAGAAAAAAAAAAGTAAATAAATAAATAAACAAGATAACAAACGCGTTGTTCATTTACAGATTCGAATAGAGACAACAAAAATAACGGCATACTCGCATAAAACCGCAAATCAAAGATCTCCCGGTCGGTCTTGCGTTCTTCATGCGAGAGAGAAAGAGAGAGAGAGAAACGTAATTTCAAGTGGCAATTAAAGGGGAGGTAATACCGTCTAGAGTGTTTCTATGCGCGCATTTCCTGTAATTTCCTGTAATAATTGTAATCTCTCCAGGGCTGGATCCTCTTGACACTAATAGTCGAGGGATAATACAGATTACGACCCTCCTTCTCTCTCTATCTCTTTCTCCTTCCTTCTACTCAACTCCTTTCTTCCTTCCTTCTTCCTCTTTCTTCTCGGAATATGTCCTCCATCCTATTCCCTTGAATCTTCTTCGCGAACGTGTTTGCCACTCGAATGCCAATCCGAAACAATTCCGTAGCAATCGCAAATCGGTTTCCCTATCCTGGTCAGCACTCTTGTACGAATCGATTCTCGATTATTTTTTCCTCTCTTACCCCTTGCTTCTTCTTCTTCTTCGTTGCTCACGAAGAAGAATATATTTTCATTCGAAAGAAAAACGCGGGGTTGATGTCGACTTCTTCTTTTATTTTTATACAATTTTATCCGTAAAATTCGAAGCTTCATCTTGTAATGAAAAATAATAGTAATAATATTTGAAATTGTTGACTTAATTGAATCCAATCGAATATGGTAACGATCGATTAATTATCCAAACGGTTACGATTCAGTTTATGATCTTTACAAAACACAATCCTCTCCAGTTCGTAATAGGGTCGTTGTATAACGCTTGTGAACCTTTACTTTCGAGTAGGGAGAGAAGGGTTTGTTGTTACACTTAACACTTACCTAGGGTGCTTTCGAACCAGCCCCTCTTTATCTTCTTTTCTATTGTCCCTTGTATGCTCAATTGTAAGAGGAGTTTAGATTTCTCTGATAACGTGTTCGTTTAATTGCGTATAACCTCGATTATGATTGCAATTATTATCTTGGATAATTGAATGATTCGTTTGAAAAATAATGTGAATAGTCAATGTAAATGAGTATATTTGTAATAGAATCAATTTCAAAATTTAAGAATAGTGTATTATATTTTACAATTTAATTATTGAGAATCGAATTTTCCGATAAAAATATAAATTTAAGTTATTCTACTCGGAAGTTTGATCGTTTAGAAAAATAACGACGCGATAAGATCCTAAAACTCGTAAAAACGATTAGTCAATTGGAATTTCTTCGTAGAACATACGCTATGAAAAAGGAATATATCCGAATGATGACTTGGTCGTTGTCGTAGTCGTCGGGACGACGTATTTACAATTTTGTCGTTTCGTTCCAAGTCCGCACGTAAACGTCGGTAATAGGGCTCGTCCACAATGGAATATAACCATCAATAGTGAATTATGTGGGGCACGTGCTTCGACGTAACTATAAAGAGATCGAATAGGAACCTTTTGTCCACAACGATTTTAGCGATGTGCCTTAGACTTGCCTCGAGTTTCGACCCACGTTCTATCGCTAACGTAATCCTAAATATCCAAATAATGGCTTTATTATGCGGCTACTATTATGCGATTATTATTATGAGAACCACATTCGTCCTCGTCCAATCCTATTTTAATCTTTGACTTGAACATATTTTTTCTTTATAATACAAAATATTATTACTTACAGAATCTTAGTATTTGTTATAATCAATATATCTTTTGTTATTTGATTTATTACTATAATGTAATGAAACTTATTCAAAAAAAAAGAAATTCTACTTAGCATTAATTTATAAAAATTGTATTATTAAACATTTCAAAACGCTTCCATCTATTAATTATCTTCCAACAGTATTCTACTTGCAAGAATAGTAAAGATATTGTTATCGTCAACAGTTGTTCTAACGTTGATAAATACAGAAAACCTTTTTATCGGCAGAGGAATCAAAAAGATGTTATCGACTAACGTAAACTTTTATATCGACAGATCACCGTCGATAATACGGACCATAGATTATCTCGCGAGTTTATTACCGACAAATCTAACTAAAATTTAAATCACGATACGGTCGGTAAAAAAGAAATTTCTCTTAACGGTATCTGATTTTGTAACTATTTTTTAAAATGGAATGAAAGACGACTTAAAAAATATTAAAAAACAAAAAAAATATAACAATTTATTTTGAAAATGATCAATTAGTTAAACCTATGCAATATACAATGTAACTTAAATAATCTTATAAGATGTCTACGAGAAGAAATTTTAAATAACTATCCAATCGCTATCTAATAATGTACGAGATTACGCGAGGAAAAAGGAAAATTTAGCTCAAAAAAAAATATATATATATGTATATAAAATAGAGAAAAAGAAAAAAAAAATATTCCCAGAAAGTTCTCTGAGTTAATCCAATAAAGAATTATCTACAGACCGTTGATCGAACTTGAACATTCCACGTGGAGGACCTACGTACCGTGTTCGTAATCGTTGAACGAAACGCGCCAATGAAAGAGTACAATGAAGATTAAGAGAGAGAGAGAGAGAGAGAGAGAAAAGAGAAAGAGAGAAAGAGAGTTTTTGCATTGTAGTAGATTCTCACCCCTAACTAAATACCTACCGGTGGTAGTGTCACGCCTCTAACACAACTCCCTAAATTTTTTCTCTCCTTTCAACCATTTGGTTATTTCTGGACACGTGGAATCGTTGAAAGAATCATTTGTAGTGGTCCTCAAGCGAAGAGAGAAGCGTGCTTCCACTTCTTCGAAAGAAAACGAATGAAATGGAAAAAGATATGTACATGTATATAATATACACATATATAAGCACATGAGTAAAGTGACAATTTGACAATCGAACAATTCGATGGTGGTCTCGCCAAGAAAAGAAAAACTTCAATGCTCGTTAACGTTCCAGTTTGAATCTTTTCCAACTATAGGGAAAAGGGTTGGTGAGATCGGTTAATCCTACGCTTAGAGGGCCTCAATTGTAAATATTGATACCAATCGGTCTAAAGCAACAATGAGGACTCATCTCTTCATGTGCAACTACTAGCATGTCCATCAACTGTGGATTTTGAACATGGGGAACCGTTGTCAAAACAATCATTAACATCTTGCAATAAACGATCTTGGTCCCATCCACCTTGCTTTGATTTGATGATTTTTCCTTTTGCTCCTATCTTTCACTTGGATCTGTAGACAAGAAAATTGACGACGACGACGACGACGATGACAGCGATGACAACGATAACAATGATGACGATTAGACGAATAGAATACGCACCCTAGCTTTTTCTATATATTTATCTCTTAATAAAATAATATAAACGCATAAAAAAGAAAGAGACCATTTCAAGAAAAGATGAAATATTAAATCCTTTCGTCTCAAATGAATAAATAAATTACAAAGTATTAGAACATACAAAATGATGTGATTGGTAATGAAAAGTATAGTAAAAATATAAAAAAAAAAAATTACCAAATTTTGGCGATTCGTTCGAGTTCTAAATTAGTCGGTACATTATTCGATTGTCTTTCAACGTTTGATACATTTCCCGTATAAACAAATCTCTTGCCGATTGGCACTTGTTCTAATTCGTATACGCTGTTATGCTGAGCAAAGAAATCCGCTTGAAGGCGGGTAACCATGATACCGACACCTTCTATCACTGCCAATAAGAAGCCGCCAAATGTTGCGCTACCTAACATCGATGGTATGCCAGTTCTTGCTGCTAAAACGCCCCCGGTCAAAGCGCCGCTCATTATCGAGTTCCATGGGTCTTCCTTCGAACGACAACGAATCAGCGTACACTCGAACGCCGAGAATAGGCCACCCCATACTGCGAAGTTACCGGCCACTTGAGGTCCTCGTGTTTTAATTGCAGTCAAACCACCGTAAAGTCGTCTTCGAAAGCCTGATGGAGCGTTACGGAAACCAATAAAGCTCTGAAAATTTTGTTTCCTTTTTAGTTTCGTTTTTTTATTCCCTTTTATCCTTCAACGAAATAACATTAGTACTTTTTACTTTTATTCTATTCGTTCGATTCAGGTTGTTAAGAAAAAAAAAAGGAATTTCTGATAAAACTAATATAATTAATGGGATGGGATTGGATGGGTCATGAATTTACTTGAAAAAGCGAGCCTCCTATCAAGCCCATAGCAAATGCACCCCCGCAATCGTCGATTACTCTCCAAGGACAAGGTTCTCGCGTATATTCCATCTTTTTCTATCAACTACCTTTATATTACAAAACGTTTCGATCTTAACTTCTTCAAGGAAACACGAGAAATCGAGCATGATCTCCGAATGATATGCAATTGATTATCTTAATAATAATAATAGTCAAAATAAATATAAAATAACCTTAAAAAACGTGTTACTTCTCGATCTCGCGATTCGATTTTGTCAATCTAACGACAAGTTCGTACGCTTGGATGCATTATCTCGAAACTATATATATTATCGATGTAATCAAAATACAAGGAATAAAAAATTAAATAAGTAATCGTGTGAACATTCTTAAGATCATCTAATATACTAAACTGCCAATGAACTAATTTACCCAACTAAAAACCGTGAAAATAATAAAATAATAATAATAATAATAATAATAACAATAATAATAATAATAATAATAATAATAAAAAGGAGAAGAAGAAGATAAAGTAAAGTATTTAATCGTCGGACCATTAGAAAGGGTAACACGATTCTTGATCTGCTTCTGCGGGGGATAAATAGAGAGAACGTGAGCATCCTAAGTGAATAATAAACATCATCGGGGGTGGAAGAGGTTGGTTAGATACGGCAGAGGGTGGTTTTTATATGAGGGTGCCTTCGCGTTGGTTTAAGGTGCCCATATTGGTCCCCTAGCAAAAGCCGCAGGCGTTTTTCCTCTTCAACGTTCTCTCTCTTTCCCTTACCGAATAAAATTCGCCTCCTACCCCATCCTTCTGCTCCTGCCCCCCTCTTCTTCTTTGTCCTAGTCTCTGGAATTTATTATTCCTTTGCTATTATACGATGATTATCTAACGCACTGTGCTCGCCACCGTTTGTAATACGAGAAATAAGCATGGAGTTTCGCTTTGGACGATGGATCCGATGACAAACCGAATATAAATCGATCGTATGTATATACATACGTTATATACCGTCGTACTAGTACTACGCTATAGTAATCACGATAGAACACACGTTTCACGCCTTTCAGAAACACATGTTCTTGCATCTGTCGCGTGTTTCGCTACCAAATTATTACATTTTATATCCAATTAATATCTATCTTCGTAAACATAGATTGTCATTTTAACTAAACACTTTCGAGAGAACTATGAAAATCAAAAACTTCAAACAAAACGATATAAAAATGAAATAATTAAAATTAAATTACATATTTTTAAAACGTTTCTCAACATAAACAAAAAATATATCGATATGAATTTAATACGAATTAAATGTCACTCTTGTAAACGTTCTACCATCGTAAATATTTATTTTTATGTATTTATTAAATCTCATAATTACTTATTATTTTTGGATGTTTTTGAACTACTCGATGTATTCTATGACGTAAGAAAAAAAACTGGATGTCTTCTTTACTTTCTTTTTTTTTCGTCAAATTGAATCTCAGAGGCTACGACGTGGTTTATGGTATGCAAATTGGGTTCGGCCCGTCCCACCACGACCACCCCTTTCTTCCAAATCCTAATCCAATCCGCTTTTGCGTAAAGCCTACCTGCTTTGCCTTCCTGCCTGCCTTTGTAGCTAAGCGAACGCACGAGAACGAAAGCAAATACGGATCGACCGATTTTCCGAATGATTTTTCGACCAGTTTCAAGGATCTTATCGTAGAATACTTGTAACTAGATATCTTTTATATTTTCGTTCGAGAAAAATAAAGACAATAAATGAAATTTTATTTAGAAATAAAAACAAATTCAGTATAAAATCTGTTGCCTCGCGTTTTTTTTAATTATCTAATTTATTTATATAATATTCATAGGTATAAATAAGTAGAATATGCATATATACAAGGTAATTCACGATAAGTAAAACACTTTTGAATATCTCCGTTACTTGAGATCGTATAAAAAAAAAACCTTTGAGTAAAAAATTGCATTATTGCAGTTGGGGAATCTAATGGTTGAAATAATTTTTTATCGAATTTTTAAAGTTATCCACGTTTTTTTTAAACGAAGCTATATATATTTTTGTGTTGAGATATTCTTGTAGAAGATAAAAAAAAACGAATAAAAAATCATTTATTCTCGAGATATTTACATCGAAAAATAATTAAAACATATTAGATCACACATTTATATTTCAATATAAACACTACTGTCTCTAGGAAATTTGTACTAATTACATAGGCTACAGGTGCTCAAAATGGTGACCGTTTGTTTCAATACTTAATTGAAGTATTTTATCTAATTCTCTATGCTCATTTTCTATTTTCCGTGATGTTATCGATTGACATGTAGCTAGAACATTGTAACTGTAACACGTTAGGACATTAAACGTAGATATTTATATAATATAAACACGTAGAGTGATACGTTTACGATATACATACACCTTCATCAAGAAAAACATTTCTACTCCTGACGAAAGAAATTCTTCTATCTGTTAATTACAACTATAATATGGACAAAATATAAAAAATAATAATAAGAAAACAAAAAAAAATAAATATTCTAAATGATAGAATAAACTGTTTATTTACGGTATTTGGTGATTTCAGGGCTCGGAAAATAGTCGCTTATAGGTCATGGCTCACGGGACAAGCCCTTTCGCTTTTCATTATAACGAACGATCGAAAAAGTTATCCTCCCTCTTTGTCGTTTCGAGGTTCACATAGAAGACCTCAAGTATTGTTGCGGATCGCCACGCGACAGCTGTTCGATGCTATCGATATCCTTTCGATTTAACGATCTTTCGAAAGATATTGAACTACCCTTTTGTCGATGATCACAAGAATGATCGCAGGGATAATCAATCCTTTCATCTTTTTACTTTCTTCGATTTCTAAAGATACTTCTTTACTAATATATTCCAACTATGTTAACATTGGCAACAAACATACTTTTATTAATACAATATTAACTTTATTAGATGATATTAAACGATATCAATGATTATGATAGTACAATATTATTATTATTAATATCTTCAACGGGCTCGTAACAAGCATGTAAACAATTTTTACATACTTTCTTAGCACGAAATCGAGTAAATTAACACTCGATTTCATCGCTACTAACGTGAACGAAAGAGAACACAAAAGAGAGAAGATAAGTATATTAATTAGTAGCATTTAATTAAGTGAATTGAAACCGATTAAACAAAAAGACCCTAGCCTAATCTAATTGTAATATAAATACACAAATACACATATCACTCGGGGGGTCACTCGTGAGCAAAACCAAAGGTTTTACTTACAGTCGTTTGTACTCATTTCGGATCTGAAAAATCTATGAATACAACCAGTAACCCGTGCCAATATTGAACCTTTCATCTTCGGCATGATTGAGCACTGAAGGAACTTTGAACTTCAACACTTACTCTACTGAAGAAACTTCTGAAATGGCTCCAAAACACTCGTCCCCTTCGCAGTTGGCCGAATAATGTCGTGAAGTTAATTAAAATTGGATGAATTGTTGAATCCTTAAATCGATGACTTGTTGAATCATTGAATCGATGATTAATTTGTAATTAAAAATACAAAAAAAAATTAATCAAGTTTTATATCATTCAAAACCTTTTTCATGAACGTAAATCACGAATGAAGAAAAGCATGATTTAAAAAATGAATTAGAAGTACCAATTAAGATTAATTAATTATTTTTAAAGCAATCTATGCGATTGCATAAAAAATTCAACTTTTCGAAAGAAACGCTGGCCCTAAGATTGCATTGCACGCAATCGCAATTGAAGATCTGAAAATCAAAATTTAATAAAACAATTAGTAAAGTACTTCTGTTTATTTATTTTGCTATAAATAAAAAATATACTAATTGTTTGAAAATTTGATTATTTAAACTGCGCGATCCAAAAGTTCTAGAATCGTAACACTCTTTTTATATGTTTTAATTATTAATAAAAAATATTCAAAAGATGTAACCACAAACATATGTTAACTATATGAAAAATAAGATAAAATTAAAACGAACAAATATTGTATTGTATTCTATCTTTAAAAAAATAAATTTGATCGCGGTAGGGTTATTTTACAAGAAGAATACTAATTGAGATAATACCTATAGAAAAGAATAAATATAGCATTAGTGTAAAACTATGCAAGATATAATAATTGTAAATAATCATTTAAACAATTAATTAGAATATCAATTGAACGTTTCTTGAATTATTTGTGCAAATTGAATACTATAATAAATAAAATAAATAGTCAATAAAATTTAACAAAACAATTGCAACGTGTAATTAAATATTTAATTCAATAAATCATTTAATTCATAATACAATCAATTAACGAAACGAGAAGTTACAATTTTTTAATACATCAACGTCAGCCATTGGCCCAACAGTACTTACGTTGCACCATACAAATTCTATGGACACCGTAAGCAATATCGGTTACCAAATCTCACCACGGGGAAGTTGCAGCGTTCGAAATTCATTTGGAAATTAATAAATTCTCTAAAATTAAAGAAAAGAAAGAAAGAAATATTTGTACGTACGTATGTAGTTACATATTCTATCATTGATTAGTATGATTTCAATGGGATGAAAGATTTACAATGATTTTCCTGAAACCATAAAAAGAATTGGATGATGGTGAACGTTTTTTTTAAAACCATGGAAAGAATGGAATGATGATGAACGTTTTTCTAAAACCATGGGAAGATGAGATTATGGTAAAAATCTTGTCGAGACCATAGAAAAATATAATATCCTATAATTCTGGTTTCAGATCTTATCTAATTTCAAACCATTCACACCATTGATGATGACTGCATAAAACTGTAAATCAAATGAGATTTAATTAGATATAAAATTGTGCATTAAAATATTATTTAATTACGTAAAAATAAATTCTTACACGCAATGCGAACACGTTACGTCTTATCTCTACGTCGTTCAAAATCAAAATAAAATATTTCGTACGTCTGAGTCGCCTCTCCCCTGTTACTCACCTTGGTCAGTAATTCGGAGATGTTTTTCTATGTGTACTTGATACAGGACGAATTTCCTACAATTTGCTGAGCGATATAAACATAACTCTATATACATTCAATCGTATGGATTATCAGTACGCGTAAAAAAAAGAGCAAATATGCATGTTATAAAATATTCTAGAAGTAAAAAACACAAAATCTAATAAAATAAATAATAAAATATTAAAAGCTACTTTTTTACTGATCTATGTTTTGTATTTCTAAAGAAAGATTTTTATTTATTTCTTAATATTTAGATGATTAATAAATACGCGTACATATGTATGTGTGTATGTGTATTTATATTGGTTCTTAGATTGAAATAATTTTAGAAATAGTTATTAAGTGTAATCTTGAATTTTTAATAAGTCTAATTAATATATATGTAGGAAATATTATTTTTCCCTACTGATACTCTAATTTACTCTTTACTCTGATATTGGTACTCTACTCTTACACTACTCTTTTAACTCTTCAAACTCATACTCATTAAACTCATCAATACACTCAGATTACACTCGTCAAAACTCGTACTCCTCTGCCCATTCTCTCACCTTATATCCTTTCTTCCTTTTGTCTTCCCCGTATCCACGCTAAATACATACATACACACATACTCTCTCATTCCCTTCATATTACAATAATAAAAGAAGACATTTCTTATACCTATACCTAACTGAAAAACAACTTTTTACTTATACTCGATCATTCTCGAACATTCACATTTCAACACCTCTTGCTTCTATATATATATATATATTCCAATCCCACATATGTATATATATACATATTAGAATATATATTAAATATATTAAGTTGCTAGGAAATTTAAATAATTAATAACCATAGATTATTTAATTAAAATTATTAAAAAATAATTCTTAAATATATCTCCAATTTCGGATAAGTCTAACTACAATATACACCTAATTCTGTTTTTACACGATAAATACGTTCTCGAAGAATACGTGTAAAAAAAATTCATGTAAAAAAATATATTGCATCTATGGAAAAATAGAAGATTAGTTCCAGTCCCAAGAAATCAACAAAAATAATACAATAAACCATGAGTTTTCATGTTAGGATCTTAAACATTTTATTTCATAAAAATGGCACATGTATCATACAAAGTAAATTATCATTTGGAAAGGAAAAAAACATGTTAATAATTCATAAACACAAAAATTAGGCAAGATAATATGAGTTACACATAAAAAGATTTTATTCGTTGTCAAATTTCAATCCGCGTTTTTTCGCAAACGGCTAAATATATACGCCATGTTTAAAGGCTCTATGAATATTCTCATAGATTACTACAATTGTACAAAATTTGAAAAAAATCAGAGATGTGCATCACTGACCGACTCGTTGTAAGTCGCTTTTAGTCCGATCAGCCGTAAAACGTCTCTGAGACATTTTGGTTAGATTTAGCCCAACCGCCTTACAACGTTTCTGAGGCGATATTGTAAACTAAGGGGTTAATAAAACAACGGTTTTGAAACTATAACTTACCATTTATTGACTTTTATGCAAAATTCATTCCTCGTCTCCAATGTCGAAGTTATAAAAATAAAAGTAAAGCAAAATTTACTTCTTAGAATTTGGGTCAGTCGTATTAAATCAAAATAAGTCGTGTAAAAAGAGAATAAAATTTTTTTCCTAATTCGTGTTAAATCAAAATCGTGTAAAAGAAGTTCGTGTAAAAACAGAATTAGGTGTATATATGTGTACATATTAACACATCATACTATTGTAATTTATTAAATAATTATGTTTAATTTATTTCTGGTAGTTAAATAAATTATATTTTGCTTGAGGAATGTTTAGAAAAAATACGCC
Organism: Polistes fuscatus; assembly: GCF_010416935.1. Lineage (NCBI taxonomy): Eukaryota > Metazoa > Arthropoda > Insecta > Hymenoptera > Vespidae > Polistes > Polistes fuscatus. Next base: position 6,929,975 of record NW_025113129.1, read on the forward strand.
AGACCAAATAATTAGTAAAATAATTGTTAATTAGGAATATTTAATATACATTCGCGATATCCCATGAAAATGAGATCAAAAGTAGAGTTCGATCAAATAAATCATATGATAAATTTAGATGCTCAGTTGGGTTTTATTTTCTGTTAATTTTATTCTCATACTCTTCATTATTATCTTAATAAAACGTTTGTTCAATATCATTCTTATCAAAGACATTATTGCGCTTTTAAATTGTTTATAATCGGTGCACGGGTATCTCGTATCCCTCTGCCATGTAGTCCCCGCAAGCTTTACCCGATCGATATTTCCCCGTTTCTACCCCACCACCCAAATAACGAGCTCCCCTAAAAATCTTTCACTTTTTGTTTGACTTGAAAATTTTCGTTACCTTCCCAAAAAAAAAAGAGAAAAAAAAGACTGATCAACGTTCAGGTAAAGAAAATTCACATCGAAAAGTAACGTCGTCCAAGTTTCGAGATAGAATCGAGAGGAAAAGTTCTAGACGGCTGTCGCAACATTTCAAGTGTTTTCATAGGTCAGACGATTACTATGATTACAATAGAAAAAAAAAGCCAGTATGAGGTATGTTTAATTCATTCAATGCATTAGAAAGTGTGTACATATATAAACGTAGACATAATAAAAAGAAAAAAGGCAAATCTTTTTTTTTAATGAAGAAATAAAATATAGATATCGTATTGAATATCTTTTAGGTAATGCACGACAGATGAAAAGCTGCGAAGCTTATTGTTAGCTCGAAATGTCCTCAACGTGGTGGATCCAAGTTAGGATGAATATTTCAAAAGCGAATTCGCCCATCTCCTAGTACGTTTAGCAAGAGAAGGAGGAGGAGGAGGAGAAAGAGGAGGATCGAACGAATATCGTTCCCTCAAAGAGCATTTGTGTAATTTATTAGCGCGTAGAGAGGACTCTCGCGGGGATGAAACCCTTTTGTCGGTCGTGCCAAGCGCTTAAGCGGTTGGTTCTATCCAAAGTGAGTTATCCTATGATATCGCCTTATGTCCCGACAAAAAACATCTATCCTTTCTCTTATGTACTAGTAAGTATTTATATATATATATATATGTATACATATATATTTGTGTACTTGTATTCTTATATTCTTGCAAATATATAATGAGGTTGGATAAAATAATGAAAGCATGCACGGGGTTACAGCACGTTTTCATTATTTTGTTCAACCCCGTCTTACGTCTATCTAATGTAAGTTAAGCAAGTCGATCGATTCATATACAATACATATATAGTATAAAGTATATAAGACTTGCGACTTTATCTTATACTAACTTTGATTCTCTCCTGCTTGATACATTATACGAGATCCAAGGGAACGTTTAGCCCTTAAGGCACACATAGTTATTAGTCCTTGGATCGATTCTCTCCTTCCTTACATCTTTGCATATACTTGCTTACTAAACTTCTGAATGCATGCAAGTAATCTTACAATATAATATTACATAGTCGATTTGTGCGTACATGCTTGCGTGCATGTATTTACTTTTATTTGCCTACCCACACCCTTCACCAAAGTAGCTGATTTGTAAGAACAAGATAACTAATGTATGTCTAATATTATATAAACAGAATGATTTTTATATAAACAAAATACACACTTTACTAATATTTACTTCATTATTTCTATAAAACTAAAAATACTACAAAAATAATTTAGAAAAATTAAACTGCATGATTAGAAAGAAAAAAGAAAGAAAAAGAAAATAGGAAAAGAGGAAGAACTAAAAGGGGGAACTAAAGGGAACTGAAATGACAGAGGTGGTGAGTCGACAGTAAGATTAGAGCAACGAACGGAAGAAGTATGCCAAGAGGCAAGAGAGCGTGTTCCATTGTGTTAAAAGAACCAAGGAGTAAAGCAATAAGAAGTAGAAGAAGGAGAAGAAAGTGAGCGGTTTCTTTTCTCGAGTATGGACCACCACGCCCATACTTGAATTCACTGCTACAATGACCACTGTTCCGTGACAAAGGCTAAACAGGCAAAATATTGGCGAAAATTCTATCGTCATGGTATAGACAATTTCTAAGAGAGCCACACGACATGAATGAGTAAGGGGAAAATAAGAAAGAATAGTGAACATTTTCAAATAATATCTTAAATTTAATCTATAAAGAAAGTGGAAGAGAAAGAGAGAGAGAGAGAGAGAAAGAAACCACTAATCCTGTTACATGGCTAAACGGTCACATTTCTCTTATAAAGATTCGATGGAATCAAGAAGGTGCTAAACAAATTTTTAAGGACTTCCGCTCCGTTTAACCACACCATTTATATATATAAGGGTAGAGTTCATAGACGACATAAACTAAATTTAACAATACTAAATCTTGTTCCGTTTTACTATCTCTCTCCCTCTCTCTCTCTCTCCCTCCTTTTTCCTATGCACGTGACATACTCTAGAAAAACTATTATGGTTAACCACAAAGAACTTGTATGATCTCGTACCAAAGCAACCCCATTTTCTACCTATTCTTTTTTTCCTTCTCTCTCTCTCTCTCTCTCTTGGACTTATCCCTAAGAGTTTTGACATACTTCGTTAAACTCGAAGTAAAGCATCGGCGACACCCTGCTGAGAGAGTTCTCTTGCTTGAGTTTTCTAGTGGCAACTCGTTTATTTCGCGTTTTCTCGCGTGATCGCCTTCTACTTCGGAATACTCGATTTTTTATTCGTGGTTGCTTCTTCTATTTGATTATCAAATCAAAATAAATATGTTTCTATTTAACAATAAGTGGATTATCCAATATTGTAAACTATTTCGAATGAAATAAATAACTAACGTTATGTAAGAATCTAATACGCGTGCGAATTAGACAACGATATAATATATAAACAAGAATAATATTAAACGAAAGGAAAATATGAAAATCTTGATGCCGCAGTAGACGTTAGCACAACGTTCAGAGAATTTATAAATTATGAATATTTCAAGAGAGAATGACAGAGGCTTTTCGCGAAACTGCTATTTTCCTATCTCGGATGCAATAACGTCGACCAGTGTAAAAGGGATGCTTAGGAAACAGGATGGTATACGACGCTAAAACGAGAGCATCCCTTTGAGACGAGCGTCAAAGCTAATGGACTCAATCTCTCCTTCTCTCTCTCTCTCTCTCTCTCTCTCTCTTTCTCTATCATCCTCTCTATCACTCTTTCATCGACTGTAAAGAGTAGCTGAACTATCTTTTCCTCTCTCGTTGTTCCTATCTCTTTTTCTCTTAAGTCTTTTCCTACCTTTTCGTTCGAATAACTCGAAAGCGGAAGCCTCGACGAATGTTTAGTAATAGTTGATCGCAAGCTCGTTATTACATACATAGTTATAAATAAACTCATTTTTGTTGTAATTTGAAAATATAAATACTTCAAATACCTACTCGAAGCTAATTTTGACATGAAACAAAAATACAATCGAGATTTTGTACCGATTAAAAAATAACCTGATAAAATTCGAGAATATTTGAGGATTACAAATATTGAAACTATGAGTCAAATTTAATAGAACAGATCGATGTAAATCAATATTTATTATCTAATTAAATATGTAATAAATTGATAATAATAAATGGTGTAAAAGAAATAAACGATTATTAAAATAAACAATTAGGAAAGCTAAAGTCAATGAGGAATATCTAGATCTCTGTAAAGGTATAGGATCTCTGTTGTAGATATCTTCGATAGCACAAGCTGACAGGAGAGTTTGAAAACCGATTAGGAGTGTATATCGAAACACGAAAACGAGCTGGACGCCTTGCAACGAAACCCGAAAGCTTCCAAGTTTCAGCTTATACGGGACCACGACGTTTATTAACTTCACCATGAGAGTTCTGCTATCTGCTATCTAAAATACTTACCTACTTGCTATCAATTAGGATAAATTACTATTAGCTAATTTTTTCAGCTATTCATATTTAATATAAATAAAATAGAGAATATGAGACAAATAAGCAAGTTAGAGTAACTGTTGAATAATAGAAATAAGAATAAAGAGGGGAGGGAAAAGGCATATATTATATCTCAATAGACGAGAGGTAAGAGAGAAAAAGAGGAAGAGGAAATCGGAGAAGAAGCTGTCAAGGGAGGTCCATGCATCTGGCACTTACTACCTATCCCAGGGTGCACCACCCTCGATCGTTACACTACCTTTTTTCCCACAATGATGCTCCATTTTGTCACAATTATCGCCATTATTCGACACGGGGAGAGCATTTTAGTTGGAGCTCTGTGCACAATGGACTCGATATCTATATACATTTTCTCTTCTTGTATATGTGTATACGTGGTGTAATTGTATATACGTGTGGATGATGATAGATAGATAGATATCTGTGAGTGTACGTATAGGTATGCAGGGATGAGTATATAGATATGTGTAGAGAGACAAATGGATTGCTGACGAGGGAAGGTGAAGAGAGGCAAACTCGAGTGGCCCAACCATCGATTCTTCCCTGCGATCGAGTTTTATTGTGTTTTGACAGCGGCGAGTCTGGTTTCGTGCAACCACCATAAGATTTATCTATCTATCTATCTATCTATCTATCTATCTATCTATCTGCTCCCTCCTTCCTCCCTCCTCTCTCTCTCTCTCTCTCTCTTCTCTCTCTTTCTTCTTTTGATTTTTCGCACCGCGAGCTACTATTGCCTAAAGGATCCTTATCCTTGGCAAAAAAAAAGAAATAAAAGGAAGAAAGAAAAAAGAACTTTCTTTTTGCCTTCTTCATGTTTTTTTTGCTTACCGATCGAACAGAACCAAAATATAGAGTTACCGGTTCATCGAGATTATCATCGATGGATAAATCCGTCTCGATTTCTCATTATTTCGAGAAAAATTCGAGTAGCTTTCGAAATCTATTATTGTTGAGAATTCTATTTTAGGCCGTGTATATAGGTATAGGTATAAGTAAATCTACATCGATCTATATAGATATGTATACAAAAATATAGCTCAATCATTATATTTTTAAACTAAATGCAACGTGACATTTTTCTACTATCGTCAAAAAGATAACAATTTATCATAAATACGTCAAACTCTTTCTTTTTATACATAAATAATTGAACAAACCGCAGTTCAACCTGACATTTCTCATTATCATAGACGAAATGATAACATTTGTCACAATATGTCAGAACTAACTGATAAATTCAATGCTATTTATACCTAAACGAAACTGCTCTAATTACATTTAATACACGCGCATTGTAAATATAAAAATATATTTTTCGTAATTATATTGCTATAATTAGTAAAAAAATTATGAAAATATTAACGAATCATCTATCGATATACGTATCCAAATGCATACTTTCAATGAAATAACTCGATAAATTCAAAATGCAACCCTTATAATACCTATTATCATCATCAAAAAGATAACATTTCTCATGAATGTATCGGAACTAACCGATGAATTCAATGCAGCTGATATCTGGACGAAAACGAGCTCGCACCTAAGCGTATTGTATATCCGTCAAACGTGTACAACGCGAGAAAAGGCAGCACGTACGCAATAGTAACGGAAGACCGATGTCGATAGCTATAGAGAGAAAGAGAGAGAGGGGTAGGGTGGGGGAGAGGGTTAGGGCGAGAGGGTTTGATAAAAGGGGGAGAGAGGATCAGGAAGGTGAGATGAGTAAGGTATGGGATATAGTTGGAGTGTATGGTTGGGGGAGGGGAAGCTCGACCCGTGTTATTTGCAGCGAAACGTAACGATTGCAACTCAACGTACACGTACACGAACAACACACACACACCCAAAGATAGAAGCGTGTGACACAATGTGCGCGCGTGTACGTCCATGCTCGTAGCCTTCGTAAACGCCATGTTGCATCTGGATTGCTTTGAAAATAATGTTTTTGTGCAAGCCGAAACGCGGCAGATATGAAAGCAGCATGGCGGATGCTTACAAATAGTTGCAGGGCGGCACCTCCATATAAATGCACGACGCGGCGCGCCGCACCAAGCCGAACTCTCCTTCCTTTGTTCCATCCAAACTAAAAGAGGGGAGAGAGAGAGAGAGAGTCTTGGATGCAATTTTATATTTTCTCCCCTAATCTCCATTGGTTCTTTTTTAAATATACGACAGACATATTTGTAGACTTTTTTTTATTGTTCTTCTAATTCAATGAGTTACGATCACATACGTGTACAAAATTTTGCTGTGTCTTTATTTTTTGTTTTTATTTTTTAGAAACTTGATTGGTAATAGAAGAATTTGCTTTGAAGAGTATATTGTGTAAATACTTATTTACTACTACATTTATCGCTGTATTATGATCAGATAAGATCTATGTCTAATCGAAACAAGAAAAACGACGAAGGCGAACAAGCAACACCATGTTATCACCATCGTAACCGTCGCCACCATCATCACCGTTGTCTCCGTCGTCTCCGGCATCGTCTCCTTCGTCGTCGTCGTCGTCATCCACCCTTCGGACGGTAGGTATAGTTTATTAGGTATAGTTTCGGGATCAATATCCCAGCAACGATGGGCGTAGCCAAGTTGTTCTTGTTCAGCATCGAAGGGTCCATCTTACTAACGCCCACTTCGTTCCGATTGGTCGTTAGGTTCTAACCGAGAGTCGCTCTTCGCAATAGTAATACTCCCCAAGTTATACTCTGGGACAAATGGGTGGAGCTTAAATCCTTCCTGCTTCCCTACTGGTGGGGGTAAAGCCAGCCAGTACCGTCATCCTAGTAGATAACCAAGCTGTAAATCATGGCCAGTCGGTCGTTCGAAGCGCATCAAACGACAAATAGGGTGCAAATTCGTGGAAAAACTAAGTCCCTAAGAGTAGTGTCACGAGTTTTCTTATTTATATGTATATATATGTGTATAATATATATATATGTACTCGTGGGTTCCTCTTGTTTGTTTCGTTCAAGTGAAAAGAAAGAAGAGATCAAAGTTGCAGTGTGTATGAAATAAGAAGAAATTCAAGTGCTATCATTTCTCTCCCTTTTATCGATGCATTTTTGGACTCCAAGGTGAAATTAAGCGATCCGATCGATCGTCATAAAATTCTTTGAATTCGATTGAAACGTGGGGGGGAGGGGGGGAAGGGAAGGAATAGAAGAAGAAAAAGAAGAGTAGAAGAATAATATAAAATAATGTGCAGTAACGAAAGTCCACCACCAGCTAAGGAACCGTTGGCTGTCGGATTGGGTAATTCGATGGTTGGATTCTTTCCAGGCTTCGACCAATATCGTCTTCATCTTTATCATTATGCCATGACTGAGAGATTACGTTTAGCACAACAGTTACACCCTCAACATCCTGGGGTCGGTCATCCATCGTCGGGTTCACCAGCTCATCTTGGAATAGGTGCTGCATTTCCTGCTCCATTACCATTATATCCAGCGGCAGCAGCTGGATATCCAAGTCGATTGGCATTGTCCATGGCATTGCTCCATCCTCATCATCAGAGAATACCAGAAGAACCTAAACCACAGCATAGTTACATCGGTTTAATAGCGATGGCTATATTATCATCTCCAGAAAAAAAATTAGTCCTTTCGGATATTTATCAACATATATTAGAACATTACCCATATTTTCGTACGCGTGGTCCTGGATGGAGAAATTCTATAAGACATAATCTATCGTTGAACGATTGTTTCGTCAAATCGGGTAGGAGTGCTAACGGTAAGGGCCACTATTGGGCTATTCATCCGGCTAATCTCGAAGATTTCCGACGGGGCGATTTTCGAAGGCGTAAGGCCCAAAGAAAGGTACGAAGGCACATGGGTTTAGCGGTCGACGAGGAACCAGACAGTCCTAGCCCACCACCCTTACCGGCTACACCACCACCTACCGCATCGGCATTAGGTCCACCCGTCGCTTCTCAACAATTAACCGGAATTTGGACGAGCCCTGCGCCACCTCCGCCCGGCCCGCCACCTCATTCCCATCATCACCATCACCACCATCATCATCATCATCAACAATCGCAGCAGCAGCAGCAGCAGCAACAGCAGCAACAGCAACAACAGCAGCATGTATTTCAAAATCGTTCCATTAGACAATCCTCGTCTCTTCAACCATCGAGAAAACGACTGTTCGATGTAGCTTCCCTCTTGGCGCCGGACGACCAACATCATCACCACATCGAATCAGATTTAACGCTACCCAAATCTAGAAGATTCAGTTGCAGCGAAGACGAATTGCACGACCTGCAAGAACAAGAACAGGAACAAGACGAAGAGGTCGACGTAGACGTCGACGTTGACGTCGTTGAAGGCAACGCTCTCCCTTCGCCTACTGAGACACCCTCGGCTAGTCCAGAAGCCAAATTGGTCTCACCGATTGCTGGCCATTGGAACGATCGGAGTTTGCAAACTGGACCTCAACAATTACCATCTCTTCATCTTCACAATCACGTACACGTTAGGAATTATTACGTACCAACTAACGCCAGTAACGCTTCTGGCGTCTAATCGAATCTCAAGTGTGTCCAAACCATGTTTATGCATGTGTGTATGCATGTGTGTGTGCATGTGTATATGCATGAGTGTGCGCGCGTGCTGGGTATCTGTCTCTCTTTCTTCAACGACATCAGATCTCACTAAAGTGTCGAAAAACATCGTGATCTTCATCGATATTCTATTTAGACGTTTGATTTACGTCAACAGTGCAATAAGCTCCTATCTGTTTGTCAAGATCGATCAAAGGAGCTTGGTGTCTCCTAAAAAAAGATAAAAGAAGAAAGAGAAAGAAGAATGTCAAAATAATTCAACAAATAAACTAAATTAAAAGTTAATTTAGAGTGCGAGAGGAATCTATATAGGTACAATTGTAAATACGAAATCGAATCGATAACTTTGAGATCTCTCTCGAATGTTTAAAGTGTGATATAAAAGAGAAAGCATAAATTCGCATAGATATACGTAGTGTATTATAAAAATAGACATTCCTTTTTTTTTGACGTACTAAAAGAGAAAAAAAAGAATTTATCTTCTGTACAAAGAACCTTCGTATAACTTTCCCGTTTGTATGTATGTATGTATGTATGTATGTATGATAAGTGTGTATGTATATGTTTATGTGATTGGATATCGATCAACCAGTGTCTAGCGATGAGAATCATTATCGCCATCGCCATCGTCCTCATCCTCATCATCGCCGTCATCGTCGTCGATATTAGGAAGAAGAAGAAAAAGAAGAAAATGAGAACGAATATAACTCGAAGTTATAAACGTAGAGAGAATGTTTTTTTAAAAAACAAATTCGATGTACTTGGCAACACGAGTTTTTCGTCGATAAATTGTCTCTCAAGAAATAAAAAATGGAAAATAAATAAAGGATTTCAAAGTGGCACGATTGCGAGTCTAGAATGATTAATAAATAAATACAATTTAATAAAGTTTCTGTTCCCATAAAGAAAAATAATAATGTATCAATGAATTTTTCTCTTTTCCATACACCTAATACTTCTTCACCTAACAATTTCTTCATTTAATTTTACAAGTAATTCGACTTTAATTGTTATAATAAAAATAATTTATTTGTCGGAAAAAGAAATCTTATCTATTTTCATAAAATATTCATCGGTCTTTCGTCGTTGAAAGTAGTTTACTGACAATCTACCGATTAACAAAGGTAGCCGAGGAAAAAGATAAAAAAATGTCGATGTTAGAACAAAAATTAGTATGCACATATATTGAAGAAAATGCAATCAGAATCTTATGACAAAGTATCTGAAAGTACTTCCTTCTAACAAAAAGTCAAGTTTTTAAACTCGTTTTACATATAAAATATGTTCATTGAAATACGGATTGCAAATAAGCAACGTTTATCGCGTATAATGCAGCGCAACTATTATAAATAAGAATAAGAATATTTAATTAAGTATCTACCCAAGTAACCAACTAAGACTTGCTATCGATTACCTAGACCCAATACTTATATACTCATTTGAATACTTAGTTACTTCCTTATTAAGTAACTTACTCATAAATATTCAATGTTACATTGGAGAAAAAGAAAAATTCCTATAACGAATATAAATACAGATATTTTTTTAAGCATTTCCTTCTTTCTTGTTATTTTGAGAGAAAGTTTTGTAAATTCGATCATTCGAACTGTAGCCTAATCCTTAAAGATTATTTCTTTCTTCTCCATCTTTTTGAGCTTTCACGAAAGTAAACAAAATATTAAAGAATCTATTTAGTAAGCATTTCTTTTCATCCATATTTTTCAGGGAAACGAACAATTTTTCGTAAAAGGGATAAATTTTTTTATTTCAAATGCTTAGGGTAACATTTTTTGAATCATCCTTCTATTTATCTTGCTAAGACATGATACACATTAATAACTTTCTTTTCCTTTCTTTTCCTTTCTTTTCATCACTACGTGACCTATCTTATTTGAAAATCTCAAATAAATATAATATTATAATATAATAAAGCCTATAAATACTATTTTATATTTTATAAATACTATATTTATTTATTTATATTGTGTTGCAAAAATATTAAGGCATTCTGAATCATCAGGAATAATTGGAATAATACTTACAAAATATAGCATTATGTAGCTAGATATACAAGATGAAGTAAGATGTATACATGCAAACCGATTTTTTCCACAAATTTAGGCATACAAATATACACAAATAGACAAAATATAAAGCCGACATGAATTTTGTTTCCGAATTATAAGCGTTTTTGTTTTCTAGTAATTCTTATGACTCTGTTGATTGCTCTTTTAATTGTTTACAAATAACGCTTCTTATCTCATGCACAATTTTCTGGTCTGCTATGTAAATACTATTAATCCCAATCCAAGACCAGTTCCATTGCTGACCATTTAATCGAATCAGTTTTTCTGAATGGACATTAACTGGCGAATCATACAGTTTATGTTTAAGAGAAAACTTGCATGAACTATTAGAAAACGTATTGCTTAATGTCGTCAACTATACGTGGTTTATGCATGATGAGACACCACCACATTTTAATCGGCTATCGAGACAGTTTTGAAATGAGAGATTCCCTAATAAATGGATTATTCGTGGATGGCCAATTAATTGGCTAGCACGATCACCAAATCTAAACCTATAAGATTTTTGCTAGTGAGGACATTTAAAGTCTTTGATTTACAACGCACCAGTAAACGATGTTGAAGAACTGCAATATCGTATTCAAGAGTGTTGTCGACAAATTCAAACAACACATGGTACTTTTAAACGAGTGAGAAGATCTATGATCCGATGTTTGAAAACCTGTATTCAAACCGAGGGTGGCCACTTTGAACAGTTTCTATGAAAATTATGAAATAAGAGGTTTCACATAAAAACTGCTATAATTCGGAAACAAGGTTATGTCAAGTATATGTTCATATGAACTTTTTTTCATGTTTTAGCGTATTTAATCTATATTCCCGAAGTTATGCTCACATCTTCAGAAACACTCTGTATATATTATACCAAAAATGGGAATTTGTTCCGAAAGATAATAAATTTTAACTAATTATTGTTATTATAGTTAAGAATTTCTATGTTTTCTACCAATCGGTATATCTATGATCAAAGTTAATTAGGTTATAGGTAGATACTAGCTATATCAATGAATAGAAAAGCTCTCTCGAGTATTTAATCTCGTGAGCGTATTATATACAGCATCCTATTGTCTTTCGGTTCATCAAATGAAACCTTAGCTAATTGCTAAGTGAGTCGTTCCAGCCAAATCCTTTGTGGGACACGAATGACGATAGGAAACCCGACAACGGAAACGAAAGCAATTTGTTAAATATTGCTTTCGACGATATAAACGGCGCAAACACCGGACCCATAGTAATGCTCGATTTAAACGAGCATCACTATTCTCTCCTTGCATCACACAAATCATAACTAGTTGATTTTCTATCCATTTTCTCTCTTTCATCTCATCCACATTTGCTCTTTTATTTCTTCTCTATTTAACTTAACATAGACAAAGTATTCATTTCGTTTTAACAGCCCAATTTGATTTTATTATTTTTTTATTTTTAATCGATACCTTTCGAAACGAAAGAATGCAGCTTCAAAAAGACGTTGGAAACAAAATGAAAAAAAAGAAAAATTTCCCACAGTAGACTATGTAGGTATAGATCAAACGAAACGAAAAGGTGTTGGAAAAGCATAGAAAGACGTTTTTAGTTTGTTCGGTCTCGTAAGAGTACATTCAAACTATGCAAACTGAACTCTAGTTTGTTGTTTTTAACCGTTCATTTCCCCTCTTTCAGTCTTTCTCGGTCTCTCTCTCTCTCTCTCTCTCTTTATCTGTCAATGCATCTCATCTATCTATATCTAGAGTTTTCGAATATTTAATAAATAATAGCGTCGCATCGGGTAATGCTGTAGTAGTTCAATCTAACACATAGTTCGAGATAAAATAATATATCATTTTCTTTGCCGACGGCTATGCAAAATGATTAAAACGATAATTAAAAATCGTACTATAAACATTTTGTTACTTTCGTGTTACTTGCGCAAATCTCTTATTTCTATTTATTATATACGGAAAAGATATGTTTGCTTTTTTAGCTTATTTATATGATAATATTCAATACAGATATCAAATATAATATAAATAGATATATTTCTCAAATGCAACTATACACTTTCGAAATATCACGATAAATTCATTCAAAATTGAATAATCAAAATCCATGAAATCATAGAATATTAAGCATCATTTTCAATATACCTATCCAAAGAAAACCCGAGGCAATTTAGAAGCGGAAATGTTACATATCTATCGAGTAGACAGATGATACTTACTACCTAACTTTCAAAGTAGCTAGATTCAAAGGTAAAAGTAATATCGAAGCATACATTTAAAAATAGGGAGAAAAAGAGAGAGAGAGAGAGAAACGCACTCAATTTCGAGGAAAAAGGACAGAAAAAAAGAAGAGATAGAAGTAAGATCGTAAGGACCGATCCTAAAAATACATTGGTGGGTAACCTTCGAGAATAGGCCTTATAAATGGATTATTAGGCGTCAGAATCGTCACACCTGAACTAAACTTCTACCGTCTGCTCGAAACGAGCACTCAAGAAGAAGAAAAACGGTTGCTATATATGTATGCATATATATAGATCGAATACATACTTAAACTACGTCCTTTTGAAGGACCTTCTCTGAATTCCAACGGAATCTCGCAAGGAGTAGAACGAACGGCTAATATTTTACCTGCCGAGGGAGAAAAATGTTGACCGACTTCACAATTCTTTTGCTTCCCTATTGAAAGTAAAGTATAGCATTGAAATATAATATCAACTATTTATAATATATTCCTATCATTTCATACCAATTAAAGAGTGATATGAAAATAATTATTCTTAATTATTATCACACTCGAGATTGACTTTATCATATATCTATCGATCGATTCGTACTCCACGTCAAAATGACATGGAAGTGATCCTGTTAATTAGTATCATACTCGAGATTGACTTTATCTCATACATCTATCTTTTAAGCAGGATATACTTATGAAAAAGATTGTGTGAAAAGAATATTTATATATATATATTATATATGTCTGTGTGTTATCTCATTGCATAATTAATAATGTGATGGGTAGTTTTCTTCGTCATTAGATCAACTCTATAGAATATCTACTCGTGTCCCTTCAGCAATGCATCCTAATCTGCGCAGCCGCAAATCCATTTGCAGAGCAACAACTATGGAGGTAACGAGATCAGCAACCGATTCTCTAGGCTCTGTGTGTATGACGGGTATAGCTGATCACTCCTACCCATGTGCGATACCATCACATGGACAATGTGGTTCACATCCTATATATTTACATATATATACACGCATGTATATATAAATGCATATATGGATGCATATATAGATATAGATAGATAAAGATAGATAGATATAGCGTCATAGTATATAGATATATCCGGTATATTTGTATGTATCTAGGTACACGAAGCATACACATTTGAACTATTGCCTGAAGCTCCTGACCGTCGAGATCACCGAGAGAACATCGAGGCCAGCAAATCAATCGGCTGGAATACATATCTACATACATACATATATGTAGATATAGGAGGTATTCGAACGTTGTGCCAAACAAGGACGACTACCTTGTGTCCTGACGATCCAACAATCTGATCTAAATACACACCTTCCTTCCTTCCTCGATAATATCACCAAAGGGCTTACTACAAGCTCTTACCCAAAATTTATCTTGTCCTCAAATCTTTGACTAGTTTTATTCTTCATTGTTACATTTACTAAAAGAATTTTCTATATCGCAATTGACACGAAAATGGTTCACTTTTGACAGACTCTTTCCTGCTTCTTATTTTTCTTTTTTTTTTCCTTCATTTTCTCCGTCATGTTCATGTCCGTTACTGTTTCGTATGAATGTAATATCTCGTTACATATCCGGCATTAATAGAAATCTGAAATTCTAGAGATACCTACTTTTTAAATCTTTGACAGATTTATTTTGAAAATCTTCTCAAACTGTGTTCTTCCTTATTAAATGCGTACGAACTGTTGTATTAGAAATATATATTCAAAGTCCGAGCAAGAATCTTTATAATCGAATCGATGCTTATCATATCGTATGATATAATAATTATTTAACCTAAACTATTAAAAAAAAAAATATCAAAGAAAAATCTCATTATTCTAATTGGGCTCATTCGTGTTCGTTCAGATTGGATACGCGCGAATCTACGAACGAATCTTAAATTCACGAACGCGCGTTATGCAACATAATTATTTTTCCTCGAGAATGAATTCGCTGCTCGAATAGCTCCGAACAATCGATCATAGATGCTTTTGCGTTTGCTTTTGCTTTTTCCTCGGCTCGATCTTTAAACCGGCGACGATTTAAACCAGCAACCCCCCACCGTTGAATGCTACGAACGCAGCTGGCACCTTCTTCAATTTCTGCGCGAAATACAAATAGGTGTTGGTGGTGGTACGCGTCAAAACGACCCACCGTCCCCTCGGGCCCCCGAGCCCTCTCTGCACGAGTTCTCGACACGAAAAACATCCTTTCGTGTGGCGCGATTTAATGACGGAAGTTAACAAACTACTTCATATTATCGTTCTTCGTTCGAGCGTAATACGAAAATCGTTTAGTTTTATTTTTCTACCTCGACGATTCAATTATAAAGAATTGCGAGTAAAACATTTGTAATACATAAAAAATAAAATCTGATCGACGTATCGTTTCAAATCTAAAAAGAAAAAAAAATGACTACATGTATTATATTATCAACAAAACTCTCTAACGAAAGTTTCATATACATTATATTTTATACAAATGTAATAGAAACTAAATAGTTTTTATAAAATAAATATTAAAATGCATACTACTTAGAGGGTACGCCAAGATGAAACAAAAGCGCGATAGCTTTTGTTAAAAAAGAAAAAAAGAAGAATAGTTGTTACGAACGTGGTATTGTATCGTGTAAAATGACGAGAGAAATATATTCGGTGAAATTTTGACGAATCGAAACGGCCACTCCGAAGCCGATGTTGCCCAAATATTTTCCAGTGACATCCGCATTATGAAACGCCACCGCGTATTGGTAGAACGTTCTGCCTATTTTCCGTTCCCCCGAGTGAGAGGTCGAAGAGTGAAGAGTGCCGTAGAATACAGTAGAATATAGGCAAGGGGTGAAGCGGAGAGGAGAGGAGAGAGGAACTCACCACTGACTACGAGCATCCGTTATTTATTTACAGCCAGAGGCGAATCGTTGAAAATCAATCGATGGTCGCGTGCAATTTGCAACGTGCCCACGTAAATGTATGCACGAGGATATATAAATTTACTCGAATACCTATAACACATACAGAGGGTGAGTGAGTGAGAGAGAGAGGGAGAACTAACAGAATGACCGAATAGAATGGCGGAACAACGCCAACTGCGGATGTACGAGGTTTTACAAATTCTCTGGTGGGCCTTTTGCCCGAAACCATTATCGGCTCTACGCTAATGCACAAGCGTAACAAGATAATCCACGAATTTCGGAGTTGTCAGTACTGATGCACCTACCACTACGTTCCTATGCTTCATACCTAGATTTATATACATAGGTATACCTATGTAATAGTATGGACCAGCGCTATCCAAGTTCTCTCTTAGTCCGCGGATTATTTTTTCTTATGTAAACATTTCGGGGGCCAAAAAAGGGTAGATGATGATCACAAAAAATCAATTAATATCAAGACAAAAATGAATCTATACGCAGGTTTTAAAACGCTATAACGTTATAAAGACCGCTGTTATAAATTTTCTAAATAAAACACGTTTCTTTTATTTATTCCTTTTTATCGTTTAATATCTGTTTTGTTACTTTTTTTTATCGTAAAATACGTTCGACATTAGATCTACGATTGTTTACCAAAATTCTTTTCTTTCGCGATCTAACAAAAAGTAGACTAATATGGTAACGCGTTCTCAAACGAAATTATTTTTTTATCAAACGTTGTACTTTTTAATATTTTAATTATTAAACGTTCTCAATAGAGAAAGAGAGAGAGATAACCGACGAGTTCCAACGAATTTATTCCTCTTTAAAATGAAATATATTATATTTTTGTTATTATACATATTTTTGTCTTAAGATTTAGACGTATCGTTCTGGTACATCGTCGTCGTTCTTCTCTTCCTTCTCCTCCTCCTCCTCCTTCCAACATTTCACCCTCTCATCCTCTCTCTTGAGAGAGGACACTCCCAAGGGACGACTCGAATCCGTCCTAGCAACTTCTCTTCACGCACGACCGAACATCGTTACGATGTCCGACCAAGTAGTAGTAGTAATAGTAGTAGTAGTAGAAGTAGTAGTAGTAGCGAGTGGATCGTAAGCAAGATCGAATCTCACCGAGCTTTTCCAATTTGTTTCCGATTTATTTCACGAAAGAGAAGTTGAGACAACAAAGAAAGAAAATAAGAGAGAGAGAGAGAGAGAGAACAGAGAGGGTGATTCCAAGTGCTCAAGGACCATTCAATATATTCGATCACATACTCCGTTACACCCTCGAGTGTTCTTCGATAAACCAACAAGTACCCACCACTTGGCTTCATTCTTATCGTTGTACTTTTATCGAAGGAAGTATATAGATATATGTACTTATTGAATACAAAGAGTTAGGTGATTTATTTTTAATTTAATTCGATCATACTAGGACTGTTTATATATTTTAATCTACGGAAAAGCACGATATTATATTAATTATATATATATATATATTTTTTTTTCTAATATTTCATCTCTACAACGCTAATTTATCTTATTATATTTAACATCCTTACGCGCGACGATAGCTTGACATATTTTCCTACGATAAAACGATTAAACAATATTAATGACAAATAGTATCCTTTTGTAAATTTTAACTAATTTTAACTAACACGTATGTTAATTGAAAAAAAGATACGCGCGCACATTCTTGTATGTCTATTTACAAAACGTCTGTTAAATGTAAAAATTAAAAAAAACCTACGAAATGCATATCTTATTAAAAGAAAAAACAATAATTTCAATGAGAGATCATTTGTAATGTACGGATGATAAGAGAAATTATTTAATAACTATCTATAGGTCGGAACTTGGAACGTATTTCGGAGGAAGAAACAAAAAGCAAAAAAGAAAGAGTCGCGGATGGGTTTTCAGAAACGTCGTCGATGTTTGCGTCGACCAAAGTGGTCTCGAGTGACATCCATTAGCCAGGCACGTTGGTTGTGCCCTCTCTGTCCTCTACAAGGCATAGTCGTCTAGAGGACGATGAACAAGAAAAAGAAGAAGAAGAGGAGGAAGAAGAAGAGGACGACAACGACAACGACTACAACGACGACGTCGACGACGAAGACGAAGACGGCGAGAAAAAAAGAAAAAGAATAGGCGACTCGCGAGGGCAAAAAAGCCGTGCGTGTGTAAAGAAATACCTTGGAAGACACCTCGATCGGCACGGCTACCGGGAGTCGCATGGTAAACAAACGAGTACCCTCACTCTTACAAAGAACAAGTAGCTCGGCTCATTTTTACCTTCTCTTTGCTCGATTTTCGATACGGCTCCGAAGATCGTGCCAAGAATCAGGATTCTCTCTTTATTCTATTCCTATACCGTGTAGATTTTTTCTACTCATTGAAAGATCAAATTATTTTTCTTTCATTTTGTAAAATTACATATTATTATTAATTTTATTAGGTATAAAATTTTAGATAGAATAAGATAGCGTTTATGGTTTGAATCAACGGAAGAAATACCATAATGTGATGGTAAGAAGAAGAAAAAATGATAGATGCTACAAATTCAGAATACGATACATCCTCGTATCGATAAAAAAAAAAAAGAAATGTAACTAAGTAAATATAATACATAAATAGAATAACGTGTCGAAGTTTCACGTTATCGAGGTTCGATTGGCCAACTGGTTACAAGGTTAGTAACGAGAGCCGTACCTCGCGCTAGTTTTGCACAGAGAACAGAGAGCCAGTCAGCCTGGGCATAGCCTGAACGAAACTCGATCGTCTGATTCCCGATCGAGGTGCCGCTCGTATCCCTCGGGAAGATGCTTGTCGAGCTCCAGGCCAAATTTTCCCCTCTCCTGATTCCCACGAGAAGGACAGAGAACACCGAGTTCTGTGTGATATAAAAGGGAAAAAGAGAGAGATGAACGGGAGAGGGGGAAAAAAGGGAGGGAGAGAGGTAGGAAGAGACGGACAACAGAGGCCAACGAGAAAAGCATTTAGCAGGCTAATATCGAGCATTACCGTCGCTCTTATTCTCGTTACATTCTCGGTTACCTAATCTGTGGACTTTCCTGCTCAGTCACCCTCTAACTCTCTTATCGTCCAGCAAGCATGTTTCTTTTTATCGTCATGCAAAATGATTATTACGTAATTAATCGAAAATGTTTTTTTTTCTCGAATAAAAATGTAGAATAATGTGAAGAGCCTGCCCCACACCTGCCCCACGGACGCAGATGCAACATACACATTTTTATTTCCTTCTTTTCTTTTACAATGACAATCAAAAGATTGTCAAAGATATGACTTGGTACTTATGTATTATCGAACGATGGTTTGACGAAAATGAATATGAACGTTGTGGAGTTACAGCAAGGCGGTTTCACCATGAATATAATGTATACATATATATATTATATAAGTAGATATAGAGAAGTTGAGAGTATGAAGTGTACGTGTCGTATGTGATCGTAGAATCGAGAAATCTAATGACTTTATTCAACGTCACCGGGCCTGTAATTACCCGCAGGCTGGTACGCGGGAGGAAACGACAACCCCCTAGCGATTAGCAGTCCCTCGGTGATTACCAAGTTAGCCTAAATAGGGTATAGTGTTTAGGGAGAGCCTACGTGGACCCAATGCTAATCGTCTATTGCCTGGGATGTATGTAAGGACCATGAACGGAGTAGAAAGAGAAAAGGAGAGAGGGAGAGAGTGAGAGAAAGAGAGAAAAAGAGAGGGAGCATTTTCATTCAGAGAAAAAGGATAAACTCTACAAAGCTGTTGTTTTTTAAAAAACATTGCTGGTCTACAAAAGTAACTTGAAGGGATTGATTTGTAACATTAGTTATTTACTTTTTGTATATTTTCTTTTAAATATACTTTATAGTAAACATATATATATTTATAGATATAGTAATCATTTTGATTTTGGAAAATATTGCTAATACTTGATATTTTGTAATACTCGTCGCAAATCTTTTTCTTTCTCTCTCTCTCTCTCTCTCTTTGCTTTTGTCTTCCTAATTCTATAATAATATCTATTAACAATCTACCAATATAAATATGATAATACATCAATAACAATGAAATAATGATTAAACAATAAGACAAATATCAATAAAAATAGTCTGTTTATATAGGTAATCGAAATAAACGTTGCTTCAACTATGTCTAATCGATATATAGTTAGAAAATGAAAAGGTATGTCGATGACGTCTCCCTGATCGTCTCTGGCTTGTCTCGAAACTCGTGCCAGTATCTATTCGGTAATTCCGTTGAAGCGATTCCATTCACGTGCAAGATGGCGGCTGTAGTTTGCTCCCAGCATGCACCGCCCCTTACTCCATCCACCGTTTCACCCTCTTTCTCCGTCTCTTCTTCTACGCCTCCTCCCTTCCTCCACCTTTCCTCCTCCCTTGCTCTTCCCTTCCTCGCCCCTACCTCCCTCTTTCCATCGACGAAAACCCTCTCCCTCTCTCTTACTATCTTTTTAGAGTAACTTGGCTCGGCCTTGCCCTTTCAGAAGCCTGCAAGATCGACGCGACATCATTCGTGCAACCTTCTTCTTCGTTACTTCGAGCAATCGAGCTTGTATTGGTTGGATGTCCCAACAGTTTGGTGACATACCCATTACACTATCTCTCTCTCTCTCTCTCTTTCTCTACCCCGTCCCTCCCTCCAATGGTCTATCCACCCTCTCTGTCTTTCTCTTTGAGAAGTGCAAAGCACGTGACAGGACGAATCTCTCCGATCCTTTCATCCACTTCCTCTCCTTGCTCTCTTTATTGTAACTCCTATAGCAAGAGGTATTCTCGTAAGATAAACGTTTCACCGATAGCTACCTTGGAATACTAATTTTTGCCTACCTGCGGACTAAGATTATACTTTATCAAGCCCTTTATTATTCACGCCTTTTCTTTTTTAATACTAGAAGCAGGAAAGTTGTTGAAAGTTGAAAAACGTACAGGATGTATGATGAATTTCGATGACAATTTCTTTTGGATCGACTACTATAATCCTAAGACACGTTGTGTATAGCATTCGAAACAGTCCGTTTGTCGTCTCTGTCGTGTTGCTACCGTCGCGCGTAATGGAGTGTCTACACACTCGACTACTTTACTGTGTAAGGTGACGAACTGTTAATGTATTGTGCCCAAAGATATATCTCCAACTATACTCAAGGTAAAATTATTTTCTTTCTCGATCAGGGATGTATTTAAGTATCTGCTACTTTGACTAATAAAAAGAAAAAAGATCGCATCGGATAATCATCGAAAATGATTGGAGAGAGAGATTGGATAAGAGAGTTAAAAAGATGCCTATTTTATACAAAAATATCTCAAAAACTATAATACTAAATAATTTCCTTATACCGTTATGACATAAACAGAAAAAAATGCAAAACAAAGTATGCGTTAAACCAATTACGTTTAATTTTTGTTATTTATATTCAATTGAATCATTTTGATATGTTCATACATATACATATGTATATATCTTACATTAGCGTATATATTTTTTCTGCTATTTTTTTAAGAGAAAGTTGAATAATAGATACAAACAAAGTTATAGCGGCCCTGTGAAATGAATATATAGCTTGACCGCTTGTCGTCAAGGTGGGTGCTGTGTTTGCTCAAAACTTTAGGTCATCGCTTTGCCGAGACCGATATACGTGGACCGAGTGCCCGACAAATACTACTCGAGCAAGTCACGAAAGGAAGCTGTGCTCTCTCTCTCTCTCTTTCTCTCTCTCTTTCTCTCTCTCTCTCTCTCTCTCTCTCTCTCTCTATTTATCTCTTTTTTCCAAAGAAAGATCCGTTTAGATTCTCTCCGTCGAAGAAACCGAAAGATGTGAGTAGCACGTACTTACTACTATTAGGTTGGTCAATAAGTAGGTATATAGGTAGAATGTCAGAGAACTCGTAGTTTATATTTAAATAATTAACATTAATATTCTTTTTATTAAAAATATTTAATATTTTATATCTGAATAAACAATACTAGAGGATATTTTTGATATTGAAAACTTTCGTCATCGCTTATTGGCCAATTCAATACTTATTACTATTATGTATACAATACTTTCTAGTACTACTACTATTATTACTATGCGAGCATCCTTTCGAGAGCTATTTCACGAAGGTCGGCTTACTTTTCTGGCTGCTTCGATTCCTACTTCGATTCCTGTTTCATCTTCTTCTTCCTTAAAGTCGTTGACGATGACGAGAAGGAAGAGGA
The DNA here is from genome assembly GCF_010416935.1 of Polistes fuscatus. Lineage (NCBI taxonomy): Eukaryota > Metazoa > Arthropoda > Insecta > Hymenoptera > Vespidae > Polistes > Polistes fuscatus. The sequence continues at coordinate 6,951,952 of NW_025113129.1, forward strand.
AGAGATGCAGACGAAAACGAGATTGGACTAGGCTTCTTTCGCGAGGTTAAGAAGGATCAACGTTGTCGGAGCTAACCACCCATAAGGATCTATAAAGGAATCTTTTGCGACCCTTCCAACCCTAATCCTTCGCTTGCCTTTTACGTACCAAAGAATTGAAAGAATGGTTGACAGAGAAAAAGAATATAGGTAACAAAAGATGATGCTTTTTCCCAGGTTTATGTTAAATATTTCGTTACAGAAAGAAAGAAAAAGTAAAAGAGATAACTTAATAGGTACTCTTAATCTTGATCTTAAGAAAACTTTCTTCGATTTGGTATTTCAGGAAAGAATAAGATTAAAAAATGTTTGCAGTCGTTTAAAAGTAGATCAAAATAATAATAAGGAAAAAAAAAACAAATCCTCGATTTCTACAACTTGTCAGTGACATGTGTGGCATTTGGGAAATGTTAAATGATGACAAACAGATTTTTCATAAGATGTTTGCATTATTTGAATAGGATACATCCAGAAAAAGAGATCAAAAATCTGAAAAGAAAAACAGACGAGATTCCGATTGTTATTTTAAACAAATTTTTCACTTGGTAGAAGAATAAAATTGTCGGTAAAAGGAAATGAACAAAATTATATCTTTGCATAATCTTGGAAAAAAAAACAATATCAAAACTATTCAACATACAATATGAAAAACATATTAATATAACATTATAAAGAAAAAAATATGACAGGTGAATTTGAAGAATTTTCTCTCTCGCATCTATTGTTAAAAAAATATTATTAAAACTATCCATCTATACGCATTGGAAAAGTGTATTTCATTAAAAAAAAAAAATAATAAACGATAAAAAAGAAAAAAAAACGGAATAGAAAAACTATCAAAGTCTCGAATTCTCCTACTCGTACAAAAGAAAGAAGAGGAGAGGAAAGGATCGAAAAGATGATGTCGGTAGTACCAACATTGGCATCTCGGTTTGTTAGTTAAATAAACATTGAACACCGAACGCTCCCAACATAACAGTGGAGCCTTTGTTGGCCGTAACCCTGCCACGTTCGAGAACGAAGCGCCAAACATCTTAACGCCTATCAATAATTGTTCCTTTCCCGTTGATATGGAGATCCTTTATATCTTGTCGGAGAGATCGATCCTGGATGAACGATGATAAAAGATCAAAGGATTCGTCGTGAGACTGCGTAAATCAGTTTACAATGGATATTTCACATTTTCAAACATATGTGTTTGATCCGATGTGCACAAGTATTTTTATCATAATATATAAGTATACATATTTTATCGTTTGTTATCCCATCATATAAATAAAGAAAAAAAAACGATCTCTCATAAATAAATGACAAAAGAATCGTTATTAATTTTTTTAAATGACCTCTTGAAATTTCTTAAAAGAAAACAAGAAAAATAGATAGATATCTTTATTTATTGTTTTATTAATCTCTCCTTTTTTTTTTATTTGCTTTAATTATTTAAATATCTTTTATGTGTGTATCTTGTCGTTTCTATATCAATGTCAAAAAAACGAAAGCTGGCAGGATGGGTTCAAGGAGAAAATTTCAACCAATTTGGGCGAGACCAGACAGCGAGGGTAATTTTGTACGATGAGTCGAGAGGTTTTTAACTTTTACCTGTCTAAAGTATAGTTACTATATTTTCGAGACTGTTCAAAGTTTTTAAGTTGTTTCGAGAAAAGCAATATACTTTAGTCCACATTTATTTTTTTTTCTATGAATCTTTCGAAAAAGGTATATCCTTGCGCGAAAATATAAGATCATTTCTTTTTCTTTCTTATCTTTTTTTCATGCCTAAATGGAAATTAATTTGAAAATATCCCAGCATTCAAATGTGTTAAACTACGCTCCCTTGTATCGCTAATGTCGTCTTTTCTTTTGCCTGATCATCGTTACAAGTTCGTTTCGTTGCTCAACGAGCACACCTTTCTTGCCTCGAAATCAATCGAAGCTGTAGTTATATGTAGAAATACATTAACTTGCAAAGAACAAAGGCGGAACAAGGGGGGGGAGAGAGAGAGAGAGAAAGAGAGAGAGAGAGAGAGAGTGAAAGAAATTAAAAGCATATGCAATTCTGTACAACAGTATATAAAACGCAGTATTACATCTCAGAAGTTTGAAAGTGATGTTAAAGTTTATTCGACTGCATGGAAACAGCAAATTTAGTATAAATCTAGAAATTTATATAAAAATCTGATATCATTCTTATCCTACGTATTTTTTTTTATCATTGTCGAGAATAAATATCCAATGATAATTAACCGATAGAAAAAAGGAGAAAAAAAGAAAAAATAAAAATAAAAATGAAAAGAACGTAGAATAGGGAGGGAATTAAAATACCTTTTTATGCATAAAGAACGACGTCGGTGCATTCTATCTCCCCTGAATCCACTCTGAGGTATTTACCATTCCGTTTCTTCCGTAGTTGCGACGATGGAACGACAAAAATTGCGACTCCCACGAATAGGTATGCATACATATATACATACATACATATACTAGAGAGAACACGGATGTATCATACATTTACACGTTATAACATATGACTCTCCCACACGTTAACTCTATCGTTTTGTCTCTCCCTCTGACTCGTGTTAAATCCACTGTTCGCCGAATGCAGCCATACGTCGTCGCGGTTTTAATCAACGCCGCCGTAAATCCTCTCGACGTTGGCTCTTTCATTTTTTGTCCATCGAGACCTCTCCTCCTTCTCCTACTCCTACTCCTACTCCACTTCCCCCCCCTCCTCTCACATTCTTCCTTTTTTTTTTAATTTCATTAGCGAACAGCAGCCGGATTACGTAGACGGTCCGAAATCTCTCTTTGGGGATTATCAAAGCTCGAGAAAAACTAGGGAAAATTCAGCAAACGATATACAAGACAACGTTTCCTAAAGATACTATACTTCACTATAATTATATAAGTATAATTATTATAAAGAAAAAAGCAATTTTCATTCCGTAAAGAAATATTTGAAACGAATTGTAAGTGACAAAACGGATTAATCCCTGTTATAACAAAAAAGTTACATCTTTTTAAGATTAATTTTATTTAAAATATTAAATTAGTTCGATTAATAAAATGACGTATTGACATGACTTAATATTTATTTGGAAGTATATCATAATAAATAAATAAATCTAATATATTATTTCAGTTTGTGAAAATATAAAAAAAATGTGATTTTTTTGGAAACAAAAATAAAAAAGATAGACTTTATATATTACATATAGGAATTGGTCGGTTGGGTCTGGAACAAAAGGAAAAGTCTGAAATAGTGTAGCGGTATGGCGGAGTATCTAGTACGTCGCGCGCGCACAAAGGGGTTGACTTAGCGATTTTCCGCACTTTTTTTCCGCTTCCCACTCGGTAGAGAGACGTAAATATGGCGGGGCTGAAGTTTCATTCCCCTCCGTGTGTCCACGGACGGGGTCTGCCCCGCCCAGCTTCGGTATTCCACCCCTCGGCAAAAATAAAGGAACAAACGCCACGGCACACAATCGTCGAAACATTTTTGACGCCGGCCATCTCCTCCTTCCTCTCCCCCGCGGCATTTCGTTCCTCCACCATCCATCCATCTCCCTCTGTTTCGTTCGAGTTAGAAAAAGATAGATGGGGAAAAAGAGAGAAAGAGAAGGAGATCGGAAAAGTGTGGAGAAAGCGGTAGATCCACCGATGGAGCTGGAGGAGCCAGGGAACGAGGCGAGGAGAGTGAGGTATGGGGGCTTTGGAGGAAAAGGAGGTGGGTGGCGTTCGAACGAACGCAATTTGCATGATTTTGCATGTTTTAGCACGCCCTGCCCGCGCCCATCGGGTTTCAACTGTCTGCCTACGTTTTCTGCTTGCTTTTCTGACTACGACGGGGTTAGAGTCAGGAGGCAGGAGGTGGAGGAACGACAGGAGAGAGGGATTCAAGTTGCCTGGAGGTGGAACGCCAACAAGACCGCCGGAGAAAGGAAATTATTTTTCTTGGTTTTTCTCGGTGAAGGTGCTCGTCGAGCCATCGGAATATCAATAAGCTATCTTCCTCCCTTTTCCTCTTCCTCTACCTTTCTCTCTACATCTTTCTTCATCTCTCTTCTCTATCTCTCTCTATCTATCTATCTATCTATCTATCTATCTCTTTCCTTTCTCTTTTCATATTCTGGCCTGAGTAAAAAACATTTCGAACCGTCACGATTTTGTTTTACGATATTTAAAATCTAGCAATAAGTAATATTGATGAATTTCATTGATAGTTTAATTAAATAGATTAATACATCAAAATAAGTTGTGAATCGTTTCTCAAATTCATCGAAAATGCATTATCGCGTGAAATTCAATAGGTACGATCTCAATGTGAACTATTTCGAACGATACTGGATCGTATTCGAAGTGAGCAACCATTAAATAGATCGTTTCTATTTCGCTCTCTGTTATTTCATCGTGGTTCGGTAACAATGATATCCATACTCACACCCCATGAATCGTCAAGTCGGAAACGCTTCAATCGTAGACAGTAGATCGGTATCGCATATTCGATCCTACTTCGTTCTCGACATTCGAAAGGGAATTTCTTCTCTCGCTTTTCACATTATTAATATAACGTAAAGAGGGGAATGGTGGAAACAGAAAGATAGACAAAGAGAGAAAGAGAGAGAAAGAGAGAGAGAAACAAAAATCATACGTTAAATTATAGATCGAATACTTTATCTCTTTTATTAATAATAAATAAAAATTGAAATAGACAGAGACAGAAATTGATATTAAAAATCGTTAATCGAGATTCTCTTTTCCTCTTTGTCTGTCTTTAACGCAAAACTCATCTTTTAAGAGCATGCGAGCGCGATCATTGTATCCAGTACGAACGAGATTCTCTTTGCATGCGGAATACATGTGCTCAGGTTCGGTTGGCAACCCATCGAAAAAGAACGAGTCATCCTGCGGTGTACCCGGTATCACTCGTCGCCGCAGTCGGTAAGGCCGTTCCGGCTCTCTCACCGACAACAATGGGCCAATAGCGAGCCGATAATGAGCAACCATTGTCACGTTGCAGCCCGTACGAGCTGCAAACGACGAACGGCTCGCGCCAAAGAGGGAGAACACAGGGGAGGTTCGACCAGATGAGGAGGATCACCCGACAAGAGTCATTACAGGTAATCGAGAGTACCGAGAGATCCATGAAAATCCTTTCAATAAATACCTATAACATACTCCTATATCGTACATTTTTTTTTATCTCATTCTATAGGCTTTTATATTCATCTTCTTTTTCTTCGAACATTTTCTTCTTTATGAACTTTTACGATTCAATAGCTTACTTCTGATTTGATTATACGTCAATTGAGATTTGAATTCTTTATCCTAATGATATAAAGTAGATAAATGTTGATTTGTTTAAATAGAGTGTTCTTGAAAATACTTAATAAACATGAAATATAAACAATCGCAATATTGAAATAGGTATTTTATATTTGACGTTTAAATAGAAATTGGTCAGATTTTTCTCTCTAGGACTAACATAAAAGATAGTAAAACTCTCTCTCTCTCTTCATCTTTTCGAGCTATCCGTGTTAAAGAAACGGGAGGCAATGACTTGCGATTCGAGATGCGTTGGAATAGAGGTGTCCAAGATGAGAGGGCGGCGAGCCGCGTTTATTTATCCTGCCTGTGCCTTGAAGAGAACACCGAGTGCATCGCCCTTCTTCCCTCTCCTCCCTACCCCTTCTTCCTTTAACTCTCCTCTCGTCCGTTGTCTTCGCCCATTACTTTTTCCTCTCATTCCTATCCCCCTTCCTTTTTTTTTTTACAACTTCCACCCTCAATAAATTCGCACCTACCAAAGAACCTACCAGCCCCCTCCCCCTACCCCTCCTCTCAATCTTTCTCTTTCTCTCTTCCTCATCTTTCAATCATTTTTCTTCTATGTCCTTTTAACGTTGTACGAATATAAACGTTTTGTTTCTATTTTAATGAAATGTTTTTACTCAGCAACTTTCCTTTTTTCTTTTCCTCTTATTTTTCGTTGAAAGAATATATTTCTTTGGTTCTAGCGGCGACTTTGATCGCTATCGACTGGCTCGCATCGGCCAGTTTCTTTTCTCTTCTCTTTCTCTTCGATCAGGAAAGCTTTCGACCTTGCGCGACTCGTCCGACGTAGACGCGGCCCTATAATCACCGACCGATGCCGACGTTACCGTAAAACCTGAGCCACTATATTCTCAGCTTCCGACTGGATATCACATACGAAGCTAAAGATTCGATTCACCAGCCATGCTTATCGATAGTCATCCACGGAACATTTCAAAGACTCACTTATATTTTTGTCTATATTGGTCATTATTTATATAGGCAATATGATATATTTACATATATGTATTTTTACATATATATTTATTTATATATAATATGTAAATATGTCTTTTCATAATATTAAAATCTAAACAAAATATTTTCGTTACGAGTATGATGCATCATTCTTTTTTTCTATATATGTTCAAAGACATATTATAGTAAAATATAATATAATATTGTATATTAACTTTCGAAATCGTTTATTTATTTTTTACTTTATTCCAAAACCATGGTTTTTGACCAAATCTTTACTACCACTTCTTTCTCTATTTTCAACGTAAAAAGTAAAGGGGCATAGAGAAAGAGAGAGAGAGAGAGAAAGAGAGAGAGAGAGAGGAATATACTGTCTGTGCCGGTTCGACGGGTCGCTTTTAATTAAAACAATCCTCGAATCCGACGGCTTTCTCCCTCTTTCCTTTGCTTCGATCCGACCAAAAAGTTAGAAATAGAGAGATAGAGGAAGAGAAGAGGGTTGAAAAAGAACGATACTTGTCCGGGGGTTTTATAAGAAAGGATCGTCGACCAATTATCTGCTCCGATATGATCTTCCGCGTCTTTACTCCTCGTTCTCTTCGTGAACGAGTCGAATGGGTAGCACGTGGGGGTGGCTAAGCTCTCGCGGAGTCCCCCCGAGGGAAATAAAGCTCGTCCGGGTTTCCTCTCGTTATTATACACATGCGTTTTCCGCTACCTCGAGATCTTTTCTCTTTCTCTCTTTCGCTCTCTCTTCTTATATTATAAGAACGTATATATTAAAGATTTTTATTACAAGTTGAGAAATGTATTCTAATCAAATTACAGCAGAAAATTTATAATGTATATGATACATATGCATATGGAAATACATATATATATGCATATATATACATATTTTTGTTTGTAATAACATTATGCATTATGCTCTCATAATAATACTAATTTATTATTAGATATATAATATTTTTTTAGAAGCTTATACGTCTATTCATACAACATTCGATAAATTGATTTTCAGGGTTGCTATTTTATAATTGTTATTTTATTATAATAAATGTGTTACATCGGTACATTTATGTGTATGTATGCTGGGTGTATCTAGACGGATGGTACAATCGGGTAGGGGATAATTTTACGTGTCAAAATAAGATTTGTTCGTTTAAAGAATGATTTTCGAAAAAATCATGTGCTGAAAATCTTATATTTAAAGATCTTCTACTATCATCAGATTTATGATCATTATGAAAGTAACCTTTCTCTCCTCTTTCTTCTGTATCACCCTTTTATCTGGATGACAAGGATTTTTAAATCGTTTTCTATAAATATTCAGCTGTTGGCGATGTATCATTGTCCATGAATCGATTACTAGAAACAGACTAAACTGAAGAGAAACAAGTCGTACGTGTATGTTGACAAAATGATGTAGACATTACAAAGAATAATGAATACGAAAGCATAGATGAAAAAAAATGTTTCTAACGAATAAGTAATAGAAAAATTAATTAAGTATACGCGTTCTCCACAGAATTTGCATACACGATGTTTTCAAAGACGATGCCACAAACGAAAAAACGTTACTTCATTTTTCCGACATGTACAATGATCTCTACCTGGTTCTACCATCCGGTTGTACCACCCGTTCTGATACACCCTGTATATAAAATAGACTTTTTGGTATAGCATAAAAAATATATAATTGTTTCCTAACTAAGATGAATTTTCAAAACGAAGTAGGTATATACTTTGACATGTTAACAAATACAAAGAATAAAGCCGGCAGGATGCGAAACGTGCGCACGTGGTTACATCCAGAAGCACGACACTATCGAGAGGGAAGCGTAAAGACTCGTGAAAGCTTCCGGAGAGACAAATTGGCGTGAAAACGCATTTCGAGGGCAGAAACAGGGGGGTGGAAAGGGGACTGAGGAGGGGAATGGGACGTCGACTAGAGAAGGGCACGCTTATGGATGATGGGGAAGAGTTTGTATATATATATTGTATATGTACGTGCGTGTGTGAGAGAGAGAAAGAGATGCTCGTGTATATGGGTATGTATGTGAGTGAGTTAGAGAGAAAGAGAGAAAGAGAGAAAGAGAAAGAGAGAGAGAGGAAGGGAGAGAGAGAGAGAGAGAGAAAGAGAGAGAGAAAGCTACGCCAAGTCCATGACCGTTGTTGGTAATGTCAAACATTTAGGTCGAACTCGGGGTGTTCGGTTAAATACACTCACTCGTAGTCGATGTTCTATCATTCCACGCGATCGCTTGCGAAGAATAGAGTGATAATGAGAGGGACGTAATATATATATATATATATATATTTTAGGGATGAAGTAACCGGTATAAACGATTCCTAACTTCTTTTATATTCTTTTTATTTATTTTCTTCTTTTTTTTCTTTTTTATTTTTCTTTTTACTCGTCTCTGGTTTAATCAAAAACGAAAGTGGACAAATTGAATAAATCGAGTGAAATTAATCGTCGATAAAAGAAATAAGATATGAAAATAGATATTTGAAATTTGAAAATAATCGGCGGTAAAAAGGATGCAATGAAGCGTTCAGGAAAGATACTTGGAATTGTAAGACGAAATGAAAAAGATCGAGCAAAGTTATCAATAAAGATTCGCTCTTTTCATTCATACGCAAACGCATAATCAAAATCAGGAATACTTAAATCAAAAAATACAAAAGTAAAAATGACTCAACAAACAAAATCCACCGCTGGAAATGTTACAAATTGTAAAATAGGAACAAGTCGATAAAATAAGAAGGAGTAAAGAAAGAAGAAGAGCGGTGACCAAAACGGAAGTAGGATCTTTTGCAGGAAATACAAGCGAGCGAAAGATAGAGATAGAGATAGATAGAGAGAGAGAGAGAGAGAGAAAGACCAGGGTAGAGAGAGAGAGAGAGAGAAAGCGCGCGGGCGTTCGTTGGTCCGACCACGTCTACCTCTCGGCAGCCATTAGTCGCACCCTGGCAAATTGAGTGGCGCCTGCTAGATACGCGCCTGATTCCATTAAAGACATCAAACGGGCAAAAATTACATCAGCAGCCACCCTCCACTCTACCGTATTAACCTGCCATGCAGGCATCCTCGAACACGCGCGTTCGTAAGCGCGTACATTTGTTCTCTGTCTTCCTTCTATCCTCTTTCCTACCCTCTCTCTCTCTCACACTCTCTTGCGAATTCATAGGTATCTCCGAGCACGCGTAAAATACTCATTCTATCGTATATCCCTATCCCTATCTACTATTTCTTTTGCTTTCTCATACTGCAACTATCCGAAAACTAATGTGCTTAGCGCACGCTTAGCGCGTCGGCATGGAACGACGAATTTTCTTTCCACTCCTACCCCTATTCTCGCTTTGTTTTCTTTTTTTGTTTATCAAAAAATAATATAATACTTGACATAGTGGTACAAACGTGTGACAACGAGTGACAACCATTTTCGACGACACTTTTTCAAATCGATCTATGAACGAGAAGAAAAATCAAGCAAATATTTGTCGTTCATGTCAGCATATAAAAATCAAATAAAACCAAGCGAAATCGAATCAAATTGATGATTAGATACAAACCATCCAATCGGATCATAAATCTTCTTAATATAGTAATAACCATGACAACTGTGTAACTTCAGCGTGTAAGAATCGACGCGTTACTTTTCAAAAGAGAGGGAGAGAGGAGAGAGAGAAAGGAGAGGACCGGAGAACGTTTTGATGCGATTTTTCATGCGGCCCGAAGCCGCCGCGCGGAGAAAGAGCTTGCCAAATTGAATTCTCTCTCGCTTTATTTGATCATATTTTGTATCGGCTTTTGACGCCACCCTTGGAAGGCACGCTTTTAAAATACATTACACGTTGCACCGACAGCACCGACGGAGGGTGGCTGCCAACCTGCTTTCCCATTGCTCTTCGCCCCCTTTCCATCCACTCTTCTCCTTCCTCTTCTCTCGTCCTCCTCCCTTTCCTCCTCACCCTTTCCACCACCTCCCTTCCTCGTCCTCCTCTACCATTCTCGACCGGTACCAAGCGTAGTAAAGGATAAATATGCTACGTTTGAGCAATAATTTTCGCGGCTCCTCCATTAGTTCTATCTAACGATATTATTTTCATCGTTCAACGTGATCTCTATCTTTCATAGCTGCTTGCTAACTCCAACGGGAGATAGCTACTTTGAAAGAGTATACGCCTACTTGAATGTCGCCTTCAAAGTGGATGTGTACAGCTACTCTTCGTAATGCAGAACACAAATTCATGTAGACTAATACAGACTGAGCTCTATTATTTTTTGTCCACATTGTAAAACTACTAATGTAGAAACTTTTAGACAACCCCGTATATGTGAAATAATACTGAGAAAATAGACTATTCTATTATTTCTTTAAGATATTTATATAAAAATAATTGAAAATGTCGATAAAATTTTGGGTATAAGAAAAAGATCGAACGGGTAAAGAAGAAGAAGAAGAAGAAGAAGAAAGAAAAGAGAAAACTAGAAAATGGACCTTGCCTGATGCGATATGGCGTGAAAATAATATTTTATTCATACACCGTGTTCAGAAAGAGCGACGACGACTTCGTTGGCTGTAGCCTCGAGCAAAATAATGCCTAGGGACCGACCGACCGGTCGGTCGGTGTACAGATCGTCGTTGTACAGATGTGCGAAAACGGAGGAGTTAAACGAGAGGAAAGGAGAGAAATAGAGAGAAGGATGGTCGAAGGCTCGTTCGGTGCTGGTTAGAGAACGTGGCTTCTCTATTTTCCATGGAATTCGTATGTACCTCTATCTATTTATATATATATATATATAAATGTATGTATATATACGTATAACACGCGTGTGTATAGGTATGCGTATACAATTGTATGTACGCGTGTGCACTTAGGTAGCGAAGACCGAGAAAAGAGAAAGGGGAGAGAAAATATGTTCTCGTTTGCTTTGTACACATTTGCATATCGCGGTTTTTCGTCAAAATGACGCGTGTCAAAATTCAAGTCCTTTTTCTTTCTCCTACGGAAGCATTTAGATGCACAAGTACGTTTCTATTTAGGATGATAGAATTATCTAGGATACCCTAAGATTGTAAAAGTACAAATATAAATAAATTTTTAAGAACTATTGAATCCCTTCCTTATATTAGACACATAGAATAGATATAGGAATAACTATATATTCTAAAAGTATTGCGTTAACGAGAGATATCTCGTAGAAGATAAATTTAGTCGATTAGTTTTCGCTCGGTTGATCATCCGTCAGCTAGTTTCCGTTTTCGATGAGAGATTCTCACGCGACGTTAGATAGATAGGGAAAGAAAACATATTCTTTTTTTACCCTTGGCCAAATCAGAGGGCATTCGAGAAATAAAGGTGACACAATATGGACGCACACAAATGGTCTGGAGAGTCAACGATGTATCCCGTACGAGCGATTCGATTGAATGCCGGTGATCCGGCGAATCGCGAGCACCCGCGGTCCCAACCCCCGCGGTCCTAACCCCCGCTCTACACCCTCTACAACGCGCGAACAATGCGATCGCTCGAGCATGAGCATTTAATTGTTTCCGCTTCTGTTCGTCGATGTTGCCACCGCCGAGACATCCTCCTCGTCCTCTTCGCAGTCGCGTCCTCTAAGCACGTCTCTTCCTCGTTAGGGAGTTCATCTCAAAACGGAAGATGTCGATGCTGTAGCGCAACCCCCGATTTCTCCTACATCCTTCGAAAAGTCGACTATCAATGATGATTGCATCTTCATACATCATTAGAATAGATAGAATAGATATATATATATATTTGTAATCTCGAAATATCGAGAGATATATCGTTTTAGCGATTTATTGTGATTATTTTATTTCATTACATCTTTTATAAGTCAATGTTTTATTCGCAATTTAAATAAGAATAAACTATATTATAAGAGAAAACAAAAGATAAGAACCGAATCATTGGGATCATCAAACTTTTTAGTTTAGCCCTAATCATACCAATATAGTACACCTACATGCTTACGTATTATTCGAAACGTTTCGTTCAAAAAATGTTCGGACACGTGACGAGCGGCTTAATGCAAGGAAAAAGATCGGTATCACAATTTTGTAGGGAGCTTGAAGAACCTTGACGAATGCTCTTCGCTCGATCTATACGCTGATCAAGATTTCGATATTGTAGCCACGTGCTGTCACGCTCGAACGTGTATTGCACGCTTGCTCGACTAGATTCTACACCACGTACGTGCGAACCAATCCATATACCTATATAGCTATATATAATATATATGTATATACATGTATAGGACATATGGATGTATACTACTTAAAACATGAATCTCGTTTAGATTCTAATTGTAAATAAATATAATGCTCTTCACAATCCTAATTTAAAATTCCCTATAACTAAATACATAAAATATATAAGATAAGAACAACTTTTGCTAGTCATCTTTCTCGGTCAACTTAATCTCAAATATAATTCTAAAAAATATGAAAATTACATAAAGTTAAAAGATGGAAATAAATGAAAAATATTAGATAAAACTCGATTAAATAAATGATAATGAAAAGACTACTAATCTCCTTAGAGATATTTTCTCTCTCTTTCCTTCTAAATGGCTTCTTCTTATAATTAGAAGAAAAAAAAGAGGAAGGAAAAAATGTACTCTCTTGTGTGTGTACTACTACACGATATCCCTTAAATCCCACAGACTGTATATAACGCGTAATCCACCGGTCTATTCTATGCGACGTGCATAGGCTTCGTGTATCGAGAACTGGTAATATACGAACATAGTCCATAATGCGGATCGACGTATACACGAACACACAACACGATGCACTCTCTCTCTCTCTCTCTTTCTCTTCATCGATGGCACCATCCCCATTCAATGCTGTGGGTATATACTCTGCTGATAGATATACGTATATACGTTGATAATGCGTCGCGTCAAAAGGAAGACCTAGTAGGACGAAAAGGATCTATCGTCGTACTAGGTTTATACTCTTCTCCCGCGATTTTCAATAGCCTGGGATCAACGTCCTTGGAGAATATCGGAAGGAATCAGAACGATTCGACAAATTCAAGACAAATCCCATAATCCGACTCGTCTAATGAGAAAACCATTTCTCGTGGTCTCTTCTTATCGAAAATTGTCATTTATGTTATGTTCGATCGTTTCAATTATCGCTTAATCTAGAAAAGAATAAGAAAAAAAGTGTTAATATTATTTTTATTTAGATATTATAATTAATTAATATGATCGTGAACTTTTTCAAAAGAGAAATTTTCCTTACCGGCCCGATTATCTTATTAAATTAATTCTCTTTTCACATCTCGACGATAATTACAAGACTAAATTATAGCTTGTATATAAGATCGTTCAAAGATCTATGAAAAAATTGTTCTCCATCTCCAAAATGTTATTAATTAAACTAATTTACTATCTTAGATATATGTATATAATACTCATGGAAATATTTTTTTTTCAGTTAAGATAATTAGTTAGTTATGCCGGAATCATTAGATCTTTGTAAAAAGATTGAATAGAAAATTGTAAAGAGTGTGAACACGTCCAATGATGCTTATAGTTATTTGTAGAACCTTATTATTCTTTTTCTTTTATTTCGATAAGTATCTTCTTGTTTTATCTTAAGCCGGTTTTATATAACGGACGTTTACATCGATATTGACTTGTAGAAGAAAGAAATAAAGAGAAAGAAAGAGTAATAGAAAGAGAAAGAGAAAAAAAAAAGAAAAAGATAGATAGATAGAGTAACACATTCAGCTAACACACACTGGACGAAACAACATGGCCGCGGGTGGATCTCCATAACGAGCACGGTGACTTGCACATCCGACCCAGAACGCATTAGCCGTATTTGCATTTAATTGCCGGTTGTTTGTTTGACGTCCGCGCGAGCGAGTGAGCGAGCGCCGGAATTAGAAATGCGAGGGCATTAGACTGGTCGATCCTGTCGCGGCTGCATTTCGCTCATGCAGCCGCGAAATGCATTTTATGGATACATTTCGTGGTTTTCGATCGCGACCTCTAATCACCGTGCCAAAATGCTATGATATTCTTTCTTGACCCAATTTCCAAACAAAAATACTACTCTTTACATTTAAGAAAAATGAGAATATACAAATTCATTAGATATACTATATTTCCAATTTTGAAATGGAAAGCTTGCAAAAAGAAGCACGTTCCCAAAGGTATCTCCGTATCGCTTGCTATTACGTGCTTGCACGTATTTCATCGGACGCGTCTGTAGGTATATACGAGTATATACATACATAAGATATATATATATATATATCAGTTATGTAGTATCCTAACTGAATCTCTTCTCTCGGAGGAACTCTTCTCCATCGTTCCCTTCCTCTTTGGCCATGTTACTTGAGACTTACTTCTCCTTGCTTATCTCTCTCTCTCTCTCTCTCTCTCTCTCTCTCTTTACTCTCTTTCTTTGTCTATCTCTCTATCCTTTCTTCACTTCCGTCAGCCCCACCCGTCCCTTCGGGCAACCAATCCTGAGTAAAGTTTGTTACACAACTCGAGGAACTTTCGAAAATGGTCTGCCTCCGCCAAGTAAGCTGTTCTTGGCTCCCTCGTTAGCTAGACTTTCGTCTTTGCCACGGGACTTTGCAGAAACCACAACGGGCACGATATACGTCTCGCTCTTGTAAAGTTTCTACTTCGAATTTTCCTACATCGAAAGTGTGACTGTACAGTAACGATGACTGTGACTGTGACTGTGACTGTGACTATGACTGACTGTAAACTGTGAATTATAAACTGTAACTGTGTGGCTGCAATTGCGATTACGATTACGATTGCGATTGCGACTGCGACTGCGACTGCGACTGTGACTGCGACTGCGACTGCGACTGCGATTCCGACTTTGAATTTTTCTCCAGTTGATTTTCGATACTCTTTTTGAACGCATCAAAGGAATCGATATTTCTTTTCTTAAGACTATGTAGAGAGTTTCAATTAATCTTATCTGTTAAAATAAATGTATATATACTTAAATATCTTACCTCACACATTGTTAAATATTTACTTAAAAATGGCAATGATTCTTTACAGCAATCATAAATAGATACATATAAACTGATATAATTTTTTGATAGTATCTGTAAAATAAAGAAATAAAATAATTGTAATCGATCAATAAATATATTTAAAATTATTAAAATAATTTAATAATGAGAACAATAATAATAATAATAATAATAATAATAATAATAATAATAATAATAATAATAATAATAATAGTAATGATACTATATCATATAATTAATATAATTTATTTAATAAAACCTAAAAGGATAATTATTTGCAATGGTACTTTGTTAAATTAGGTTATTTTGTTAATATTTTTATCCTTACGAGATCAATTATATCGAAAAAATAAAAATTCTTTACCTGATTTGTCTTTAAAGATATTGTACAACTAAATTTTAACTGTGTAACCAATTCTAACGATAAAATAAAACAAAATAAACAAATGAAATGAAAATTTCCAACGAGCCCGATTCAAAAACACGCGAAAACCGTTACATTTTAACCGCGTTCTACGTTACCAACGAATTAACTACTAAACAAAATGGAGAAGCTAGATAAATCGTTTTTACTCGGTTGGTAATTCGATAAGGTAGATTTCTTTACTGATTGTGAGATAAAATATAAAAGATTACATGTAGAAAAGATAAGGAAAAAATTAATAATAATTTTAATTTAATGTAATTTTGTTAATAGAAATGATATAAGATAACTATTTTAGTTTGTATGACTTTTTTAGTCGGAAGAAAGATTGATTCTACTGGCGGGAAAAGCGTGAATTTTCAAAATGCATCGGTAGGAAATTCTTCATTTTCAGATTGAGAGCACTGCTTCTGATACTCAATGGTGGAAATGCAACGTTAATCAGTGTTTTTTCATAAGAGAACTTGTAACGAATATTTATTTTTATTCTATTATTTACGAAAGAGAATGAAATATGGTGATTTTGAAAATTACTATGTCAACGTGAAATAAGACTGAAAATGTTAGTATGGGTTTCTTTATATTAATTAAAATATGTCTCGTACAATTTGAAAATAGGTGAGTTGTTATAATCACCCTTAATGTACTCTGATTAACTTTTTTCCTATCGGTGCTTGTATTATAAATATCTTTAACATTTGCATATTTTAGACCCTTGCATAGAATATTATCTTGACTTCTGTATTGAACATTTGATTATGTTCTTGTATTTATAATATTGGTATAGTTGGTATGTTTTTACGATATTTCCTCCAATCGTTAAACTTACCTTTAATATTTTTTAACATTTCTTTTCAAAAGAGATTTTACAAAAGTGAACATTTTCTTTTAATTATATAAGTAACATTCATTTTATCTCTTCTTTCTTTCTCTTTTTAGTTACTGAATTTAATATAATACTATTGTAGATATTAAGAGACAGACGGTATACGAGATAATCATGGCAGTGCATAGGCAAGAAAAAGATTACTACAAGCTTATAAATCTAATCCGACAAAGGGAAATACAAGTATGATTTATTCATTACTCTTGTCTTATATATATAATCTCTATTTATTTAAATTATTATTTTATCATTATTTCATTCTTTATTCATGCAACTTTATTTTCTATAGGAATCCATAGCGCATACGGTCTCTCAAAAATTGCACGTTACTGAAAATTTGATATTGCGATTAGGACTAGAAAAAGAATTGAATGGTCATTCGGGTTGTGTTAATTGTTTGGAATGGGATGAAACTGGAAAGTAAGTATCATTTATTTATTTTTCAATGAAATGAAATCAATGTAAATTTAGTGATAAATATGGTTATATTTTTAGGGTACTAGCTTCTGCCTCAGACGATACAAATATTATATTATGGGATCCATTTCGTTATGAAAAAAAAGTAGTTATTCAGACAGGACACCGTGGAAATATATTTTCTGTAAAGGTATTTCTATATTTATACGTAAAGATGGTTAATTATTATGATTAGTTTGTCAATCTGTTTATAAAACATTTGATTGATACTTTCACTTTGCCGACCCAAACTAAGTTATGACTCATCATTGTAATAAATATTTTTTTTTAGTTCATGCCAAAGACAAATAATAATGTATTGGTATCAGGGGCAGCTGATTGTAAAGTACGAGTGCACGATCTTAGTCTAACGGAACCCATCCTTGCATGCAATTGTCATCTAGGACGTGTTAAACGTATAGCTACGATAGGAAGTATACCTTCATTATTTTGGAGCGTGGCTGAGGATGGTTTGGTCTTACAGTATGATATACGTGCACCACATACGTGTGAAAATACTGAGCCTAACGTACTTATAAACTTGGTCAATCATATGGGAAAATCTGCGGAAGGAAAATGTATCTCCATAAATCCTAAGAGACCAGAATTGGTAGCTATTGGAGCAAACGATGCTTACATAAGGATGTATGATCGTAGAATGATCAAACTTTCTCAGGTTATGTTTATTGAATAATCATTTGTATGCATATCATTTGATAGATTAAAAAACATTTTCTATCTATTCCATAATACAGCTACCGATCGTTGACTGGGGCAGGAGGCATTTTGACTTCATTCGAGCTGGTGCAGGTGATCCGGAGGATAATGTACCATTGGGTTGCGCACAGTATTTTATCGCGGGTTCGTTCGTACGATCAGAGATAGCGTACGCGGCTCCTTTATACTTACTCCTCCTTTTTGATGCCTCTTACATGATCTCTCTAACGGAGACTATTCTTTTACATTAAATAGGCCACCTGCACTCACGTTTGCGTGACGGTCACAGAAGTCTTACAGCAACATATTTGACCTTTAGTGCCGATGGGAATGAATTGCTAGTTAATATGGGCGGAGAGCAGATTTATTTATACGATATCAACAATACGAAAAATTCGAAAATATTTCAAAGTTATAATGTTAAAAATATTTCAGGTAAGAAATAGAATAAGAATAGAGTTTACACGTGTCTTTGCTTTTTTCTATTCCATTTAGTTCAGTCATTGAATTCTCAAGAAATGATGAATTCAATTAAATTCATTATCATTTTTTACAGAGACTAATGAAAAAGATTCCAAATCAAAAAATGGTTGTATAGAAGGCTACGATGTTAATTTTGCTAGTAAAAATATTAGAACTCTGCCTCATCATGTCGAAGATTTAAAGCGTCAGGTATATTATACATCATATCATTAATTGAATTTGTTTGTCTGTTACTATTATACGAGTTTCTTCCTCTTTGTTCCTTTTCCTTTTTCTCTTTCTCTTTCTTTTTCTTTTTCTTTTTTTTTCTTTTTATAGGCTAACGAAGGCTTCGAGCAACAAAAATATACTATAGCAATCAATTTATATAATAAAGCAATTAGTTACTGCCCCACAGCAGCTGTACTTTTTGCTAATAGAGCTGCAGCATTTATGAAACGTGCTTGGTAAGTAAAAAATTATTAATATTATTTTTTATCCAGAATTACACAGTATAGGTACTATTACACTTGAATAGGTTTATTTATTTAATTACCGCTATATTATTGCAATTTACAGGGATGGCGATACTTATGCCGCTTTACGCGATTGTCGGACAACTTTGCTTTTTGACCCGCAACATGTGAAGGCACACTTTAGGTTAAAAAGACAATTTCTTTTACTCTTCCATGATTGACAATGAAATCAAACGTACACAATCATTCCGTTTTTTTATTTGTTTTATTTTTAACATATGTACGATATTTATAGGTTAGCACGATGTTTGTTCGATCTTCATAGGTCGGTAGAAGCTGAAAAAGTTATTAAAAATTTCCTATATAAATTTCCTGAATACGCATCCAATTCTGCATGCAAAGCTTTGAAAATGGATATTGAGGAAGCTATTGATTCTGGTTTGTTTGCAATAACTAAAGAACTTCAAAGATATCAATTTTGATCATCTAACAAGAAATCTACATTTTCATCTTTTAGGTAGAGACATTGATAGTTTTGAACAAGAACTTTCACGTATCTCAGGCTATGAGAAAGAATGGAGAAGCAATACTATAGATTATAACATGAGATTTTGCGGTCATTGTAACACTACAACCGACATAAAAGAAGCCAATTTTTTTGGAAAGTATGTAAAATAATCATTGATATGAAATAATATATAATATTAAATTCATCATATATATATTTATATATAATGAAAATTATATTGAATTTTACTCAAGCAATGGACAGTATATAGTAGCCGGATCGGACGATGGTTCCTTTTTTATTTGGGATCGGAATACAACAAATATTGTACGCGTATTAAGAGGTGACGATCGAATTGTCAATTGCCTTCAGCCACATCCATCAACCTGTCTATTGGCAACAAGCGGTATAGATCCAGTTATCAGATTGTGGAGTCCGCTTCCAGAAGTATTTTCATATTTCATAGATTTTATTTATAAAACTAATTATACGAAGAAAAAGAAGAAAACTGATTTTTCATTGAAATAAATTTTAGGATGGCAGTATCAACGACAGGGAAATAAAAAATTTAGAAGATGCCGCATTAGCAAATCAAATACGTATGAATAGAGATCCATTTGAATTAATGCTCATTAATATGGGTTATAGATTACCAGTCGGACAACCCGAAGAGAATGAACCTAATGAAGAAATCGATGATCAAAACGATCAACCGATTGTTCATCCTTTAAATTGTAGACCAAGCTAAGCCTTTGAAAAAAAAAAAGAAATAACAAAAGTCGATCATTTGATAAAATTTGGTCATAAAAAAATGTTGCACGCCTTATATTTGTAATATATCTTATTCCATTTTGTTTCTCTTTATGCTCTTCTTGTATTATTATTATTAATATGATTAATATGATTATTATTATTATTATTATTATATTATTATTACTACTTTATGTTTGATATTAAGTATTTTGAAACTCTATGCACCACACATTCGTTCTATTCTATTTCGATTGAAGGATTCATTTATAAACAATAATGAACAAGTGTACAGAAGAAGAATATTAATATATAGTCTTTTTGTTTTTGCAAATTGTATTTAATAAAATATATTATACTAGTTTTACTATTCGTAAATTAATCTTACCTTTATTATATGCCAAGGGTGTCTATATAAGAAAATATTCTTAATGCATAGAAAAATGAATCAAGTAGATGGAACAAGTTCCCATAAATTTTGTAAGGTACTTCCTTCTCTGGGATCTTCTATAGCTAATCCCAAATAATTTGAGAAATTTGCTTTCCTTTGCATGAAGCCTCCTTCAAAAAAATAATACCCAACAGCATCTGAAATGTCAGCCTGGTTATCTTGTATTTCACTGAAACGTTCTGGGTGAATCTCTTCTTCCATCGGTCCCTGGACACAATTCGATATATTATTATTTATATATTTGACGAAAAAATATCTAAATATATTTTATCTAATTATAAAATCTATATTTATATAGAATAACTTTACCTGATATTCAAGAGTGTAGTCTACACCAAAGATTGGTGACTTATTATACGCTGTTATTAATATATTTATTTCTTTATGAAGAGTATTAAGTTTTTGTATTGGATTTATACGAAATCCTAATACATATCCACCATTATTTTCGTTGCTTAATATTACTAAAGTCGGCCCAAATTTCGAATTTTTAATTGTAACCTAAAAATGATTAACTTTTAACAAGTTAATGACACACGTCACACAAATGTCATGAAAACTATCTCTATACAAAGAGATGTACCATTTATCGATCACTTACGCTAGCAATCGATAGGTATGGTATCGATACATTAAATTGATTATTCATATCTGCAAACCATACAAGACGAATATTTGTAACGATCAAAGTTCCGACATTTCCCTAAAATATTATTATTAATCTTATTTTGTTATTATTATTATGAGAAGAAAAAAAAAGAAGGAGAAATATATAAAGTTAACAATATGAAACCTGCTCCACAGACAAATTCCATACGTCTGGTGAACTGGAATGAACTTTTTCATATGGCAACAAAGTCAATCTATTTTCATTAATAATACCACTTCTTAATTTAATTTCTCGATAAATTTTGGATGACGTATAAGCTCTGCATAAAAATTACTTGGTTTTATTTTTTAATTGTTATTCAAAGTATCCTATTTATAATAAAGCAAACAAAATCACACCTATATACGCCAATAACTGAGGTATAATGTCTAGTACTTTTCGAATCTAAATTTGTGAATATAAATTCATATTGACTATTTCGAAAAGACGTTAAAATGTGTAAGGCTTGTGTGTATCCACCTTTAATCTAAAATATTACACACAAAAATTATATCTATGTATACCATAATTTCTAATAATTTATTTAAACCCTCAAACGAAGAACACTTACTGTACTTACAGTTTTTGAATTGATTGTAACGAAAGTATTGAAACCAATACCTGAGAAAACGACAAAAGTTAAGCATCATTTTTTTTGTTTCTTAAATTGATAAAATTTCATTTCAAACATACTTAAATTAATTCTTGGTAAAGACAAAGAATGCCATAAAATTCGCAGATTCGTTACAATTAATCTTCCATTGTCACCAGAATTTCCTTTCGTGTCTTCTATTAGATCGAGTTTGTCTACCATTATTTCACCAGCTCGTAATTGCATTTGACTAAATTTAAAAGTACAAATAATTGATGTAATTATTATCCCTATTACTACATTTTGTTTCACATTTTGTAATATATTATCATCTAGTAAACGTTAAAGAATAATCCTTAATATAAAGAATAAAAAAATATCAAAGATAAAATTAAAAAAATATTGCAGAAGCAAAGAAATAACAATTTCTTAAATGTGCCATAGCTTTATGAAATGATTATTGTGATAAAATAATTACGTGTAAAATACATCAAATCTTATCTCTTTATCTTGCCACATTATCACGTATTTGATAACGTTTTAAAAACCTATAAGAAGTTTAATTGATAAACTTGATAAAATACTTCGAGTAAGATGTTTTTTGTCGATGTCTCTTAATGCTATATTTATATTATAGTATACGTGCAACGAGTACTGCCATATTGCATAGTTACCAAATGGCGTCAATTTTTTAATTTCATAACATAACCTCACATATCTCTTACGCAAATATAAACAAAATATATCAATCTTATGCTATACGCATAGGAAAATCTATAATTTTACATATTCTTTCAAGTTGAAGATATGCGTTGAAAAGAAAATTACAATTAAAAATAACATGCAAGTATTTTTAAATAATTTGTATAAACATATATCTAAATAAGTTATTCGCATACTAAGGTAAGCAATGAAATATATGTATATGAAATAATTTATAATATTACAACAGAATTATAATTCATTCATTAACAACGTAATTAAATGTAACATTAAACTCCAATAGGTATTTTTTAGATAATAAATAATATTGTTCCTTTAACCGCATGATATGTGTAATTTAAATTTAACGTGAACTTTTAATTTCCGGACTTTTAATTTGTATGTTTACTGTAGAAATACAAAGAATTTACAAAAGAAAAATATCACATATCTTGCAAAAGCAATATTAGAAAACATCGTAATACGTATGCTACTGTATAGGCGCGCGCATACACATACACACACATCACACCCAACGCGAAAAGTAGACTCTAAATAAAATTTGTTCTATGTAAGGAACTAATATACATATAGACAATATTTGGTAATATCATTGGTAACATAAAAATAATCAATTATATTAAATAAAGATACCGAAAACTACGTTTACATCATTTATATTGTTATTGTTGTTTTATCAAATCCTTGTTTTTATACCTTACAAAGGTAGATTATTATTACTATTATTATTAGTAGTATTATTATTATTATTATTATTATCACTGTTATTCTTGTTATTATTATTATTATGCTTATGAGAATTTGTACAATCGTATTTTTCTTCTTTTTGTTTCGTTTCATTTAAATAACATATAATGTCAATTGATGTAAAGAAAGTATAATTTTGTCCAATTAAATATTCTTACTCACATATGAATGATTTCGACACAGAATTATGTACTTATGCTATTAATAGTATGCTGCGTGTCGATATTTACGTCAGTTGATATAGAAAAACTATCACCAGGATTATTATTCTGTCCATTTTCAGCTGTATTATAGCTAGAAAATGAACAAGCTGGTGCACTTCTAGGCATCGCTGCTGCTGCTTCAGGAAGAAGAGATGTACGTTCTGTCGCGCTTCCCCATGCTTGTTGATAAGCACTACGTCCTCTAATTCTGCGACTTAGGGATGATCCAACAACTCCTAAATGTTCCTTAATATCGTTATGTACATCGGAAACATCCCACATTGCTCTAAATAAAAATGAATATATGTATAACATTTGGTTAATTAATTAAAATTGAATACCAGCGATGTTTGATTAATACCTAAATGCATCCCACCAAGCTTGACTCTGTGCTAAATTTACAAATGGTTTATATGTAAAACTGTAGTGATGCGCTATGGCAGCTAAAAACATTTCGATACAAATTAAAAAATCTTGTAATTTGGAAGATATATTTCTTATATCATGTGTGTCCACCGTCTTAAATATACTTGATATTACATCAAAGTATACTAATAGAGCTATTATAACTCCTTGACTGTAAGAAAAAGTGAAAAAAATTATATGATTAGATAAATCATTGTTTTTCTATCTTTTTCTTCTTTCTTTTCCATTTTTAGAAAAGCTAACATTAGGAAACTTACAAAAACGAAAAGAAAACGACTGCTTTAATACACAAAAACTTCCCAATTGGTTTCATGGGTTTCAGAGCTAATGAATTAGCACGATAGAAAAGAACTAAGCAATACATTGCAATAAATTGGGACAAATTATTTAGAGCAATCATGTATGGAAAAGCAATATCTGCTCTGAATTCTCCTTCTCCGTAAACTCCATTTAGTTCACATATACTAAAAAGATATAATAATATCAAATATATTAGAAGCTAGAAGATATTTCTTGACCTAAGCGAGCTATTTAAATAAAAAATATTATCCCTTATTAATTCTATGATACTTACAAAGATACTAAAGTTGATATAGGCCTAACCGCTGTGTATTGTAAAATACCATGTTTGCACATGTGTACAAATTCTCTTCCCATCTCCCAATCAGGAAGACAACATAAAGGAAACATATGATGTACCTGAGGAGACATTTCCAGTCTGTGTTCTAATTGATGATCTGCGTTTAGGTAGGCCAACAGATACATCATGAAATTATATATTACGTATGCCTCATAACACTCTCTTAAACTATCAACATATATACTGCCTTCGGGATAGACAAGCCCCAACCACTAAAATGTCAAACAAATAAAAATACATATATATGTTCAAAATACATATCTACCTAATCTAAAGATTACTCAACTTACAGCATTAACCGCATAAATAGGTACCATCCATAATATTCTAAACAAAATGATAATATTTGCTAAATTATTTCTATATATAAAAGAACATGATATATAAATACAATAATATACCTAATGATATATTTTTGTAACCTAGGCTGAGTGTAATATATCATATGTTGGACGATTTCGTAGAAAGCTATTGGCAACGCCAACAATACAAATGCTCCACCCACCAATGCACCTTGGTCTTGTTTTTGAAAACCATTCTTAATAGAATTAGCTATTAAGACTGGTACTAATATAATAATTAAGAGAGCATAAAGACAAGTCAAAACTGGTAATATCCATAATCTCCATCGTCTACAGATTGAAGCCATTGCTTTTCTATGATGTACAGTATTTCACATACTTTAATAAAATAAGCCCTTGCACTGAAAATAATAATAATAGATACTTCTCTACATACCATACTACTATGAATCGTTGATTGAACAAATATCAAAATCAGAATCTAACAATTTTATCACTCAGCCGATAAGATGTTATTTACTTTCGTCAAAATCGCACAATAGGTTATTAACAACGTTCATCGTTAAAGAATAAAAGTTTATAGAGATAACGTAAACACTCCAGTCATCGATATATTCTTGATCAAATCGTGAATAGGTTAAAACACTAGGAGAAATCCTTCAACAATGACAGTTCGATGTCAATCATTTTAACCTCTTCTTTCGAACAATCTTCAATTTGACAGTTCTATCCACTTCGAGATATTATTCCTTCTTTAAATTCATTGTATTTATCTATAGGACATAAATCTTCTAAAAATATAATGTTTTATCAAAAAATATATATATGTATATGTGTGTGTATATATATATGAAAGCATATAGAGCATATATATAAATATTATTTGCAAAGTAACAATTCCACCATCGCGAACATGTACTTTATGGATCGAAAAAAATTAACATAATTAAGTACAACGTAGTGCGTGCATCCCTGTAACACTAACTTGCACATCGATAGTGCTAGTATCGAGAAAAAACTGACCAATAATTGCGTTCCTTTTTCTAAGGATCGCTTTTCAACCTATCTTCAATTATCTAATAATTAGATAAAGTCTAATATCTCTACCGATTATCGATTATCGATTTTTACATAAAGACAAATAAATGTAAATATTGAACTTTTTTATTCGATAATTCACAGAGGAAGCGGAGGAACGAGTTTTTATGAGTTTTTAACTTGATAAACGATATAATATATTTGTTTAATTTTCATTTTAATTAGTTAATAACAAGTGATGCGCGTACGCGTGCATTCGATGCTAGAAGGAAAGAATTTTGAAATATAATAAAAGCCGTAATATGATTAGATTCTGTACTAGATTCTGATTGGTTAGTACAGTAGTGACATAAAAATTGGCCAATCAACATTCAATACAACAATCTATCTTCATATGTTGCACTTTTTGTCTTTAAATGCAACAATTTGTGTTCTTTACTTTAGGTGTATACGCATATAAGATTTATGAAGATTTATATACTTTATTAGATTATATGATAAAAAGAATTTCTATTTATTTATCTGTATGCGTATATGTACATTACATTATTGTTGCATTTTGTACAGTAACTACATAGTGTCGTTTATCTTGTTAGTTCATCCGAAGAAGATACAGTAGTTATGTTTTCATCAGTTTGCGATAATTTTGCCAATCTAGCCAACCTTTTATCTTCCTTTACTTTCTTTTTAGCTTCCTTCAATTTCTTTTTTTCAAGCTTCTCTTTTTCTGCCATTGCTGCTTTAAATTTCTCATCGTGTATAGACACGAGTAAACCAAGCTCTTGTCTAACTTCTTCTATTAAACGATCTTTACGTTTCTTCGCTTCTAATATATCTGCTTCTTTCTTGGCAACTCTTGCATTTAAATCATTTATCCATTTATCTAATTTGGCCATTTTTTGAGATACATCAGCTTCTCTAGAAAAGTTTATAATACCCTTAATACATGAAAGATAAGATTCTGTTCTCGAAAAGAAAGAAAAATAAAAACAAGATATTAAAAAGGAAGCGATCAACTCTAAAAATTATACAAATTATACAAATTATATGATACCTAGCCCTTATTGCTTCTGCGTTTTTTATATTTTTCTCTTCTATCCTTGCCCATTCTTCTTGAATACTATACGGATAAGCAACTCTTTCGTATTCTTTCATATCATCGACTTCTTTCGGGGTTGGCCAGGCAAACCCTGCTGGTTCTTCAACTGCTTTCATACCATATCTACCTAGCATACGCTTCTTATATTTGACAGTATTGTGATACCACTCTTGGGCTTCATCATAAGGACGCTGTCCAAGTAATATATTTCTATGCGCTTTATTGAGTCTTGATTTGTTCCTTTTCTTTTCAAGTTCAATATTTTCTTCTTCTTGATAAGTATCGTAAACGGGTGTCTCCTCAGCAGTCTCATAAATGGATTTTTCACTACCAACAACAATATCTTTCTCTACTTTTGAAGCAAAATATCTACTGCTTAATACATTTTGCATACGTATATATAAAGATGTATTTAAATTAAATAACATTTTTAGACTCATCTTTTTTTCCGTTTTAATATACGTTTTGTTAATTCCTTTTTTTCCTTTTCATCAGACACTATAAAGTTATTATAATAATATAATAAGTTGATTTTATAGCCTAAAATATTTTAAATACAACATTATTTACGAAAACGATAGAGTATCAAACTATACACAACTATCCTTCATCGATAATAATGTTACAATGTTACTAGATAAAACAAACGTCTTGTAAATTATTTTTTCAAATGATTAATTAATGTACCAAAAACATTAAAAAGTTGTATAAACATTTATTCCGTTCTATTATCTAAATAATATTTTACTTTCATTTCCTCTTTTCTAATCCAATAATTTTCATCAAAGATAAAGATATTGCATCGTCGTCCAACAACCAATCATATCGTAGAATCATTTTTACGCAACCAATCGAATCAAGATTATCGTATATAGAGGAAAGCAATTGGATGCAACGATCGAATAAAATTCTACCTATATAAATACATTCAATATTATATCTAGAAAGTAGAAAAATTAAGATCAAGAAAAAGACAGATTTTGTCGTTGGATAAATATTTACAAATAAAATTACGATTAGAGGTAATTAACGAATGCGTGTGTGCGTGTATGTATTGCGCGCGCGCGCGCGTAAATCATATATTATTGTTAAACCAAATAATCCAATAGTTTTTTTGACATGAGAAAATTTCTTATTCAAAAAAGAAATTTTCTATTACTTTGATCATATAAAAGAGCAAGGTCACGTAAAACAGTTCGTACGCTCATAAACATATTCGGTATTGTTTCTTAACGATGACGTTAAAATGCTCTAATATAATTCGAAAAATTAATATATTATTATTAACTGCGCGGTTCTTAAGAAGATAAGTTGTGATTTTCTAACGACAACGACACGGCGACACGACCGTGGTGGTAACAGTAGCAGTAGCAGTAGTAGTGCAGTAGCAGTAGCAGAAGCCGAAGCCGAAGTCGAAGTCGAAGTCGAAGTCGAAGCCGAAGCCGAAGCCGAAGCAGTCAACGATAGCGGACAGCTGCGATCGAAGGACATGAATAGGTGTGACAAGGAAGGAGATAGAAATAAGAGTGTTTCGGAGAAGGCAAAAGGGAGAAGACCATAAATACGCAAAATTAGAACCTTTTCATCGTTACTTCTCTGTCCTTTGTGTCTGGATTGGACGCAGGAAACATGTTATTAAACGGTCAGACTGCAATCATCAAGTTTCTTCCAAAATATTATCTTTTCGACTATCTCTGTTGTATTCAAATGAAACGATAAAGAAAGAAAAGAAAAAGCTCAGTTAATAAGATATTTTCGCGCCGTACGTTAACCGACGCGATCTCTCTTTCTCTCTTTGTTTTGTGTATAGTGACAAGGAACAAGATTAATGTTAACTTGGCATACCCTTTCAGAGCGACCCTTTTTTTCTTTCTTTCTTCTTTTTCTATAGATAACGAGCTCTTATGCCGTTACGGTTATCTCTCAGGAGCTGCAAATGGATATTTTCTTTTTATTTTTCTTTTCTTCTTCTTTTTTCCCGCGCTAGAAACTGATGCGCTTAGGTCTTACGTTAGATTGAACGCGCTAATTCGAAGAGAAATTCAGTCAAGTCAAGGTTATATGCGTGCGTCTCTTTTCCAATGTGTATTGTCAAAATCAGCTGCCATTACTACTATAGCGTGTTGTACTTACGTACTTAGGACTCTACTCTCGTCGTCGTGGTCGTCGTCGTGGTCGTGTGAGCGTCTCTCATGTTTCTTTTACTTTACGATGATATATCTACTACGTACTTTCTGTCCCCCGTTATTATTTATTATTTTAGTTCATTTATTTACATTACTGTTTGATTTGTGGCAAGACATTTTACAGCGTTCATTATCAATCGAAAAATTATTATTTTTTACATTTCATTTGTAAATGATTCTTTTCTTTCCTTTTATTTCCCTTATTGTTCTGGATGTAAATGTAAATAATGCAAGGATTTTCCTTCTTTTTCTTTTTTTTTTACTTAACATACGATAGTATTTAAGAGTGTTGACGATTTTTTCTTGTTGTTTTATTACTATTATTATATAATGCAAATCTTATTTAGTTAACATATTAAATATATATGTATAATATCTTTGTATATTTTATTTTAAAATAATTAAATTTGTTTCTTGTATAAAAAGTAATATCTTCAAAGCTTATGCGATGCTAACTATCATAAGCATTTAATAAAACATCTGTAGAATACTATGCAAAGGGAATTGAAAGCTAGAATATATTGGTTACAAAAGAAATTTAATTTTATAGCAATATTCGCTAATGTTTCTTTATAATGTGTCTATTTATTTTTCATTTATGCATAATGCATTCCCTTTTGCAGGATTTTCTTATTTAATACTTCTATGATTATGAAAGAAAAACTATACACCTATGCGTAAACATAGACATATTCCTCTGTGCTCGTGCATGATTCTCTATTCTTTGTTCTTTATATATGTATGAGATCTGTTACAGATTGAGGAAGAGAAATCAAAGTGTACAAGCATAGAATAAAACAAAGGAAATATTGAGATTGATTATTCCTGCCTTGCCTTTGCTTAAGGAATAAATAAGCAAGCAATTGTATTAAAAAAGAATTATAGTTCTAAGAGGGAGCAAAAGCAAAGATTAAACGTAATAGTGGTAAATGCGGTGGTTGAAGGAGATATGGACCCATCAATGTTCGTTGCTTACACCCCTCAAACAAATGGAGTTCCATTGGAGTCCAAACTTGCTACCTACATGGTATTAATATAATTTTCATTCCGCTATAATATATATGTGAGAAATAAAATAATACCATCAATCATCAAAATAATATCATTATTATATATATGTTGTATCGTATTAAATTATACTTAATAATATTTGTATTCTGATAGAATCGTCAAAGTCCTGGGACAACATTAAATGCTAATGCAGTAACAAAACATCTATCCAATCTTTCCCTTGACTCGCAGAAGAAAGTAACTGCCAGCCCAGAATTTGTACCAGGGAGAGGTTTAACTGGTAGCAATAGCAGTTCCCCTAATCTTTTTAATAATTCTTATCATTCCCAAGAAAATGTAGGTGGCACAACTTATTTTTATCTTGGCAATGCTGCCACAGATGCCGTTGGAGGGGAAGAGGGAACGGATGGCGTAAGTTATTTT
Source organism: Polistes fuscatus (assembly GCF_010416935.1). Classification (NCBI taxonomy): domain Eukaryota; kingdom Metazoa; phylum Arthropoda; class Insecta; order Hymenoptera; family Vespidae; genus Polistes; species Polistes fuscatus. The sequence goes on from NW_025113129.1 coordinate 6,982,505, forward strand.
CCAAAACATGTCTTATCATTGTTTACAGTTAGGAGATTTACATCAGTATTTTTGAGAGTGTAGATTTTGAGAAAAAATACATCTACATGTTATTTTATAAAATGACTATTGCTTTTTATTGATTCAGATTGCTACTATGGGAACAGGTCAAGCAGGCTATGTATATCCGGGTACGCCGGCTCATTTGCAACCTGTCAAACCATCCAAGACTTCTTCGTCAAGTAGCTCCTCTGCCCCTTCCACACCCCCACCGCAAGCAGCTCCTAGCTATTTTATCAGTGAAAGTTTACGAATGGACATTCTTCAAAAGAATGCATTAGTATTAGCTCAACCCGATATGGTGAGATTTCCTGACTTACCAAATGAGGTAGACAATTATCACGAGTTATGTCCATTGGAACCTACCCATAAGCCAACTTCTACGGTACTTGGATATCAAACTTCGACGTATAAAGCAACCAGCATAAAAAGTGGTACACGTTATTGTTTACGTCGTGTTCATGGTGAGCATCACCACAATTGTATTAAATACATTCCTATTGTTATATCTATTTCTTTATTATAGAAATTATATTATATACAATTCTTGAAATGTCCTTAGATTTCAGACTCGCAAATACAAAATGTATGGTTTTGGTCGATATGTGGAAAAGACTAGCGCACACTAATTTAGTTCAATTAAGAGAGGTCTTTACTACCAAGGCCTTTGGCGATCATTGTGCGTAATTGACAATTATCAGTAACATATTTATATATATATATATAATCATATATATTTTGTCTAATTTAGTATCATTACAGCCATGGTATTTGTATATGATTATCATCCTGGATCAGAGACATTATTAAACAAGCATTTTTCATCGACTGAATTAAATGGTTATACCGATCCATTTTCTTCGGATCCCAATGCTCCACGACCGTATAGTCATACAAAAAATACTATTCTTAGGCAACAACACAGTAGCATGCTTCCTGAAAGTGTTATTTGGAGTTATATCATTCAACTCACTGCTGCCCTACGTGTAATTCATGCAGCTGGTTCGTATTTGTTATTTTACTATCTAACAATACGCTTGTATCTTTACAATTATAGTTAAATAAAACGCGTTTGGCAGGCTTGGCATACAGGTGTTTGGATCCCACCAAAGTATTATTAACGTCGCGTACACGGCTTCGTTTGAGTTGCGTCGCTATACCGGATGTTGTTACATTTGATGGAACTGCAACAAATCCACTTACACTCATACCTCATTATCAACAAGAGGATTTAATAGCACTAGGAAAGTTGGTATTGGCTTTAGCATGTCGCAGTCTTCTTGCCGTCCATCGCGACAATATGCAGGCCTCTCTCGAGCTCGTCGCACGATCCTACTCCACCGATCTTCGAAATCTCATATTGTTCGTATTATATATGTCTTTTGTCCCGAGTATGCCTAGTATTTCATATTGCTCTTATACTGCTTTGCATTTTCTACACATAAGAAAACAACGAAAAACGAAGTCCTACATCTTTTAAAAAAAAAACATGTTCCTTTAGGTATCTACTTTCAAATCAAGCTCGAAGAAGTGTAACAGATCTCATGCCAATGATTGGAGCACGCTTTTATACTCAATTAGATGCTGCTCAACTTAGGTCTGATGTACTCGAGAACGAACTTGCTAAGGAATTAGAAAATGGAAGATTATTTAAGTTACTCGTTAAATTAGCTACCATCAATGAAAGACCAGAGTTGAATATGGAACCTACTTGGGCAGAAACTGGTGATAGATATATGCTCAAATTATTTAGGGATTATGTTTTCCATCAAGTAGCCGCCGATGGAAGACCTTGGTTAGACATGGCACATGTCGTTTCTTGCTTAAATAAGCTTGACTCTGGGTCTCATGATAAGGTATAATTCACTAATTTTCTATATAGATATAAGATAGCATATATTTATACGTATACTTTCATTACTATATATATATATACACATATATATATACCCCCATACTATATATATGTTATGGTCAATGTAGAGAATCCGGGAATTTGGGAATTGTATAGAATGCCCGAATTTTTTACATTAACTGTAACATATATAAATCTATAATTATAATAACCCTATAGGTTTGTTTAATCTCATTATAGATATGCTTGATGTCACGAGATGAACAAAGTGTATTAGTTGTAAGTTATGCAGAGTTACGACAATGTTTGGAAACTTCGTTTGGGGAATTGGTACAATCAACAAAAGATGCTGTCTAGGCCAATGATCTTTTCTTATTGGCTAGATACATACTCCGAACCATAAATGTGATATCACCATTTAGCGGTACTATCATTTTAAACTTTATAAATATATTTAAGAAAGTGTGCGAATACGACAGAATTCATGTGACGATATAAGAGAATGATCCAGTTTGTAAACATGATTTCAAAAGTCGCGAATCTGTAGATGGATATTTCTTCTCAATTATATTACATCTAACATACATAGGCAAGGGAATCATGTGATAAAATGTAAATTGGTAAAGGTTTGAATTTGCTGTGGAATCCATTATGGTACTATACAAAACAAAAGTGTACACACAACTTAATAATGCAAAAAGTCTTAAGAAATCTTAAGAAAACACCTAAACACTGTTGGTGTGATAGGTTAGAGATCTTAGTCTTTAGGATACAGCTGGTAAGCATTAATTTTGAAATAAATGTTTATTTTTGAAAGCAATCTTAATCTATGTTGTAGTTATTTCAGAATACAAATTAGTTTGTTAATAAGCATCGAAACTAGTTTCTTATCGATCCCAAACGTCTTTCAATTGATGAACGTTTCCTTCGAAATCATCTTTGGCAGTCCGATGATATTTCAAAATCATCCGAATATATTCGAAAATGTAGTAGTTTTGTTTTGTAAAAAGACTTCTATCCTTAGCCTCGTTTCTTCCCTCTTAGATCACTTTACGCGCGATCACTCAAACTTGATCTCATTTCCTTCGTACAATTGTACATGTACGTATGTTTGTGTGTGTGTGTGTGTGTATGTAAGGGGCATGAATATTGATGTCATGGTTGATCATGAAATTCGAAGGAATGGTCAAGAAGTAGATACGTTAACTGCGTTGACTCTCGGATCATTGCTCTTCACTTAAATTGTCTTAATACTTCTCGTGATTTGTTCCCCCGCGCTTTGCCACTTTTATGACAATCATCCTATCGTAGATTGAATATACTTGAAAGAGTATATTATATATATATATATATTTTAATATGAAAATATTAAATTCTATTTATTCCTACGGATGGAGCCTGCTAACCCAAAGACATACGAACGATGTCGTTTATAACAACGTCCTCGTCTTATATACGTAGGATATTTTTCTTCAAAATTAATAATAAGATGATACATACAAATCTCGAAATCTAATATTTTCATCTCAATTTTTACTATTTTTAGAGCTTTCTAATATCGGTTGTTAATGAATTAATATTAATTCAATATCCAATAATATTTCTCCATTTCAAATATTAATTATTATCTTTTATACTATTACAATTACTATTATTAATTAATTACGACAATATTTTGATGTACAAAGTTATTTATTAAGTTTCTAAATTTAACTAAATTTAATCTCTCTTATAAACCTTATAAAAAATAGAAGGAAGACCTATACTATAAATCTCAAACTAATGATAAGCAATAGATAAAGAAGAGTAATAAAAAGAGATTTTTTTGTCTCTCTCCACATCTATCTCTATCTCTCTCTCGTGGCGTAAATACGTATCGTTAAATGAACCAAGCCGAACGAGATGAATTCGGTGGTGGTTCAGTAGACGCTTGGAAAGGTCTAGGTTGTGGGTCGTTGTTGATGGTAGTATGGTGGCGTTGCCTGCTAGCGCAGTCGCATTAGGTCTTTGGTAGTCGTCGGCGGAGAGTTCGTTTGTGTCGTCGGTCCAGGTACGAAGAGCAGAGACAGAAGACAAAGACGTGCGCGCGAAACGTGAACCAATGACAATTAAAAATCAAGAGGAAGAAAAGAAACAAACGATAAATTAATCAGATAAATATATTTAAATAAACAAAACAAACCAAAGAAGACAAATAAATACATACATATATATAATATTATATATATATATATATATATATATATATGTATATATATATACCATAAAAAAAAATAAAAAAAAAATCCACAGCGTCTACAGATAGAAAAAAGGAAAGTGAGAGAGAGAGAGAGAGAGAAAGAGAGAGACAGAGAAGTCAAACTTGTATCACCGGTTCGTCTTTCGAGGAAGATCGACGCAACTCGAGGTAAGTTATCAAAGAAAAATTATTTTTATTTATTTAAATAATATATATATATATATACAAAAAAAAAAGTCGACTGTTAAAATGTTCTTTATATTTTTTTATTTGATTTAAAAATATAGAGTAAGAAAGAAAGAAAGGGAGAAATTGTAGCAATTATAGTCTTAGGTAAGAAGATAGGTGTAGGCGATGATGGTGGATGAAGGAGGTGAAAGAGGAGTTACTTGGATCGTCGTGGTCTTTTCCTGAATGTAAAATCGGCTCGGGTTAGCTTGCTCTCACGCATCGCTCGCGTTGTCCATTGATTTTCCGCCGGCAAGACCCGCCCCATAAGAGAAGCATATTATGCTCTCTCTTTTATATATATACAGTATACCCTTTTCGTAGAAAGTATCTCTTACCTCTTCGTACTATCATCTTCTTTAGACGACTTTATTACGAAAAATACAGTTTCTTATTGGCAAATGGGAGAGAATGATAGCTAAGAATTCGAAGGTCGTTATTTTTCGATGGTGATACCGTCTAATACATTTCGTTTCTATTCAGACTTTTCTTCGTCGTTCAGATTTCTATTATTATTCTATTGTTATCTATTTATTTTATCGGTTCATTGGTTCATTAATAATATTTTATATTTATTTTTAATATTGATTTTATATGTTTTCTTATATATGTACGTATGTGTATATTGTATAAGTTTTATCAATTTGAGTGAGTTTTTAATTTTTAAAAGCTTTTATTAATGAAATATTAATAAATTGTATTGTATCAATGTATTGTTAATTTTACTGGATCTCTTTCGATATATATATATTTCTCTCTCTTTGTTTTCCTTTTCTTTATTATTATCAAGTCGATATATTTGGTATCATATCAAAGTTTTTTAATATAAAGAATGAGTTTTTACTTCTTAAAAGCTTTTGTTAATAAAATATTGTAAATGATATATAAATTTGTCAACTTTCATTTAAAAAATAAATTAAATTTGTTAAAAGATTTTTAATATATACACATACATATAATTAGGAATATATACGTGATGTCGTGATTTTTATTTTAAATCGATCTTCCTTTTTGATCTCGATTTTCGAGGGAAGCATTCATATCTTTTCAAATATTATAATCTTTGCTAAACATATTTTTTCTTAATAAAAATTATAATAGTCGTAAATACGAAAGTACATGATTCATATAGTGAGTGTCACTAAAAATCGTATGTGTTGACATAACTTTAAAAACGGAGGGAATATCCTGTCTTTTTCATATTTTACAGTTGTTCATCCTTTGTTTTTACTATTATCTATATTTTGTTTAGTATCAGAAACAATTTAATATTTATTAAAATAAGAATAATAAAAAGTAAATTTGTATAAACATTAAATAACTCGTAACACAAGTTAATTATAAAATCATTTTAATTCGATGTCTTGTTGCAGTTAAATTTTAAATTTGAAGTTGACGAGCGCAGTCATTAAGATCGAAGATTTATTTATTTTTCTGGATCTCGAAATATATCGAAATATAAATAAGATATAATGTACGCGGGACATAAGTAATGTTTAAGCAAAAGTATATTTATTTAAACATTAGATATATATTAATGGAATATTAAACAGTTTCGATTTGATATTTTATTAAATGAAAATTTTCAACTCGAGGTCATTACTGCGTAGAAACGTTAAAAAAATCTATTTTAAGTTAGTTGAAACAATCCAAGATATTAATAAAGTACATCATAATGTGCGATATACCTTAATTAATTATTAATTGATCGAAGAAAATGTATATTATCGTTTAAAAACACGGAGTATAAGTTCGACACATCATCCCTCTTTGAAATCCCCCGTTAGACTGGCATGTAGCCCCCTATGAAAGTCGGTAAAAGTTTCTTTTATTTATTCTTGTTTATATGACTTTCCGAATATTATTTTTGTTATATATACATATGCAACCTTCGGTGAGTTATATAAACAATATTCAATAAAAGAACTCTCATAGAGGACACCATGCTAGTCTAACGGTGGATTTCGAAGAGGACGGTGCATCAAACTTATACTCCGTGTTTTTAAACTACAATTAACATTTCTTTCGATTATTTAACAATCATTTAAGGTATGTTTAATAATCTAATGTACTTTATTAATATTTAGGATTGTTTAAACTAATACACATTTTTTTTAACGTTCCTGCGCAGTGATAACCTCGAGTTGAAAATTTTTATCTAATAAAAATTAAATTAAAATTATTAAATTTTCGAAGTATATTAATAGATATGTGTCATTTTTAATTAAATATACTTTATATTATTCTTACTTTAATGAATATTAAACTATTCTGAAACTAAACAATATTTAAATAACAATAAAAACAAAGGATGACCTATTGTGACCTGTTTTACCAACGTGTACAATTTTAACGTACGGGTGTTTTTTGTACATTATTTTCGTATTTGTTTAATTTACTTGTTATAAATAAAATTTACGAGTTAAACTTATTAAATTTGTAATTAAGATATACTAATGTATTTATTTCTAACTTTTGTTCATCCTAAATACATTATATCAATAATTTTCAAGCAAAAATCTAGTAAACGTAATGGTGTACGATTTTAAGGGGAAAATCACTATATGTGAGAATATCTAATAATAAAGGAAACGGAAAGATTGATAAAACTCAACTTCGTTTATTTACTTTGCTATTTTCATATCTTTCTGTTTTTTCTCTCTTTCTTTCCCTTTGCTCGAAAAAAGTCTACGAAAAAACGCATTTTTAACGCGTACGACTATTATCTATAGTTTCGAAACGTCTTCTATTCCATGTTTCTATTCGAAGGCTGCGAACTGCAAAACGAAAACGTGATTCGTGCTACGAGTTTCTAGTTTTGGAATTTTCTCTCTTTCTTTCTTTTTCATTATACTCTCCTTTTTTTTTTTTAATCTAGTTTTTGAACCTAGTTACGTGAAAATTTTACATACATAAGTTTAAAAGACTTTTTACTCTTTTTGTTATTTTTAAAAGTTTATCGTATATCTATATTCATGCGAAAGAAATCGTTTTGAAACGAATATGATAACGTAAATTGTAGAGAAAAAAATGTCATCTATCTTTTTGAATGTAAAGTGATAGTATTATAGTTCGGGTATTTTCATGTTGTGCTTAAGATGGACACGATTTATTTAGGAATGTGTCATTTTTAAGAGATTATATGGGTTAGATATTTATGAGGAAGAGATTACAAATATATTTTCGTATGAAATAATTTCATCTAGATGTTGTTTTAAACAATTTTGGATTAGATAAATGATTGAAATTAACGTTTGTTCGAAAACAAATATGTATGCTATCATTTATTATTGATTATAATTAACATTTTTAACGAACACATAATAGAAATGCGATTTGTTTCGTTTCTTTCTTTAAAAAATTCTTGTCAATTTCGAGAATATCGGAAACTCTCAAAAGAAGACACAGGTTGCGATTGTCTCTATTTTTTGTCACTCTTTTGCTCATACTCGAACTTAACACTCGCGAGAGAATATAGTGCTTGGGACGCGACAATCCGGTCGACAAATTGCGGACGGTATTTATCGTCGTCGAGGGCGGCTCGAGTTACACGAGGGCAAATTGTTGGTAAATTGCTGGCAATACTTGTCATCGCTGTGAGAGGATCGAGTTAAGTTCGTGCAAATTGTTAGAGAGAGAGACAGAAATAAATATATATAAGATATATATACATAGATATATATATATAGAGAGAGAGAGAGAGAGAAAGAGAGTTAGTTCCTGGAGTTTCCTACCATTAACATGGATAATCTCGAAAATGCAACAATATCCGGCTCTTTGTGGCTCTCGATCGTACCTAATTGAGCTATTCACTAGAAGTTTCTCTCTCTCTCTTTCTGTCTCTCTGAAACGATTCAAATTTGTCTTCGACTGATCTCGATCGTTTAAATCGAACGATTGAATTCTTATTTTCAAATGTTATTTTAATTGAACGAGAAGGAACATATAAAAAAAGTAGCTTAACGATAAGGTAACGACAATGAAAACACCTTTTTTCGATAAATCTTCATTTCGTTATCTCCTTTTATCATTAATAACATGATAATACATGAAAATGTTATTGATCGCGATCAAATAATCATCCTCATCGTCATTAAGGCTTATTGTTAAATATAATTAATGAAATAGTTTTCGACTCGATGACGTCATTTCATCTCTTCACTCGATTACCTATACATGCATACATACGTACACGAATGATTTTCTCTCTTATCAGAGTTATCCTATTTGGACTGCAGTGGATACTCGTTTAAAGAACAAAGATAACCAAAATCTCTTTTGCGTTGCTTTGAATGATCCTTTGCTTTGATACATCCGTATCTCTTTAAACGTTAAACACATATCCACATGCACATATGCATATGTACACATACATATGTATACATACCATCAATAGCAACGGCAATAGCATCAGCTAACGCGTTTACTCGGCCAGAAATTCGCGGGAAGCTTCGATCTAGCAGGTGAACGTAATTTTACGACGTAATTTAATCAACCTCGTTAAACGAGACACCTCGAATCGAAGCAAGTTTCAATTTCCTCTACTCTCTTCTCTCTCTCTCTCTCTCTCTCTTTCGTGTTTCTAACGAATACTTCCATTTCAATGTGAAACTCATTATAATCGAATTTTCGGGAAGAAGGGACTTATTGTTGTCATCGATCAAAGTTTTATAATGCAAGCAAAATAATGATGATTATGATTATTATTAATTTTCTTTAATAATTATTCGTTTAATCCGAATTTAATCGAGAGAGATCGAGTTCACGAAACTGCATCTCGATACGTAAAGAGACTCCTCACTATCTCTTGCATCCTATCTATTTCTTTTTCTTCTTCGGTTCTTTTCGAGTCTACAAAACGTGCATCTGAAAATCAGGTCAGTGCACATCGTCACAAAGAATCTGCCGCTTTTGTGACGTCGCAAGTATAGCGCCGAGGTAATTTCGTAACACTGCATATAATTGCTTTTTCTCGAGTCGAGTCAAGTCAAGTCGATTCTGCTTCCTCGACTATGCGATCAACAAAAAAATTTAGTTTCTTTCTTTATTTCTTGATTTTTTTAAATATATCATCGTTTTATTGAAATAAGAATTATTCGTGTGATCGTGTATCTATAATATTATTCTGATCTATTTTGAAAAGGAAGAAATGATAATATTTCAATTCTAAATTTTTTAGCAAAAATTCAACAAGAATATTCAACGGAATAAATGTTTTGCGATGAGATCGCATAATCAAACGAAAATGGAACAAATAAGTTTCATCCGTTCTCCTTTAAGCTTCAATAATTGCTACGATATCGATCGACGAATCAGGAGAAAGATAATGCTTGTAATTTCTCATTTGGGTCCCGTGTCCAGCGTTCGGTGTTTGTCTTCCGTGTGAAAGCACACCCACCATCGATATTTATGTCCCCCTAATGTGAATTTCATCGAGAATAATCGTGTTTTCCGTGGTTCCAAACAAAACAGTACGATAAGCTAGATGTGAATTTTAGTTTAACGATGACGAATCACACTCGATTTGTGCTATGCAACTGCTACACGAAATTTTTACTTTGTTTTTTCCCTCCCCTATAATTTATCATTATGTATTATAATAATAAATACATCTTGATACTTACAATTCATTTCAATAGGTATTTTAATATCAAACGATATTTAATTGTGAGTATCAATCACAAATAGATCAAATGAAAAATGTTATTATTCGTGTTATTAATTTTTCGAATAAAATTAAACACAAATTGTGATGAAAAAACATGATTCCTGCGTAATCTCGAATTTCTTTTTTACTTCGTCGCAATGCGATTACGGTAGACATTAAGCAAGAAAAGAGAATAAATGCACTGGTCGTCTCATTTATCAATTATCTTTAACCTCTTAACGGTCACATGTATATTTTTCTTTTTTTACTGAGGCAAAAAAAAGAAAGAAAAAGAAAAAGAAAAAAGTCACTTAACAGAAATGCCCAGAAATCTCATTAATGTGATTCGCTACAAGAAAATATTTCTTTTATCAATACGATGACGGGTAGATAATTCTAATCACAAAATATTATATTTATTCCTTCGATACAAAAAAAAAACAGAAAAGAGGAGGAAAAAAGCATTGCAGCCGAGGATGATGCGTCTTTCATCACTCCGTTTCTTTTTTCTTCATCAAGTTCTCGTAACAAGTGGGCTTTTTATGAGGTTGGGATTTGTCAATTGAATATTCAATTCCTAACAGTCGTCTTTTACAAAAAACAGAAAATACTGTAGGATATATTCTATTTCCGATTCATGGGGGAGTGGAACTTATGATAAACCACAAATCCAATACCAATAAATAAAAAAAACATTTGGAAATTAATATACAGTTATTTTTCGATAAAATATTTTCAAAAATGTAGGAACAGTCAAAGAGTATGTCAATAATATCGACTTCGTACACCTACCTTTCTTTTTTTTATCTTTTTCTTTTCGTCTCCCTTTTTTTGGTTTCAAAGAGTACCTTTGACCTAGAGAAAGAGTCTATTTGAAAAATTCCGAAAATTAATCGTCAAAGAATTTCTCTTTTGGATAGTCAGTGATCTGCCGGTGCATAAGGCTCGTTCGGACACAGAACTCTGAGCTGCTGGTATTTCTTTGACCTCGTATCCCGTGCTGTTTTCGATCGTAGAACTACATTCTCCTTTTGCCCTTTCGTTGGCACCATTTTCTATCTCTCTCTTTCTCTCTTCCTTTAAAATCGTCATTCTGCATATGTATTACATATATATATACACTTATCTACATGTATAGGTATTAAAACACGAAAGCGTGCAATATGGGCTTCGCTTTTGGCTACGAATAAACGTCCTAACGTGTTCTCAATTTTTATTTTCTCCCTATCTCTCTTTCTCTTCCTATTTTTCAACGTCTACTCAATTTTCGCCAAAAAGTAATAGATACTTTGTTAACGATATACATATATGTACTGTGAAATTAATTTTGGCTCGGTTCAGAGGTACATTTTGGAGAATACGTATTAAACATGTGTCAAATATGTATGAATTTATTATCAAATAACGGTGTAAATATTTGATTAAATTTGATTTTTTATTAAAAATTGTCAAATATATTCATTAATGACGATGCCAGTAGTAAATATATATATATATTTCAATACTTCTTTTAGTATTCAAGTTTCTCGTTAACAATGTGTTAATCGACAGTTGATGAATATTCAGCATTCGTGTCATTAGAGCACATAGCAAGAGCCTAATTTCGATATCTTCCTCGTTAGTGAGTCCTTATTCGTGAATTCAAAAAGTAATGTGAATGAATGAATGAGTATGAGGGAGAAAAAGGAAGGAAAGAGAACTCGTTAAAGCTATAACATTTCGATGAGAAGGAAAGCAATTTGCAGCAATCAAGGCTTCTATTTATTCTTCATGTAATATTTAGATCGAGAAATAAAGTAGTACATGATTAAGAATAATAAGCGTGACGAAGATAAGGAAAGAAACTCCAATTAAAAATAAAATATGTAAGTGATGATTTCGTTGAAAAATATTATTTCTGGCCACTCATTGATCACTTTAAATACATTTGCATATACAGAAACCGTTGTTTAAAGCTTTTTTCGATGATAATATATACATATATATATAAAAAGAATATATGCAATTTGGTTGGGTTTACCGAGTTTCTTTTTTATCTTTATTTTTCTTTTTGGGCACAGTCATGAATAATTGATATGTGAATGAATAACAAAGTGTACTTTCGTTTCCATGATTTAGAAGACCGCAATTGTTGCCAGTTTGTAGTGGTTGTTACTTCAGAAATTTATTGAAAAAGATATCTTTGAAAAGATTACACAAGATATTTTCACTTAATATCGTTTTCTTATAAATTTCGATTATATTTTAAACTCATTTATTCTTAACTTAATTAACAAGTTTTAATTCTGAGTTATTGTAATTTGAATGATCTTATTTGTCTTATTGTTTAGAACATTATATTCTTTCATTCTAGAGTATCAGAATAAATAATATAAAGTTAAAATCTAATGTGTGTGTTTTCTCTCAACAATAAATGAAAAAAAAAAGATGTAAATAAAAAAACAACGAGAGTAGGAAGGAAAGATAAATGGATAGATGGGGAGATAAATAGAAAAAGAAGGAAAATAAGGAAAGATAGTAAAGTAGAACATAATACAAAGACTCGACAGAGTGACTTGGTTGGTTGTGGCGAGGGAACAGAGCAGAAGTAGTCGACATATCCAAGTAGGGGACGTTGCTCTTATTTTGGATATATACATATACCATTTGGTCTGTTCACTCTCTCTCTCTCTCTCTTTTTCCTTTCTCTTTCTCTGAAAACTGTATTCGAAGCGGAGGCTTCGACGTCCGCCGATAAGTTTATCCTCGCAATGAATAAGGGAGGGACGATAAGAGAGCAACATGTGTGTGTATATGTGTTAGAGCATTATTTTGTGAAATCCAGTAATTCGTAAAATGACCAACTAAACTCTAAAGATTAAACCCTATACTGATCTGTTAAAATATGAGAGAAGCCAGAATTACACACTTCAATTAGGTAATATATGAATTCACGGAAGGAAGCAAGTAGTTAAAGTATGAGATTAAAATTCGGTATCAAGTATAAGAAAAATATTCTTCGATTTCGTTTCAATACTTCTACCTATACTGCACTGTTATAAATTCAGAGACAGAAAATATTTGTTTCTACGTTTTAAAGCTTTCCAAGCGAAGGTTATCTAATTTCGAGATAGAGAAATTAAATTACATTTCCTTTAAAAACTATGAAAACGAAAATAAAATAAACGCGGAACAATGAGTAGTAATTCTATTATTATCTCTTCTATTTTTTGAAAACAGATTTTCTATTAGTCGTGCCGTTTCTATCGACTTAACCACTCGTCTCTTTTGAATTCATATATAACATCGTTATTTCTTAAAACTACTAGTTTTAGTCTATAATAAAATTCTTTGTATATACTTTTCTCATTCTACGCTAAAAAATAAAAACCAAATTTTATAAAACTATAAGTCATTTAAAGCTTTATTCGAAAGTTATAACATAAATTATAAAACTATTTAAATGTGTTGTATATAGAGTATATTTTTTTTATCGATTATCCTAATTGAAAATAAAAATAATATACAAAATATGAATAAATGTATATATATAAATTAGAAAGACAATATTATATATAATAGGAAGGAATTGTTGATTTGAGGATTTATTCGGCGATATATTATATAGTCGTATTTTGTCGAAAGTAGGGTGCGAGGAATATATTTATTTTCTATATATTATATGTAAACACATATATATCAAAGACAGCAGTACGATAACATTTGCGCAAGCAAACAAATCAATCGGTCCGGCTTTGAAGCGGAATTGAATATAGGCTGAACGTCGTACTTCATCGGATAGTATGTTGCGTGTCAACTCTCGATAAATCAAATATTGAATTTGAAAAGTCAATTTTTACGAATAGACGAATATTCGATTGTCAATGGTATACTACTTTTTATTTATTTAAAACAATATAAAATATGCTTCATTTCGAGAGTACAAGAAAGATTTTCTTTTAAAATAAATCAATCAATCATATTTGTTTATACGCGAGTCGTATTCATTTTCAAAAATTTCAGTCGAGTGATAATCAATATTAGTATGCATCAAATATGATTGTAATTAGAATAAATAAATTTAAATTAACTTAATTATTTAAATAAATTATATCTGTATTTGAAATACGAATATTTTTATTAGAGTAATTCGTATTAAAATCATATGGAAAAATATAAAGTATGCATGTATTATATATATATATTTTACAAATTCAGCTTATTTTATCGAATTCATTGTTACTAGATTACCTTGTATACGTAAAAATGTATTTTTTAAATCGACACTTACTGTTATTTTAATGAATTGTATTTCTCTTTTTTCCTGTCCAAACAAAAAAATACTTCTTCGTTTATGTAAATCGAATCCTTTCTTAACACATATGTTAATGTTATCTTTTCTTTTTGTTATTCTTTGAACCTTCGTAAACTAAACCATACAAACATAGATATGTATACATACACACAAAATACACAAAATTATGACTGTCTAGAAGAGAATCTTATAAAAATATACTTCCTAGGACTACTCTGCTGCACTATTCTGTAGGGAACTTTTCTAATTTAACAGGATTTTTCTTTGTAGCACGATCAATGACATATATTCCTTTCCATGTAAAATGGATTTTTATGTCGATTTAAATCTATGATGGTTCCTACCTTTCTTTCGATAAAATTTCTATTTAAATGAATAACTTCTTTCTTCGAATTTTAAATATTTTTCTTTCCGAATGTAGAATTTGAAAGGAAAGAGATGTATCGTTCTAGAAATTCCAATACTTTAACTATTCGCCTCTCCCTCTCTCTTTCTATACTTCCACAATATTAACAATACAATATTTATGTTATTTAGAAATAATAAGAATTGTTATATATATTTTTATAGGAATCAAAGTTAGGAATGTCTTACTATAGGCCGTTTACACTTCGTGCGTAATACAATGAGAATAAAATCAAATACATAAGATAATTATATGCATTAAATGAGCCGTTTATTTTGAAAGTGGCCTAACTCCATATAACCTTAAATTGAGATATTTAAAGGTTTGCGTTTCAATGCAATTAAAAATATACGTAAAGAATAACAATGAGGTATGTTGCTTAAGTGTATCTAAAGGTGTTAAATTTACAGTTCCTATTAAAATAATGGCAATTATTAAGTGAATAATATGCGTTTTCTTATCAAGAATGGGGTTAGGCCACTTTCAAAATTAACAACCAGATTCGTTATAAAATTTGAAGGAACCGAAGTCCATTCAACATAATTTAAGATGCTTCAAATTGCGAAAAAACAATACTTATTTTATTTTACATATCTTTATAACACTTTAAAAACATAAATTATGCGATTCAAAATATTTTTTACAAACATAAATTACAAAACAATTTTCTACTCATCTACATTTTATGTATGTGAAAGGGATTTAAAGAAATCATGATGTTCCGGTGGTATATATCGTAATAAGTCAATTATGTCCTTGAATTTTGCGGTTGTAATTTGTCTTATATTTTTATACAGTGGTGTCAATACAATATTTTCGAACTTTCTTGGTCTACCCCGATGTGGTATTAAATTCAGGACTTTAAAATTTTCGTTCTCGTTCATTGATGTCTTATAGAAAATCTTATTCATTTTTGACAAAACGCATCCAACATATTTTTAACCAGTTTATTGGTTCTCCGTTAGAATTCTTTATTCTTTTAAAAATTGCGTCTTCTAATAATTTTGTGGATACAAAATCTTCTTGTCTCATTTCATGTACAATAAAGTTATTACCTTTCCGACACTTTTTGATAATATTGTAATACTCTCGGGGGACAAACAGTAAATTATTTTTTTTTAATGCCATTTCTACCACACCAAAATCTCTACTCATAATGGAGTTAGACCACTTTCAAAATAAACGGTTCAGTGATTCAACTAACTCTGAAAACTTATGTGTCCAGATTTACCGTATTTACTCGGAATATAAAAAAATCTTAAATGCTTTATTGATAGATAATTTGAAGCTGTACATGTTACCGTGGGTAACCGGAAAAAAATGAAAAATGGAGTTAGGCCACTTTCAAAATAAACGGCTCATTAATATTTTCTCACATTATCGATCAACAAAAAATGGAAATGAATAAATAAATAAATAAATAAAGATTTACATATATGGATGAAAGGAAAAAAAATTTTCTCTTTGAGCTTTATTTTCTAAAGATTTTTCTCTCCAGCCTCTTTTAGTTAGATAAAAAACATCTGTCAAGGTTGAAGGTGAGTTAACGAAGAAGATAAATAAAAAAAAAAGAAAAAAAGAAGGAAAAAATATGGAGAGAAAGAGAGGATCGAAACACGAGCATGGCATACAAATGATCGTATCAGATTGTGAAATTAACATTTTCCTTCCCATCGAAAGATCAACATCTTTCAGAAGAAACCATGTGGCTTCAGCATAGTAACACTCCTATAATTTATTTTCCACATATGTATTTCTTTCTCTAACAATAAGAAATATTCTGAAATTCGAAATATAGCTCATCAATATCAACGTTATATTTCTCTAAATTTATTTTAGATAAGTAAATAATAATAAATAATTGATCTCGTTAACTTATTTTTTATTTCAAATATTGTTATTTATTTTCTTTTTTTTTTTCTACTAAATACAAAAATACTACTTTTGTTTGACTGACAACTGATTGTCTCTTTATTTTCCTTTCTCTCTCTCTCTCTCTCTCTCTCTTTCTCGTTTTAAATGAAATTTCGGAAAACGAAGCTATTGTTAAAAGTTACAATGTAATGGAACCTCGCTGATACACATACCACGGCCTTTTATCTCTCTCTCTCTTTCTCTCTGTTTCTCTCTCTCTCTCTCTCTCTCTTTGCTGACAAACTGGAAAAAGCTCGCTAATCGGTCCGAGTTAATCGGTCCAACTGTTACGGAAATGCGAGAACGATTACGACGAATTCTCTGCTACGAATCGAAAACAACGAGGTCGAATGAACATTCTTTCTCTCACACATACACACGTCAAATATCTATCATAAAAAGCATATAATTATTTCATTCATTGGATTGAGTTTTCCTTCTCTCTCTCACTTTCTCTCACTCTTTTTCTCTCTCTTTCTCTCCCTTTTCCTGTTTTCCGAAAAGAAGAAATTAATTGTTGATTTTAATTGTTTCATTTTCACGCTATTTCCCTCCTCTCTTTATTTGTTTGTATTTTTTATTTTTAATTTTTCTTGGTCTCTTTCTTCTCAATGAACGTAAATGAATCTTAACGAGACGGGAATCGTTACCGAAAAGCAACGATGAAAATTTTAATAATCATGCCGCGCGTTAACGAACTGCAGCTGCACTTCTACGAATCTTTTAGGAACCTAGCGAAGGAGTTTTGGAATGATTGCATTCTTAAGAAGAGGCAGAGAATGCAAGAAAGAGAGAGAGAGAAAGAGAGGAAAAGAATGGACCACGAATATTAACTCGAAACAAACGACGATAAGGAGACGAAAGTAGCGAGAGTAAAGTACTTTGAAGACTTTTAAGTCATGGAAAAAGGTACTGCCTTGGAAATGGACGAACTATTTCTTTTTTTTTCTTTTCGAGTGAAATGCGCAAGCGAATGAGTCTCTTGCGATATTAGATCTCAACTTACTTTTGTTTCTGGTATTTTCGTGAATGTAGAAAAAGGTTAAAAAAGAATGAACAAAAAACTAAAGAAGAGGATAGACAGACAGACAGACAGACAAAGAGAACGCGTGAGGGATCGTTTTCTCGAACGAAAAAAAAAGAATAATGAAACGAAGAATGAAACGGGGTCAAAAGCTTGAAAAAAGTTAAAAAATAATTTGATATGATTTTTTCTTTTTTAACGTCAATTCTCTTGGGGCTCGCTCGCTACTGGTGGTCCCTGATCTCAAACCTTGTCAGTAACTAAATGAGAACATTGGGAATGAATGGAGTTACTGTAATAAAAACAAATGGAAAAAAAAGACTAGGGACTTCTTTTTTCATTTCTTTTCGTCGTTTGTTGTACGAGCAAAGCACGTAGCGTTCTCATTTTCTAACAAGTCCGGTTGGCTAAAAATGTGGGTTAAAGTGCAAAAGGCTAGGGACTAATTTATTCTTATGAAACGTTAGCAGAGAACGTGATAGTACCCCTTTTCTTTTTATGTCCATTTATATTGGTCTACTTCTATATATGTATATATGTATGTATACACATATATACAACGCGCGCGTGCGCACGCATAGAGAGAGAGCAATTAGAGATACATACATGCATATACGATATGTTCGGATAAAAAAGGGATAAGGCGCGAATAAAGCGATTTTCACCTTTCCTTGTTTTTTTTTTCCGAGAATAAAGTATGTTTTTTGCAACGAGATCAATTCCAGCTGCTAAAATAATTATTGGGCTTCGTAATACATGAATAAAAGTTTGTATTAATAATGAAACTTCGCTACGGATGATTTATAAAGCATTAATATCTTTTGTGCCAAAGTACATTACATACACACGTATAAACATACGTTTATATTAATATGCTTGCGAATATTAAATGAAATGACGAATTAATATCAATTTTTGTTTTCAATTATCGGAGGCAAAATGTAATAACAAAAGTTCCATTCTATTGAAATGATTATCGAGAAGAAAAACTAACGGAGAAATGATTTGCCTTTTTTTAAATTTATTTCTTTTACATAAATGAGAATACAAAATGAGCCTTTTAAATAATTCAAGGAATAGCCTAAAAAGTATAAAAGAAGATAGTAATTGATTTTTAAAGCTCACTTGAGAATTTTTGGTCCATCCTGTTTCTGAATAAAGAAGACTCGTCTTCACCTTCAAACGAGACTCGTATTAATATGTACGATCTTCGCAATCGGTTGTAATCTTTTCAAATAAAAATCTTCTTGACAGCGCGACACGCGTTGACTAAATAAATTTAACAATAAGAGGCAGAAGAACGTTTCCTCTCATAGTGAAACGACATATGTATCACTTTCGGCATAATTTTCTCGCCCTCGCACTTCCCTATTAATTAGTTACATACATTTTATGCAACCATCTCATGTGTATATGTACCTGTATATATATATATATATATATATATATATATGCACATAAGTCAGAATTTTGGTTCTTTAATCCATTCAAGTTCTTTGAAATAATTTTAATGTAGATATATATATATATATGTTACCGGAATAGTGGAAAATCAGGCAATATTAGCAATACCCCGGCATTGTCCTCAATGTAAAGCGTTTTTTGACAATGTAGGAAACAGAGTAATTTTTACGGACTTTTCCTAAGCATTGAACATAATATTTAGCCATTCTATAGAATATCAAATGCTATTTAGGCAATATTGAAAAAAATACATTATCGGGCAACAGGCACACACACACAAAAGCGAGCATGGAACGGGTTGTTGAGACTGTGCGTGCCGTTATACTATGCGCACTTGTAGACATTGGAACTTACTTTATGCCGGTGTGTTATTATATATGGCCCACTGTTACTTATCGTAGTAGAAGATAAGTGGATTTAGAAGAAAATATGTTATATCTGCTTTTTTACTTTACCGGTTTCTCATTTGTCATTCTCAAGAATTTCTAGGAAATGTGAGAGATATGAATACATTTCCGACTTTGTCGAAAAACGCTTTGCATTGAGGACAATGTCGGGATATTGTTAACATTGCTTGATTTCCTACTATTCCGGTAACATATACATACAATGTATAGTATATAAATTTAATAAAAAGTACTGATCAGTTGAATAATTAATTTTCTGGATCTATTAAATGCTATTGAAATGATATTAATACGAATAAATATGTTGGTGAAATTAAACGAAACAATCAATTATAAATTTTTTATATTTTTTATTTTATTAATATTCATATCTCTAATAATAAGAAACTTATCTCTTATTTTTAGTGAAACTTTTCTTGCAAAGATATTTTCAGGTACGTTTGCATTTTACATACGCGTATATAAATCTATGTAAGAACATTTAAAAAAGTTATAAAGCATAAATAATATGGTGCTTATACTAATGAAAAGTTTAGAATATCTTAGGAAGAATTAGAAATAAGATTACAGAATTTTATTTTATTTATATCGTTTATTATCAAATTTTCGAATAAAACAATTCGTCTATTAATATGATATATCTGTTGTAAAACGAAAAATAGAATAATAAAAAATAATGTAAAAAATAGCGTAAAACTCGATATCTCTTGATTTCTTTTTTTTTGAATTCTGTCGACGAAGAGAAAGAAATAGAGAGAAAGAGAGAGAGAGAAAAAAAGGGTGCAAATTCGTGGAGCGTAGGTAATAATTATAAGCTCTGCTAATTAAAGGGCAAGATTTAAGAAGAGCTTTGAGTCTTTTCTACACATTTATGTTCTATTCTTTTTTTCTTTTGTTTCATGAACGAACGAACAAATGAATCAGTCGACAGAATGAAGCTGTGGTGGAGTTTAGCGTTGGTCCTTGTCGCCGCATCGATGTTTCTCAGCACCGTCGGAGCAGCATCTGTGCTTTGGGAGGAAGATGACAAGGAGATACTTGTACGAACCGTACGCGGCACCAAGGAACGAGGTATGAAACATTAACTTTAATTAACTTAATTAACTTTCTCGATGAGAGAGAGAGAGAGAGAGAAAAGAGAAATGTTGTTCCCTTGAGATTTCTCTTGAAATATTCAATTTAGTCTTTTCATTTTCTCTATTATGCCTTCGACAAATATTCTCAAAGAATATACATAGCTCCTTTTGAATTAATCATTAATCCGAAGAATTTAATCCTTATTGTAAGCAGTAATATACTACTAATTGCATTTTTCTTCATTTCTATACAGTATTTATAAACATTTTGACAAGTTATAATATTTTTAAGCAATAGAGTTGATGATAACATTATTATTCAATTTCTATGACAATTAATCAGAGACATTTTTCTTCTTTTCCGAATAATTCAAATACGAAATACGGTTCACATTTGAAATATGATAGAATACGTTGAGTGCGTGTGCTCACGCGAAACAATAGATATTACATACGTAACTAAATAAAAGATAAAGACAAATAATAGAGAAAGTGAGAGGAAAAACCAAGGTAAAGAATAAATGTAAGCTCTATATATATATATATATACGTGTGCACTCTCTTTATACATACTACTACCTATACCTACGTAAGCATATACGTTGGACTCTTGAGAAAGAGACTGCTTGAAAGCCCTCTTTGTACATCATCGTTCTTTCTCCCAATCCTCTTTCTCTCTCGCCATCATCTCCCTGCATTTTCCTTTTTCTCAAGGAACGAGAAAGAAAAATGTAGCTGCTGGAATATCATTCAAGTGAAGGAAAAAGAAAAAAAAATCCTGATATCTTAAATATTCTTCTTCTTCTTCTTCTCCTCCTCTTTCTCTGTCTTTTTTGTTTCTATCTTACTAGAAGAACTTTTTCCATGACCGCAAAAGCTCTCTCTGTGCTTAATCGATCGAGGTACCCTGTTGTGCCGCATCGAGCCTTCGGGTATATAAACATATCAATGCCCCCTCCCTCCCTCTCTCTCTCTCTCTCTACTTCATGTTTTTTTACACTAGAAAGCTCGATCCATCGGAAATCGAAGTCTTTTGAGATAGTAGAAAATAAGAGGGTTTACGTTCATGTTGATGACGGAAAAATGATAAGGCCATTCAAATAATCCCTTATAAGTGATGATGTTCTACATGATCTAGTCGTACGTGATTTTTATACGAGTTAACATTATTTTTAATAATAGATAATTTTACAATTTTTGTAAAAAAAAAAAAAAAGAAAATATATCACTAAAAATAAATCTGAATAATAATATTCGAACGGCTAAATAAAGTTAAAAAAAATATACAAAAATGCAAATTCGATGAGAAAGTTAAAGTTTTCCTGTCGTTGTGATTAAGAAGTGGTCACCAAAATGGATGACTAATTGAAAACGAATTTGCACCAATCAATCGAACGTGCAGGACCGATATTAGAGTGTAATTATCGGTAACACAACAGAACGACGAAGGCACGTTCGTTCGAAATTAAGGTCTCCTTGATCACCACCTCTGTCGCCGCCTCGGTTAGCGTCGTTGCTATACTACTACGCTCTTCCAAGTTTCTCTATCCACTTGATACTCTACCGCGCTTGCCAATTATCTCTATTGACGTTTTGCATCTCTGATGCAGCAGCAGCATCCGGCAGCGCCGCTTCGTGCAGATACGTCAAGGGTCAATGGTCGGAGTGTGATTCAAAAACCAACACTCGTTCCCGAACTCTTAGTCTTAAAAAAGGAGACAAATCTTGCGAACAAACTAAGACTATTCAGAAGAAATGCAAAAAAGGTAATAAAAGCGCATGATCTTTATTTAGACGTGTATCTATTGCATTAGGCAATAAGTTATTTTGACAAATTTTTCTTAGATAAGATATTAGATGTAACATTTTTTTTTCTTTTCGATATATATGTTTATATATATATATATATATTGTTTATTTATCATTAATGAAAATTCATTTCATCGTTATTAAAGAATAACAATAACAAGAGTTTGTGGTACTATGATTATATGCGTGGCGGGGAAAGCAGCCTGTCGGTACGAAAAGGGCACATGGAGCGGATGCGTGAATCAACTATCGACGAGAGTGGACAATTTAAAGACAAACAGTGATCCCACTTGTGAGAAGACACGTTTGATTACGAAGAGGTGTAAGTCGGAGACCACCAATACCAAGAAATCTGCCAAAGGAGGTATACAAATTTTTTTTTGTAATAAAAGCGGCAAACACAATAATCAATACTAATGACTCAATTATTAAAAATATTTTATGCCCCTTTAATAAATATTCAATAAATTCATTAGATTACATTTTTGTATGTCCAAAATTAAAACAAGACAAAAACACTAAAAGAAAGAGAGAAAAAGAGAAAAGGGGAGAGAGGGAGAAAGACAGAGCAAAGTCAGACTCTATCAGGACAAGCAAAACAAAGATTCGGCGTTCATTCGACTTGATGAAGAAGCGGAAAGTAGCAACACCCACATCGATAACGAAGGGGACCCTTCTCTCTCTCTCTCTCATTCTCTCTTTTTTCTCTTCATCGAGTGTACTCGATGTCGGCATTGAAAGAGTTAAAGATAGCTTCTTGTAATGTCTCTATGGGGTCATGGACAGAACGAACAACGAATCTGATGCGCAAAAGGCTCTGCTATTAAACATTAACCTTCTCTTTTTCTTTATTACTAAAATAAAAACAAAAATAAATTATGTATATTTTATTTAAAAGATGAATTACATATATTCATCAATATATCACCATGCATCTAACATTTGTTAATCTTTTTCCAGGCGAACGATCGAACAAGAAGTCGAGCAAGCAGTAAAATCATTTTCTCGTCTAAATGTACTACCGTGTCCCTTTATAAAATACCCGACGATCAGTAAAAATCCAACAGCGGGCAACGAATAAAAAATGCATTCTTGAGTTTCCTTCAACGTACATATGGATATGTTTGATTAACGAATTGTCGTTGTATTGATAAATCGCGAGTATACTTACTATGATCGAGACATTTTCGTCGATCGATAGAAATAATAATAATAATAAGAATAATAATAATAATAATAATAATAATAATAATAATAATAAAAAATAATAATAATAATATAATAATTATATAATAATAATAAGAAGAAGAATAAGAATAATAATAATAAAAATAATAATAATAATAATAATAATAATAATAATAATAATAATAATAATGATAATGATAATAATAATAATAAATGAAATAAAATATTAATAAATAAATAAATAATCGTTTCTGTGTATAGGGGTGTACAATTTCATCACGTAACAAACAAAATCAATCAAATAAACAAGCCCAGAAACACACACACACATCTTTTCTTTGCTGAAGAAACACATCCGTTGATTGACCTTAAAAATTTGGTGAACGCACGTGGTACCCCAAACGCATGCGTAAGAATTAAAAAATAAAATAATCAACTCTTGTTGCGTTAGAAAGAATTATTATTATTATAATCTGTATATGTATTAATCGTATCGAGATTATATATGATACTCTATTGCTTCTATAAATATATATTTACGATCAACTCTTCCATTTACGCGTGGCCAAATCTTACTCCGTGAAATATATTTTACATATATACATGTAGAGTACATATTATATGTATATATAAAATTATATTTTGTTGTCCTGAAACTTTTTTCATTTTTTTTCTGCAAATAATTTATATATAATTAATATGGTACCGTGAAAGAGAGACTGAAATTGAAAAATGTCAAGATTCACATAGTCGCTTGGTGTATGTCCAAAATATTAATGTATAAGAATAAATCCAAATATTCAGTCTTTCACCGACGTATTTGGTGTATGTCGACAAGCGACAATGTGTATCTTGACATTCTCTAATTTTGGTTTTTCTCGGTAACATATATACATTAGCCGAAAGTCTCTGGATGGGTCAAAAGTCTTTAAATAATTTTAAAAATCAATTACACTCTTTTTCGCGATATTTTAAACAAAGTTTTCTTTTTCTTTATATTGTAAAAATAAAAATTTAATTACAAATGTAAAGTCTCAAAAAAATGTACGCAATTGGTTTTTGAGAACCAACTAAAATTTGGCCCATCTAATGACTTTTGTCCATATATGTGTTTGCGTGCATATATATGTTTCTATGCATATATATATATTAAAATTTCTATGGCGTTAATCTATGACGACTTTTTTCTCATTGTCAGTATATAAGTCAAAAAAAAGGAAAGAACAAAAGAAACAAATATAATAAAAATAATATATTGGATAACTTTTATATTTAAGTAGTACTTTTCTAAGCACCATTAATTTGTTTATTAATTTATATTTGCTTTCTATATTTTTTTAATTTTAATTTCACGGGATACTCTTAAAAACAAATTAAGGATAAATACAAGAAAAAGAAAAAAGAAAACAAGAAAATGTCACGTTGAAAATATTTTTGAGTTTACCAAATATGTAGATGTACGGTGTGTCGATGTTTAAAAATGATTATGTATATTTTATGTAATAATATGCAGTCTTCGTAATAACGACGATTACATTGTCTATGATATGCATTCTTAAATTTTTCCATCATTTTTCGAACATGTGTCCCTTCTTGTACACAGTTTCACAATCGTTTGAAA
The DNA here is from genome assembly GCF_010416935.1 of Polistes fuscatus. Taxonomy (NCBI): domain Eukaryota; kingdom Metazoa; phylum Arthropoda; class Insecta; order Hymenoptera; family Vespidae; genus Polistes; species Polistes fuscatus. The sequence goes on from NW_025113129.1 coordinate 7,007,716, forward strand.
AAAAAGAAAAAGATTATAAAAAATAATAAAAAAGAAAATCAAAAAATACAAAAAAAAAGAAAAGTATCCTTTTTATCTCTATAAATGGAAAAAAAACTCGTTAAGGATACAAAAATAAATAAATAAAAAAAAGCCGATGAGCACGAAAATCAAATGACATTAACATATTACATTGTCTCGAAAAGTTTTATAATTTTAGGTACCATCTCTCACAATCAGCCATGGCCGTGTTTGTCTTTTTAAAGTCAAGAATGGTACCCAATAATTATAAAACATCTTTACCGAAACTATAAAAAATCAAAACATTATTCTCCAGACTCAACTGATTGTGAGATCGATATTTACTGTTTTTAAATCTAAATGTGTATACAAAAGTTTGTCGATAACGAGAACAGCAAAAAAAAGAAGAAGAAAAAAAGTATATATATATAAGAACAATGAAATAAAAGAATAAAATAAATAAAAATAAAAATATCAAGTACGCCTTTTAGGAAAGATTTTTCGTGCCTCGATTACGATATAAGTATATCGAGCGTAAACAAGCATGATATCAAGAATCGTAGTTTATCGTCTAGATTACGTATATACACCCCATATCATCGTGATGATTAAAAATACAATTTATTGAAATAGTGGCGTGTTTAGATAGCGCCATGCGCATTACATGTTCTCTATAGGCCCATTATTATCATATAATATATAGTTATTATTATCATTAAACGTGTCTATTAAGGATTTAAATAAAACATCATGCTTGACTTCTCTGTGTGTGGAATTTAAGAATTAGAAAAAAAAAGAAAAAGAAAAAAAGAAGGAAAGTTCTTCGTCTTTTAAACAACATTGTAACATAACATTAATAGAAAATACGTTAAACGATTAGAGAAGAAGTAATTTTTTCAAATCCTTCGATGATAGTAAATCACACAATTTATTGTTAGATTTTTAATGTTTCTCTTTCTCTCTCTCTCTTTCGTAACGTGAAAATACGAATTTCGGTATGTAATTATTATTATTATTATTATTATTGCTATTAGTACTATTGTTGTTATTTTTATTATTATTATTTGCTTACTAAATTTAGAAATCTACAACATTGCAATGAAAAGAAAATTTTTAATCACATTATTATCGATATTGTGTTCGATTATCGTCAAGTTTCATTGATACTATGTTTAAATAATTTAAGCTCGTTATTATGAATAAATTATTATTATTATTACTTTCTCTTACATTATGCAGTAAGCATTTAGCCACTGCCACGAACACGTAATCAAAATTGATTCAACAAATTGAGCCGAATAGTTAAGTTTAAATTTTTGTTTTATGATCTTATAAGGGATATATTGTTTTTTTTTCTTAAACTACTATTTCTTTTCTTCTCTTCTGTTAACTTTTTGACTCGATATATCTTTTGTAGTTTATTTGGCCTGTCACTGGATTTATTTATGAATTGACATTATGTAATAAAAATAATTAAAAAATTGTATAATGTATCTTCTTATTAAATAATATTGTGTAATCATTACACATGTAATAAAAATCCAATGTTGTCAATAAAAAATAAATATTATATATAAATTCTAAATGCATATAATTTTTCTAACAAATTCATTTTTTAATGATATTGTTTTTGAAATTGTAATTTTATTCCTATGAATTAAAGTGTATACAATGGAAATATTTATGCAAAAGAAAGCATTTTATTCGTAGTGAAAAATATGACTGTATAAAAGATACAAAATACTTGTATATATTATATTCTAGATATTATATATATATAATAATTCATATAAAGTTTATATAATACTTGTTATTATAAAATCATGGACGGATTTAAATATTATCTTTGCTTTGGCTATTGAAAATTTCTTTTAAGACAATTCTTTTAAGATATATATACGAGTTAAACATTACAAATTCACTATTGTTTTAATTTCAAACATTCTTGATAAATATTTTGTTAAGTTCAAATAAAATACGCGTACTTTATACATAATAAAATAGTTTGTTATATAAAATTAATAAAAATTTAGTGTATATATATATATGTATTCTTCTAGTACAGAAATGGACGGAATTTATGATGTTCCACTTATAATAAAACATATAACTCTACTAAACTATAAGAAAATAATATTCATAATATTAAAAAATCTTTGAATTAGACTTTAGCTAATAACAATATATATATATAATTGTGCCACTATATATCTAAAAGAATTTTGTTTAAAGCTGTTAGGTATATAGTTTTCCATATACTTCTAAAAATTAAAAAAATTTTAAAATATGTTTAAAATATGTCAGTTATGCTAAAGAAATAGAAAGCTTACGAGAATAGGTTTTTCCCTCCCATTCTTGATCAGAGGGAAGAGATTCATGACGTACTTTACAAATACGTGACCCATATTTGAGAAGTACCATTATAACGCCAACTACAAAAAGCGTTAAACAAGCACTGGCTGGCCAAAATACGTGTAAACCCATTGTGCAGTTACTTCAAAAGAATTTTCGATAAGAATTACCTTTCTAATCAGACTCTATTCTTTTCTTCGATATTATCTTCTACTTTGTACAAATAAGAAACATAGAGTGCTTCTATACTAATACTAAATGCGTTTACAGTATTTTCTGACCTTTGTACATATGTTTTTCGACCATAAGCTATTAAAATCAATGTGATATTAAATTTCACTTTCACGTTTATGCATCTCCAAGTATTCCTGCGAATGAGTACCTTTTTCGAGAGATTCAGTATCGTGATACTCTATTATTTCAGACTTAACAATTGGATAGGCAATGTGAACGGATTCTAGTTCACTTAAATCCAAAGGAGGAGTTTTATGTGGCAATACTGTCCACAAAGATTGAATGTATCGATTTCCTACAAAAAAATAAACTAGGATTAATTATATATAAAATTGAATGTACCTACATATAAAGATGGAAACGTGCAACTAATATATATTAAATATAAAACATATTAATAATATAGCTATATAGAAAAGACAAGAGATCACATATCTTATCAATTGAACATTTACCGGTATGACGATCTTGCCAATAAGCTTTGTGACGGGAACACCAACAATAGAATATATTCAAAAGAAATATAAGTCCACCTATTATGGAACAAACAGTGATAGTAATATAGAATGGTGTGAAATCTCCGTATTCGTGCTTCACAAAATATGGATTCTTCAGGTATTCTTCGCGTTCGTCTAGAATAGACATTTTATAAATAGAAGACTTGGTTGTTTCTGAAAAAGAAATCAATTTATATTAAACCTAATGTAATAAAATGTAACAAACAAATATGTATACATACGTGCAATAAAATAATACGCACGAGAAAGTATTAATTTCTAATTAATGATATACAATATTTTATTTAAAACTAGATAACAAATAAAATACTTGAATGTTCGAGACTTATTAAAAACGAGCTTGAAAGAAATTAAACATAAAGGAAAGCGCGTATACGATAAGGCGTTGTCATAACGTTCAACTTTACTAATTCTTTTTAAGTACACATAAAACAATTTAAATAAATTTATAGTAAAATAGTAATTAATAATTATCTTATTAACTTAAGAAACTAAAAGGATTTAGTAAAAATATGAGTAATCTAAATAATAATAAATTACATGCTATGTACCAAGAACGATATTACATATATACTATAAATCTGTCTCGTATTTTCTTTAGGCTTACATAGAATATGATTACTTCGTAGAATATACACATACATATACAAATAATTTTAACAAATAATATCTATCAATCCGGATTCCGTAAATATAAGAATACTTACAACAATTAATGAAAAACACACAGTAGATGTCCGTAAAATAATATATAGCGTGCCATGTTGGAATGTGTTTAGTTGCGTTGTCGTAACGTGCATTTAATCGAGTTGTATTGGGCGGGGCATAATAAATAGCGAGATAAGTAGAGAAGAAACATTTCATTGAATTTTAAACGCGTGGACGCGACGTCATAATACACTGTTTCTGAATTCTTGACCAATGAGAAAAGAAATTGAAAGCGCGCCATATCGAAGATTCAGTTGCGTAATTTTTCTTATTATTTCAACATTTTTATCATGTGGACTGTACTCATGGTTACAGTATTGAGGTGTAGGAAGATGTAATAATAATTGAACTCTACAATGCGATTGTAAGCATCACGAAGCCTATAGTTCTCCTTGATATAGCTTCGTGTGTACAACGAAAAGAATTGAAACAACCATGTTTACTTTCGCGCTGTTTTCAAACAATTCTTATGAGAAGTCGATTATACTTCTTGTCATTACCACAAGTTGTCGCCACTGTTCGCGCCATATGTGCTAGATACTTTACGATTTTCTCTACATTCATAAGATTTCATAATCAATGATTATAATACAAAATCAAAAATCAAAAATCATAATCAATCACATTTGGAAATAGTATTGTATTGAAAGGTAATAAATTCTACTTAATTATAATATTTACTTAATTACAATAAATCGAGAATACTTGTTACAATACACTGGAACTATCTTTTATTTTTGTCTTTCACTTCTGAATTGCAGTTAGTGTAGATGGATTAGATGATTTGGAATCACGGATTGAAGCACTGCGTCTTCGTTTAATTTCTTCTTTGCGTCTATTCTTGGCTTCCTTTTGCCTTTGAGCTAAGAGCTTAGCATAATCAGCAGCTTGCTCCTTACGTATCAAGCAACGTCTCTTTTTTAATGCACGCCTATGTCTTCTTCTCTGTAAGTATATAGACCAAATATATTAGTATCATTTAAGTGATTTGATAATGTCTCGATACATATTGATAAATGTTTCTTTTATTATACCTGCAATGTCAAAGGTGTAATCAGGCGTTGAATTTTAGGAGCTTTAAGACGCTCCTTCTTGCCTTCTTTCTGGATGGGTCTTCTGACGACGAATTGACGTACGTCGTCTTCCTTTGAAAGATTAAAGAGCTTACGAATTTTGCTAGCTCTCTTTGGTCCTAAGCGACGTGGAACTTGCGTATCAGTAAGTCCAGGAATTTCCTTTGTAAAAATAATTATTAAAAGTTAACTAATCTAATTAGTGGTACTGTAATTATTTAATCTGATAAAAATAATTCAATTAAATTTGTCATTGTTTCGTTCGTACACTGAGAAACAGTAAGAAATAATGTAACAGTTTCCCAAATTAAAACGATCTTTAATCTACCATGTCTACGATAGTATTTCAAGATTATTTGCTATTCTTGCATACACCCTAGTAACATGGAATCAGTAGGAAACAGTTGGAATGTCAGGTTTTCTTACCTGTTCTCCCTTCTTCACAATTACCAATGCAAGTACTGACAAATTTGCATCGACGATGCAACCACGTACAGATTTACGTTTTCTTTCTCCGTCACGTCTGGGTCTGTAGCAGGAGTGTCCCTTTGATAGCAATAACCGTACACGACCTATTTCAAGTATCATTATAATATTATCTTCAAGAGAAAAGAAATAATACCTACGATTGCACGAAAATAAAGTTAAAAAATACTTACCATTAGTCAAGATACCCTGCTTCATAGGAAAGCCTTGTTTGTCATTCCCACCAGAAATACGTACAACATATCCCTTCCATTCATCACCAAGAGAATCGGCTTCTACCTCTGCTCCCATGCGTTTCTCATAAAACATTCGGAGCTTGTGCTCGTCCGAAATTTCGAATAATTTTTGACATCCTGTGGCTGGAAACGATACGTTCAACTATAACAGAATAATCACTAATGATTAACATTACGACAATTTCTATTTGAATGTTGTTACAAATATAGAAGTTAGGTTGTATTCAACAAGACTCAACAAGACTCCGCTTAGTTAATACCTAGCTGGTCCCAATTCCAGACAAAGGAGAGGGTTCGAGGGTGAGGCCAGCAACCTACCCTCGGTAAAAACAATGAAGCGCTCCCGGAAATAGCAATAAAAAAAGAAAAGCTATTATAACAGGACGAAGTCCTAACAAAAAGAAGAAGAAAAAGAAGAAGAAGAAGAAGAAGAAGGTGTATTCTTAACACGTTTATTCAGTAATATAAATATAATATAATATAAAATAATCTAATAACCTATAAATAATTTATCGCAAACGGTGAGGGAAACATATAACCTCAATAATCTAGATAATCCACATTTTTTGAATATAAAAATAGAACGCGAAAATAATTATTGATGTAAACTTAGTATTCGAGTCTTCGTAGTATTTAGAAAAGTTTAAAAATTCTTAAAGGAAAAATGATCTCGAATAAATTTTTATATTCGTACCTTCATCGTGATGAAATTTTAATACTATTGTAGAGTTACGCTAATCGTTCCATACGCTCGCAGAGTACGCATAAAAAGGATACGCACATGGAGTATAGGAATGAAGAAGAAACGTATAAGGAATACAAAAAGATCACTAGTGAATTCTAGTGCAGACTATATATATATATATATATCTATGAGGATCGATAATTGAAAGATGTAAATTGAAAGAGTTTACGGAAGTTAGGGGAACGTAGGAACGTAGAATAGCGATAGAGATAGGCTATTTTCATATCAATTGAAGCGAGTAGTATCGAAAATATTCGCAAATTTCGTCTCTATGCGCTGCTTTCGAAAAACTATTTGTCATAATTCGATCCTTGCGAGAAGTCGATTATGTTTTTCGTCACTATCGTAAGTTGTCGCAATTGCTCACGCCACTTGTGCTAGGTACTTTCCGATTTTCTTTACATTTATAAGATTAGTTTTAGTCTGTAAAGAGTAAAGGAAAATCCCTAGCACTAAATTCTACTAGGAAAGTTTTTTCATTGTCACGGTTGCATCAGAGAATCTTGACGAATCTTAATTTCTTAAAATAAAATTTAAATCACCTTATGTGTATTTATGAGAAATAATTAACACTAATATTTAAATAATAATTTTAATGCAATAGGGCTTTTATAATTGCTTAAATATCATATAATGATTACAGAAAATGTATTATTACCTATTAAATAGTAATCGCAATTAATTTCCTTTTTGCATAATTCGAGGAATTATATAATAGCACTATATTCTTTATGCCTCTAAAAAATATATGAATACTTGACTCGCTTTAATAAATATTAATTATTAGAATAAATATTTTACACTTGAGCAACTTTTGTTATTTATAATTCACCTTACCTATAGTTTTTGATATTTGAATAACAAGTGTAATTCTTCATTCATATATAATGATATAGTTTCAAAATAACTAATCATAATTATCACAGTTGTACACAGGAATAACGTAAATCATTAAATTGGTTTATATAGGAGGGTAGTTACATATTTTTTTCGATAGCGATGTGTGGCTGATAAAACCATTACACTGTCTTTAATACTTAAAGCATATAAGTGATTTAACATTACATGATTTGGTTCAGGTAAAAGAGTTGGCTCGCACTGAAAAAATTTTTAATAATTAATGCATATTTCCTATAGAGTTTTAAAAAATATTAATAGAGATTAATTCTTTCATAATTACTTACTGATAATGGTGTGTCTTTATTAAGAATAACTTGCAACAAATGTGGTGGTAAGATTGGTGGTCCAACTACTTTCTCCCATGGTTTATGAGGTGGTATTTCTTGACCATATTCAGTTTGAATGCTGCTTGAAACACCCTCACTATCTTTAGCAAGTGCTTGGAAAACTTCAAAATCTGATTTTCTTACCGATACTAAATTGTTTTTAGAACCCATACCATTGTCAACTATTTTCTAAAAATATGATTTATTGATCGTTCTTTTAATATATGTTCTTACAATAGAAGTAAATTGAAATAAATTAGTAGATCTACATCTTACCAAACCAGGGTCATGCCTCCATTCTCCATCGACATAGAATTTGTACTGATGTTCTCCTTCTGGTAGATCAATAATAGTAACAAAATCACCATGGCTTTTTACCATAGGCAATGTTTTCCATCCTGTGAACGTTCCACTAATATATACTTGCTTACCGCCGCCTTCCCATTTAAAAACGGTAGGCAATACTTTGCTATCGGTAACTTTCGTTCCTTCAGACACTGTATTAGATCTTGGACGTGGCCCACCAAAGTTATTTCTATCCTATTAAGTTATTTATATAAAAAACCAAGTATATATCTATTGTCACAATCAATTTCTATAGTGTTAAATACTTTAGTATAATAAGGCTCTTCTTCTTCTTGAGATGATTGGAAGACTAGCTTTTGATCAGACTTTTTGTCAAATACGAATGCCTGACCTTCCTTTCCTGGAGAAGGTGGTGCATGTTCTTTACCATGACGATCTCTGCTTGGATTATGGCTATGACTGACTGTTTGATTACTCCCAGCATTTCCCATTATTGTGTAACAATTTCTGTAAATATATAAGTTACATTTTCAATATATCTTACTTTACTATCAAAAATAATCACTTGGGAGTAAAATGTTATTTCTTTCTTACCTAGTTAAATAAACGAAGCAACGTCAAGGGATCCTGATTTTTTATTTTTCATATGACTGCGATTTACGACGTAAGTTGTTGAAAAAATGCTACGAACTATAAGTATAATTGCATCTAATGGAGCAAAAAGAGAAACAGAATGAGTAGTAGTCAATATACCTAATGTTTTCGGTGCAGAAAATTGGCGGGAAATATGAATTATCTTCTCAATTTGTCTACATTTTCAATTATATTGTTCTTATTTTTCATTTATAATACAATTAATATTAAATAACAGTAGAAAAAGCTGATAATAATAATATTTTATATTTTTTATATTTACAAAATTATATGATATTTACATAACAGAATATAAAGCATGTATATCATCGGTCGATAAAGTTGGAAAAGTACTAAAAAATATCAATTTCACAAGCGACTTAAATTTTACTATAGTTTGTAACTATTCATTATAATGAACGAAATATGTAAAATAAAGCGAATACATCAAATGTATAAATATATATAAGAAGATGTAACTTAGTTATAAGAAACAAAATACATAGTAGCAAATGCTGAAACACATTGCAAGGTAAGAAGTGATTATTATTACCACTATTATTATTATTATTATTATTATTATTATTATTATTATTATTATTATTATTATAACTTTATGTATATGTTATATCTTAATTAATAAAATTACATATCAACCAGAACATCCTCTACAACCACAATGTATACACTCCACTATTCTCCCTTCTTCTAATTTGCCTTTTGGTACACGACAAATACAATTTGTACCAAAATTTGTATCTCTTGTTTGTATACACCGCAAACAACACAAGTTTTCATATCCAACTTTTTTCCATTTTGCTATGAGATTTTGGTCCGCTATGTTTTCATTCAAACAGTAGTCGTACAATTCTGCAAGTGGTACAAGATTATGGCAAATTATACAACTATGATACATATAACAATAATTAACAATACATTGGAAAATAAAACGTGTATATATTTAGGATTCTATAGATAATACCGAATAATAATCAAAATAAAGGAAAACTTACCGCGACTTATAGCTTTTCGTCTATAAAATAGATCATATATGTACCGTGATTTTTGATGATGAATTTTAAATATCGGCCATAAAGATTCCTGTTTACGTTTACCTTCATGTGGCTCTGTTTCGGCTGAATACAGAATAATTTAAGTATTTTTTTCCTTTAAAGTAATTACAAAAAAGAATTCGATAGGATAACTATTAACCTTAAAATGTATCATAGTTTATTTACCTTCGCGCATTTTTTGTTCTAACTCTTCTAATGTTGGTTCAATTAATTCCCAACCATCGGGTGGAGATTTTTTACTTCTTCGTACCTTTGGCATTTTATTTACGAATAAACAATCAAATACAGTATTACTTATAATTTTAAACGAATCTAATATTTACGTGATACTTTCGCCTATGAATATGAACATTTAAATTTCATATAGAGTGTCGATCCTTCAGGAAAAAACAATTCTGAATCTAATGTTTATTTTTCATAATTCATATTAATATTTTACAAAGACTTCTTTTATTTTTTTATCATGTAACTAAGCCTCAAAAAAAACATAAGCAATCAAAAGGAAAAGTTTGTACATATCTTTATCATACGTGATTTTTGTTTTCCAATTCAAAGACGAAAATTTGTCCAGCATGCTGATTGGTGATTACAAAATCCATTTATTGGCCGTGTGGAGACATATCAACATTTTCTAAAACGTAATTTCATAAAAGAAAATTTAGACCAATATTTTGACACAAGATCAGAGAGGAAAAAAAGAAAACTGCATTATCATAGAAAAATAAATTAGATTATATATTATATTGATCGACATTCAATATTATAGAATTGATTCATTTAACAGATTACAGGATACGATTTTGAATTATTTTAGTTAATATTAGTGTTATATCTCAACTTAAAAAAAGTCTAATAAAGAGGGGAATGCACGGACAAATTAAATTATACCATTACATTAATCAACGACCAATTTCAATTTGATTGGCTTTACCCTCATTATCGTTCATGAAGATTTTCGGAGACTTTAACGCTCAAATGGTTAAACAAATTGGTATATTTATTTTTAGGTTTAGCTATTCATTTTATAAAGTAACGTCAACATATACAGGGCGTTTATAAATTAGTTGTACAAAAGCAAAATTAAATTATGAGAAAAGTAAACGGCAGTCAATTTTGGCTACTAAAATACAAAAAATGACAGGGCATGCCAAACCGCACTAGAAGGCTTGGCGGGTCGCAAGTTGAGTATGGCTGGCATAGAAATAGAGAAATAGAAATAAACATACGTAGGATGTAATAATATTTATTTTATGAAATATTAATATTTTATTGTTGTAAATTTAAGTATAGAATTAAAGGATCGGATGAATATGAGAAAGGGTTAGAAAAGTAACTGTAGATTTGAAGTGTTCTATTAAAAGTCACGCAGAACACATTTGATTACATTAACGATCGACGGATTCATAAATAGATCCACTCCACAACATTCATGATTACCATGTCATAATAGCCACAATAATACTATAATTAATAATTATCTCGTTAGGAGTAATGACAAATTTTACATACTCTTATTTTTTAGTTCGTAGAAGAGTAAGCAAGTGGCCCCTCATTTCATAGAACATAACGAGGCCACTTAAGGATATTTTTTTTTCTTATAACAATGTTATCCACATGATTTGTTGAATTGTACATATCGGTATATATTTATAACATATATATATATATATATATATCCATATTGGTTTACGTTTCCAGGATCTATCCATTATGTATTAACACCACACACACACACATATATGTATATGTATATATATATATATATATATATATATATATATATGTTTATAAATATATACGCAGGCTTATAAAATATTATTTTTCGTCTTTTAACATCTAGAAGTTGAAAAAAGGCTAATATGCACTACAATTTCACGAATTGAAGAATAATCCTGATATTTAAATATGATGATCGTATGGCCTCATGACGATTATATTTATAGAATGAAATTGTCGTTGATCGACCGTAGGATAGACCTAATCATGAGATTAATTATGATTAGACTCTGGAAAAATAGAATAAATACTAATATTTCTAAATTAAAGGCTAACAACCAAAAGACCATATATAATTTTACATTTCTAAATGCATATATTTATTATTAAAAGAAAAAGGAAACGCAACGTTTTTAAAGACGTTCGATTTCAGTTTCTATTTCATTTTTATTTTTCTTATTTTTATTTTTTTTTTTCAATTTATTCGGCCTATCCTACATGATTCGCACGCCAGATCGCGTAATTAAAATCAAAGAAAAATTTTTGGAACGATTATCTTTAAACGTGATCTTCATTGAAAATCATGTCAATTTCACGAAGGCGTCCATCAAAGATATTTTTTTGTTTTTTAATATATACATTGGTAGTATTTTCTTTCCTTTTTCTATTTTTTTTTAGACTTATATTTTTGTTATGAATTGTCTATTATACTCTTAAATGCGTCTTTTTTTGGACGTTAAATTTATATATAATTATATTTATATATATATTTTTCTTATTGACACAAATAATAAATATAATGTACAATTTTGTTTCGTTCAATTTTTCATGCGATCGAAATTTGGGATGATAATCGAAAAAGTTTAAGGTTAATGTCGAATAGAATGAATATTTTATTATTTTTTTTTTTAATTAAATCGTTCAAAACGGAGACCTCGATTTGACGTAGCACACGTTCAACGACACTACATTTTTTCTTCCATTATATTTTTTTCCTTTATTTTTTTCACTCCCTCCCCCTCTTTAAAATTACACCATAAATGTGCCGACACGGAGGACAAGTGCAATCATCTTTTTCGATGATACGGGCCGTCGAGAGTAGAATCACGTTATTTTAAACATTGAAATAAAAATCTTCTCGTTTGTATTTGTTCGTTTAAGTTTGAATTTTATTTTGTATGCTATAATTATTATTATTATTTGAGCCGTTTATTTAGAAAGTTGTGCGACTTCATCCTTTTTTTTTTATTTGCCAACGAAAAAATTTGATTAAAATAACAAATGTCATTAACTGATTTTTGTTTTCTAAAATTAAGATTTACATCGTTTTTAAAATAAAAAGCTCATCTTTTGTTGTAGTCATCTATCGTAATTTTGAAAAAAATCCAGTCAATTATTTTGCCCGATTATGTTGTTATTATTATTATTATTATTCTTATCATCGAAAGCACCGGTCGAGAAAACATCTTTGCACTATCCTCATTCTTAATATAAAATAATACATATCTCGATAATTCAAACTTTGTACTTACTTAACTTATGTAAATTGCTACGTCACAGGATATGATTTTATTATATTAAAAACAAAGGAATATTTAACCCTTTCGTTACTAGCGACCAATATACAGGTCGTACATGCAAAGGCCCCGTATGAACGACTAACCGACCCATATAGGGGTCGTATTTACGTACACACGAACGATACTCAAGCCACAGCATGCCGTAGGGTAAGGGTTAAATGCGATTTTCTTAAATATTGTAAATGTAGAATTTCTAAATTCTGCATTTTTTTACATATGTTTCCTTGGAAATATTTCTATTATTTTTATTAATTGTCGTAGTTTCTATTTCAAGAAAATATATCACAAATGAACGACTATCCTGCGACGTAATATTACCGTAGCCTAAATTCCCATTTGTTAATAAGGAATATCCAAATTTCTTGTGGCTATGCGTACGTAAATACGTCATTTTGAATTATTCTAAGATATACATTGTTTGTTCTTCTTGTCTTATTTTATTTTAATTTATTTTATTTTATTTTAATTTAATTCAATTTAATTTAATTTAATTTAATTCTTTTTTTTCTAAAACATTCGATCGATCGTTTATTCCAGTCACTCGAAGAAGATGGATTTTATTTTTATTTATTTATGTATTTATCATCTAATCCAGCTCCTTAAAAATGATTGCTGGAAAGTGCAGAAAGCAGATGCATGTATTTATGTGTGTATGTATGTATGTATGTATGTATGTATGTATGTATGTATGTATGTATGTATGTATGTATGTATGTATGTATGTATGTATGTATGTATGTATGTATGTATATATGTATGTATGTATGTATATATGTGTGTATGTTTGTATATTTCAGTAACATGTACGATTTTGCTACAACATTGCTCGATAGAAAATTCGTTTTTTTTATATCTTTTTTTTGATTTTTTTTTCTTAATAACGATAGATATTCATGTCGCAATTTCGACAAGATCCGCTTTTAATTCGTCCACGGATGCTAGTATTAATGATCCACGGATCCTGTATTAATTTTTTTCTGTTTTTTTTCTATTTTTTCTTCTTTTTTCTTTCTTATACACACTCGAGATCTCAATGATTATTACGCACAAAAAAATATCTTTCCTCTTACAACGAATCGGGATGATAGAAGATTTTTTTTTCGCTAAGTTACCACGGAATGTTCGTACTTTGCAGTTTATAAAAACCTTCCTATCTTTTTTATTTTCTTTCTGCCTTTTTTTTTTATTTCTTATCTTCTTTTTTTTCTCTTTCTCTCTCTTTTTCTCTCTTCCTTTGCTTTTTTAAAAACTTTTTACTTTTACGTGTATTTTTTGTTTGCTTATCTTCATCGTCATCGTCATCGTGATTATACCTGAGCTGTTGGCGATCGATACTCTAAACGCGCGACTACTGGCTAAAAAGTACTCGCTTTTTAATGTTTTTTTTTTCTAAAAAAAAAAACGTAAATTTTCCCTACGTTTTTTCACAGTTATGTCGGAAAAGAAGGTTCGTCGCCTTTAAGATTTTAAACGCACAGGGTGATTCGACGCGTGTTACTTTTAACGGCGCATTTCTTATTTTCCGCGTACGGAAAACTCGCGAGAGAGTTTTTCGACGGAGAGGTTATTCTTTTTTTTTTTTTATTTATATATTTATGTCTTTATCTTTTTTAATTCATTTCCCTCCCTCCTCCTTCTTCGTTTTTTTATTAAATTATTGAACACATATTCGAACTTACGCATTGTTCGAGCCGTGTAACACACGCAAGTAAAAGTGTATCGCCTTTTGAGATCGCTATAAAAATTAGAGAACATTTTTTCTCTCAACGGTATTTTTTTTTTATTGTTTATCATCAATTGTTGTCACTTTTATTTATTTGATCAGTATTTTAAGATCTTCAGATTTTACCTTTCACGTACTTTTTGTAGACATTTTTTTCTGTACGTTGGAATACATTCAATGACATCGAACGTAATTTTGAAAATGTTTAAAAAATACTGATCTGATAAATAATAAAATTTGATTTTTCATTTCATTTTTAATAGAAATACTTCAAAAATAGAAATATCAAACGAATTGCAATTTTCGGATAAAAAGAAAGATGTCTTCTTAATTTTAGAGTTTTGAAAAATGATCGAGAGGACGACACCTGCTCGACACTATCTTAAGATTTCCAACCAATTTCATAATTGACATGGTAGATATCTCTTTCGAGTTTATTAAGTTTTTTTTTTTAATTAGATCTCACGTATTTCTACGATACACTGATACCGTTTGGATCCTTAATAAGACTAAAATAAGAGTCTAACGTCGCCCCGCGGCGTTAAATCATCTTCACTTTATCTTTCTTTTATTTTTTACTTTTATTTTTTATTTTTTTTTTCTCACGTAGCACTTATTTCAGCTTTTTTTCTGATCAAGTGTAAAAATATAATTCTCGTCGTGCTCTCTTACGCTCTCCATTTTTCTTTCTTTCTTTCTATCTCACACTCTTTCTTTCTTTCTGGATTTTCTACATTTTGCGATCGTTAAAAATGTGGAGAATAAGATCGCGACTTTCGAACAATCATTTTCTCACGTATGTACTGTGAGATTATATTCTATATATTTATATATATTTTTTTTTGTTCACAGACTCGAACGGTACACGTAAATTAATACATGGATACTTATTTACTTACTTCGAACGATACTTTCTCATTCTTTCGTAAATTTGTCTATATTTATGTATATTCAAATGCACATATAGTATTTACTTATCTGTTATAAGTATATATGTATGTATTTATATTATATTATACAGGATATCCCGACTTTTTTCCGTATAACGATACCTACATATTCTATGAGTAAAAATAAAAGAAAAATAATATAGAAACAGCATGTGACAAATAGCTTCGTTCAAAAATTATAGCAAAAATACGAGATAATTTTTGTTTGATATTGTACAAGAATAGATTGATTACTTTTCTAATTTCGGTGATCGCAGCACAAATTTTTTCAATTCACATATCAATTTTTGTCTGGTAGATCTTTTCTTTTCATATTTCTAATAATAATAATGTTTCCTGGTATTGTTATATGGAAACAAGTCGGGACACACTGTATATACAGAGTGTCTGGTTGTATGTAGCAAGTATACCAAATGTGGATTCTTCTCACATACAACTGGATACCTTTTATATACACACATACAACGGATGACCCATATAAAGTCTTACAAATTGTTTTTATTTTTATCCAAATAGTACAAAATAAGTTTACTTTTTTCCAATCGAACAATTCAATTTTCTTGGATTAGTGATCACAAAAAAAAAGAAAATTAGAAACCCATTGAAATTTATTACAGCAATGATTTAAATAAATAAAAAAACAATTTGTAATGCTTTACGTTGATCACGTTGTGTAAATGTATATGAATATATGTTATGTTCGACAGAGAAATAAATAGGATGCTAGCGATCTACGTGAGGACTTTCTGTGTCATGTTCTGTACCTCTATAATGTGTATGTGTATATAATTCTTCGTGTCTCTCTTTCTTATTTTCGCGTCTTTTCTTAATCATTTTCTTTTATCATTATCGTTAAATCTTTCATACAGTTAAAATTGCAGATTGTAATGTTCCGATAAAGAGTTTGCTAATAAAGTAGGCTACTTAGAATACTTAGTTAATTATTATTCGCTATGGATAATGTTATCGATTCTACGTAAAGTACGCGTCCTACAACATACATTCACAAAATGAACGTTCCTCAAATACATATTTTATGTTATAATGAGATCATTTTAACAGCGGAATTGAAAAATTAAAAAGAAAATAAAGAAACTTATGTTAGTTAAAATAAAATAAACGTAAAAAGGAACAAAGAATTACATGAGCTGTTTATATTATTTTTCATGTAGTCCTTTGCTTAATGTACAGGGTGTCTGAAGTTATTCTGATGTCAGCATATTTTATGCACGAAAATAAAAAATAAATGTTAAGTAAAGGTAGATCATTTAAAAGTTATGATTTCACTCATAATTATAAATGTTCACGTTTACTCAGCAACGGGATTGATCTTAAATTCGATTATGTTTACCTTTTCTTATGCTATAAATGCCAAAAATATTTTCAAATCAAGAATATGCAGACATTCATTACGAATATGGTTTGCGCGACGGAAATACTTAAACTGTTGTAAGGCGAAAATCAACACAGATTTTCTGGCAAAAGAATATCAATTCTTTTCGATTGATTTTCGTGCATAGAATATGCTAATACCGTTTGGTCGGAAAAACTTCAGATATCCTGCATATAGAGTCACACACACGCGCACGCGCGCGCGCGCACACACACACACACAAACATCATGCGCAACATTTTCCTTATCTTTTTCTTCAATTATTCTGCGTACTGCCGTTCAAGAGATTTAAAAACATTTATATATAGTTTACATTTACTTTTATATATATTTATATTTATATATGTAAC
The DNA here is from genome assembly GCF_010416935.1 of Polistes fuscatus. Taxonomy (NCBI): domain Eukaryota; kingdom Metazoa; phylum Arthropoda; class Insecta; order Hymenoptera; family Vespidae; genus Polistes; species Polistes fuscatus. The sequence continues at coordinate 7,025,018 of NW_025113129.1, forward strand.
GCGCTGCGTGCGCACGCGCGTACGTAATTTCTAATTCTTTCTGAGTGGTAAAACAGTGTAATTTTTTTTTTATAATAACACCGGCGAATGATACAGAGTAATATAATTTTTAAGACGAGTTTTTTTTTCTCTATCTGTTTTTTTCTTTTTTTTTCATTGATCATTATTTCCCTCTCCCCAATGGACGATAAGAGCCGTCCTTTCATAGAATTTTTTCAGTTGCGTAAAATGTTCTTTTTCTTTATTTTTAGTATTTGTGGGAATTTTGTGTTTTTTTCCATTACTATTTGGTTGTATTTCTTTTTTTTTCTCTCTTTAATTTTATTTCTTTGTTATATAGATTTCGACGAGGCACTGTTTAGAGTTCATACTAAAAACAATAATAATTACATATATTTATTAATTATATCCACAATGTCCACGCGACACTTAAAGCATATTCGCGGACGTGCATTATTCATAAGAGTACAGCATTGTTTTTTAAACTTCATCTTCTTCTTCTTCTTCTCATCTTTTTTTTTAATTTTTATATATTGAAAATAAATCTCTTTACTCCTTCTTACCGTTTATCTCGAGTAGGGTAATTTTACTTTATTTCTTTTCTTTTTTTTTGAGTTTGTTTATCGATATTTTCGATTACTTAATCTTAATAATCCACTTGGGCTACCGAATTTCAAAGTAACAAAGTGACAAGTTAATGATTCCATGTTTTGTTTTATGATTATTCAGTTTTTATGTTATTTTTTATTTCTATACGTTCTTCTATAGCTAACGATGATGCGGACTTAATTCATTCAGGTCATTGAACGTGTGTGTGGTGTATATGTGTGAACCTAATTTTGTTAATGTTAAGTATATCTTCTTTTCATTTTCTTTCAGAAGCCACCAAAAATATTTTATCTTGAAAATTCGTCCAAATTAGTTCCGAAAAATATCAAATGCGTTTCATGTTGACTAAAAAGTTTATACGATTAATTGTTTAAAATAATTAGAATCCTTAAGCTTATCGTAATTATATTTCTAAGTTGGAAAAAAATAATAATTATATAGAAGAACAAAAAAAAAGTACTATTAGAACGTTATCGGTTTTTGTTGTGGCGTGCAAATTTTGGGTGGGTGGCTCAAATTTTTAGGTGATATGTCAGCTATAAACTCTTTGTTCCTTTATTATCGTATATTTCAAATTATTATTTTTAAATTTTAAAATTACAGAGATCATTTTTTTCGTTTACGGATTGTCGTGTTTTAATCAACAACAGACAATGATGAATTATGCTGCAGAGCTGCGTGTAATATATAGATATTGTAAGTCTATGATATAGTAAAAAAAAAAACAAAAAACAGAAAAGAAAAAAAATAACAAGGAAAGGGTAAATTAAAATACCATATAATAATAATAATAATGATAATAATAATAATTAAAATTAATGAATGAGAACAAAGAAACAAACAAAAAATAGGCCAATCAAAGTACAAGAACAATTGGCTGAAGGAGATCATCAGTTCTCCGACTGATTTATGATAATCCGAATGTTTCTTTTCTTTTCTTTTCTTCTTATTTTTATTTTATTTTTAACGACTATAAAAATTCTCCATTAAATGTGTTTGAAGAAATATTTAAATATATATATATCCTTATTTGGATAAACGTTCTGTGTGATTTTTCTTTTCTCTTTTTTCTTTTTTTACTTTTTTCTATTACAGTTATATAAATAGGCATTATCGTCGATATTAAAATTTCCTTTTTTTTTTTAATCGTTTACAAAAATAAAATAAGAGAGAAAAATTTATTCTATCTATGATAATGAGTCTCGAAAATAAAAATTTCCTATCTAATTGCGGCTAAAGGACGATCGTACGTACGATCTAACTAAAAAACGAAGAGTGGTTGTTCATTATGTCATTTTCATTTTCAATTTTATTTTCATTTTTTTCTTTTTCTTTTTTTTTTCTTTCTTTTTCGTCCGTATTATTTTTTCTTAACTTTTCGTTTCATATCTCTTTGTTTATATATATGTCAGTTTTTATCTTTTCTTTTGTTTTTGATAACTTTCTCCCTCTCTATTTCTCTTGAATTCGCGAGACTCGCCTGTACGCGAGATTATTTAACCCTTTGACTACGAAATACGTATAGAGAACGATAAATAAATGAGCATAAAACGATGTGCGAAACTCCGTCACAGGGATTGATCTACGAATATTGTTTGTTGTGATGGTATTCGTGCGAAAGTGAAGTGCCGCAGTCGAAGAGTTAAAGAAATATAATTTTGATTAGAACGATTTAACACGAACGACGACGCGTGTTTTAAGTTGACATCGTTACTCTTTTCTAATAAGAACGACAATATACGTCCAATATAATCCATGTACAATAAGTGCGAATTTCGTTTTGTTTTTTCTTGAGAGTAATTCGAATTCATAAGTTTAACACGCGATAATCCTTAGATATGAGATTTTCTTTTCCTATTTTTTTTTATATTATTTTTTTCGTCCTTTTCATTATTTTCCTTTTAACATTTAATGTAAGCAATTTCGCCTTATGTTATCATGGACATCGTGGGTTGATCAAATTGGATTGTACGGAAGTTAATATATCCGAGATGAATCTTCCATGAGCGAGAATCCTAAAACGATTTCCGTCGTGCGAACCACACGGAAAACTCATACGTCATCCGATGTTGTTGCCTTTGTTATCGTTGCCACTTACACGATGTTTCCATGATGGAGAACGTAGACAGACATTATGAAAATCCTGTCCAAGTCTAGCTTGTTGAGGGTGTCCTGCAATACGTGAACGTGTCCGACGTTCTTGATGAGAGGAAGAAGAAGGTTGATGCTGCACAACTAAACTTGGCGTGCTATGCGTAGTTGTTATTGCTATGGCTGTTGTTGTAGTCGTAACTGGTGATACGGATGGAATTACCGTAGCCGTAACAGGTACTGGTGCTGGTGCCGGTATTTGTGCCGGTACTGGTACTGGTGCTGGTACTGGTGCAGGTGCTGATGCTACGGCATTAATTGTTGCAGGACCTGGTGCTGATGTTGGATAGGGAGGAGGTGGTATCGATGTCCCTCTCGATGTACCTGGTTCCGCTCTGTGTCATTTGCCATTTTGCTGTAGCGCCGCATTGATCTGCGCCCATAGTTCTTTGTTGCACGATTTAGATCTGAAATCATATATCCTTTCGTTTTTTTTTATTCTTTCACAGTTGTTCCAAAAAAGAAAAAAAATTTATTTTTCTAAAGCTTATTGTTTAATGTAATTAATACCTTTTGATAGATTGAAGCCATTCTTTGAATTGCGTGTGCCCTTCTGGAGTTATATGGAATGCTGCTCTTGCCGCACAAACTACGCTGGCAAAGTCCTCGTAATCACTAGGTGCCAAATGATATAGCTTCTGATGCATGCACTGAATGTACCTATGGATTTATCATGAATTCAAATTATTATTATTTTTATAGTTTTGATATGTCAACGATGTGTGTTGCTATGCTTATCGTAACTTACATTTGTTGACATTTGTGTACGAGCGGTGCCAGAGGAGCCGATCTCAAGTGTTGTAAAACCAGTGTTGGATTATTTCTGGAGAGATAATGGGCTGCTTCGAGTGCCACTTCGTGAAGAACGAACGGACTTACGATACTGTTCACCGTGCAAACACATAATTGGTGAAGGTATTGAGAACCCAGACGTTTGGAAACTCTAAACAACCATTTAACGTCTTCTCCATATGGTGGATTTCGTGCATATTTAGCCTGGGGTCTGTCGTCGTGTACTCTACGAGCTAATGTTTCCAAGGCTAGCATACCTACGCGATATGCCGCAACTAATGCTCTAAATTGTTGATGCCTAAATCGTTGGTTCTGATTATGAACCTAATGGATAAAAAAAAAAGGAGTAGAGAAAAGCATTATTTTAAAAGAAAAGAAATAATTTAAAAATAATGTAATATACATTAACCTGTGGTTGCGGTCTTACAGTAGAGATGATTGGTTGAGCCTGTACTAATGCTGGTCCAGGCAAACCACTTTGTCCAGGAATAGGACCATGAGTTACTCCTGCTTGAACCTAATAAAAAAAATATATTTTCAATGATAAATGAATAGTTTTTTTAAATTGTTCTTTTGTTTATCTAATGGGAAAAGAAAAAACGCGTACGTTAACTGGCATGGTTTGTTGCATGGTGAATAAATGATGCGTTCCCGGCGGAGGCGGAGGTTGCGGTGCGTAGTATTGCGGCACTGGTGGTGGCTGTGCAGTTGGCGGTGGATGATGCGGATGTTGCGGATGTTGAGGATGCTGCGGGCATCTAGGATGAGGTGGAAAGGCTGTGTGATACATTTGCATGTGTGGTGGTGCGGGAGGTAGAGTTACTCTATGTGTAGGCATCGGTCCACCAAACGCTGGAATCGAATGATGCGGATGTACGAAACTGTAGGGGGCTACCGCATATGGCATGCCAACTCCTGGAAAGAAAGAGAAACAAAGGTTATATGCATTGTTAGTTAATGTGTGACCAACGTGAAGGCATTACGAATAATGATTTTATAATGCGTAAATAATTATATGTACGTTCGATCATATAACGTCGATGTTAGACGTTTTATGTTAATTAATATTTATGTTATTTAAAAAAAACTAATATTATTCTTATGTCGCCGAAAAAAAAGAAAATACTTTTATCTAAACACCTGGTTGTTGTATTATTTGTGCTTCGTGATTGTAATACTGTTGTACTGTACCCAAGGGTGCCAGAGTCGTTATAGTGGGATGTGCAGGATATGGCTGAGGAGGTGGTTGTGTACTAGTTACAACGACAGCCTGTGTTGGACCTGGTATCATTTGACCTGCAGATAAATCTACAGGAGGACCAGGTTCTACTAAAAGGGCACTGTTAAGATCTAACTGTAAAGAATCATGTGGCATCTCATCTTGTTGTTCTCCTCCGGGTGTGTGCTAAATGTAAAAAAATATCAATTACAACGTTAATCAATTTTTTATTTAATAAATATAGAGATAGGGCTTAATGTAATATTGAGAACTTACACGGATGTACAACTCGTACCAATATTTGGCAACTTGAAAAAGTACTTCTGGATAAACACCACCACCTTTAGCCGTGTTTTCTACCGTGATGCATGCTTTTTCCAACATGACATCACTTTGTTCCTTACACTGTAAAATGTGAATATTTTAAAGATATTAATACATAAATGCCAAATAATTGTCTTAACTTCCATTAAGGATTCCATAAGTTTACCTGTAAAATAGCCCTCTGCACTTCATTTGGATTAAGAGCATGTGCATGTGGTAGGCAAGAAAGTGCCAATTCTGCGGCCGCTCTGACCATATTTGGATCGCTTCCTCTGGAAGACTTATCAGCAATACTGACAGCTTCTGGAGGAGTTAAATGACCTTCCCAACTTTCGATAAGGAACCATATAGCCGGCGCACCAATTTCCACAGCTTGTCCAGTGATCCAAGAAACATGAGTAGAATAAGTACGACTCAACCAATTATGACTGACACAATTATGAAGACCGAGAGCATATAAGCCCAATTGGAAGGCGCACATGTGTAAAGCTCTGTGTGGTACGTGATGATTTTGATTCGTTGATACTTGGGTGAACAATGAAGTTGAACTACTACCACCTGCTTTAGCTAATACAGTTTTAGCCAATTCACACATGAAATGTGCACCAGCTTCTGATGGTTGATTAGGAATTGATGGACATATTCGCTTACTCTTGTATCTAGACAATAATACAAAATTGGTTAAAAATAAAGTCATACTGTTTACAGATATTACTATTGCAACACAAACCTAGTTTCTTTATTTCTGGTAGGTACAGTCTGTACCAATGGTGGTTGAAGAGTTAATGCATTCATGCTACTTTCTAATTCTGCACTAGTACTGCTGTGTGGTCTACTGCCATTGCTAATAGCGTTGTCACCGTTTCCAACGTCTGTGCCTGTTAAAGGCGACAAACATTCGTCTTCCCGCAAATGATTTGTCATCTGGAAAATATATTATAATTATTTTTAATCCAACTGAATTATACAAACAAAATAATACTTATTGTAATCATATATATTTCTTGCCTCAGGCTTGGTGATAAGATTAGCAGTGTAGTAACTACTAAGAATAGGAGACTTAATTAATTGATGAACATCACGATCCAAAAGTTTGTTCATTATTCTTGCTACTTTAGCTGGTGCATCCTTGTAATGTACAAGCAGAGTAATCGCTAAATCACCCCTGTAAAGTGATTGAGAAATAAATAATAACTTCATTTTCTTCATATTAGAGAAATTTTTAATTACGACCAACGTACCTTTGACGTCTCGTTCCTTCGCAAAGAAGTGGATGATCCGCTTCACTCACGTTCGCTTTGAGTCCTAAAGCAGCAACTGCTGCATCGAAACCGAGTGCTTCGTCAGATTCTTTGCTAATTTCCGGACCTCCTGTAAATATTTGTTTTCTTTTTCTTAACTTTTCTTTTTTCGAGAATATTTTGAAATTTCAAGGTCTTCAGTATTTAAAAAAAATAAAACCCTTTAAAAATTTTTTCTAAATATAAATTAATTTCTTATTTTATTCCTAATAAACCGACTAACATGATGAAAGATATATAAATTCATTAAGAAAAGAATAATTAATTTAAAAAAAATGATCTTTAAGACAAATTTACATATGTCCTATACAAGTAGCGTAATTTTTTTTTTAAATTTTTCCCGTAAGACCATAAACAACAGAGACATTTAGGTGACCCACCCTGTATATGATTAATCTATGAAAATAAAATAAAATAGAAAAGTTTTGTGTAAAAATTTTAATTTATGTATAGACTTATGTATGTTAAAAGTAAACATACTCGGTGTATTTAAAGTGTCGAATATAAAGCTTGCTAAAATAATTGGTAGCAATGCGTGTCCTCTTGATCGTAATACCCCATCTCGTAAATGCGCTGCTCTCTGTCTCACCATATTCAGTTCTGCTTGACCTAAGGGTATTTTTTTCAACAAACTTACGAGCTCGCTTTCTTGATGTGCTAGTTTGACCTGGGAAAAAGAAATAACACAGTTACGTGATAGAAGATAATCTCGTAGAATACCTTAAATTTTGTTAATAAATATAAATTTTACTTCTAAAGGTTTCGTATTTGCTGGTGGTCTCGCCATTTCTAAGCCGTAGAGACCTACTCTGAATGCAAGATTGTGATTTTCGGGATTTTCAGCGAGTACCGTGCACAAGAAGCAACATTTAGCCAAAGTGGCAGAGGCAAGGCACGTTAGTTGATGTGATGCTGGATTAACTTGTTGCTGAAACTTTATATCTATTAAATATCAACTCTGACTAATATATTAAAATCGATAGAAGCTTAACACGTTGACTGCCACGGTGGTCAACGAACACCTGCGTTTGTCTTTTCACTAAAGCCTTGGGAGTCACCCGTTACCAGTATTATTAAATTGTTTTATATCTTATTTTAACCTTTTGCATCCATCACATTTTTTATTGTCGGCCAATTAATTAGACAAAGTAGAGAAAATCTTGTATAAAAATAAATTTATTTTTATTAGCATAACTGAAAAAGAGCGATGTTTGCCAGTAATTTTGGTAATTGGAGTGCAAAGGGTTAAAATTGTAACCTTTACAATAAAAAGACATGTAAAATTAGCGCGGCAGTCAAGTTGTTAATAAATACAATCTATACTCTGGATTTTACTTTTTTCTTTTTTCCCTTGGATGGCAGGGGAGGTTCCTCGATCATTAAATCTGGAGGATTGGCTAGTAATTCTTCAGCTAATTTAACACCAAGTATACAAGCCTCTCTTGTATGCCCATGAGCATAGAGACCCTCTGCTCTAGCAAGAAATATTCCCCAAGGATCTTCTATTTTCTTAAGATTACCCAGCAACGTATTTGCGCTGGGTACAACTGTCAAAGATGACTCTGTTTTTGAATCAGTTCCTGTATTATTAAGTGTTGCCTTCGAATCATAATAATACACGTTATATTCATCACCAGAAGGACTATCGCTGCTAGAGGATGAGCTTTCATCTTTTGATTGTCTCCTGGAGGCATCATTTTCTTGTTCAGATTCTTGCTCAGTCTTAGTTCCTGTTGTTTTAGTTGTTACTGTTCGCGATTTGTCACGATAGTCGACAAAAGTCGTCCTGCTACACTTCATTTCGTTAGTAGCTTTATTATTACTACTTTCACTGCTATCACTCTGACTTTCCGACGAGATATTAGAGCAATGTTTATTCGTGCCTTCAACATTTTTTAAACTGACGTTACTGTTCGATGATGACTCACTACCTCCACCCTCCTAAAGAATTAAACATAATCATACGTTATCATATTTCTTTAATCAATAAAAGATTACTTTCAAATGGTTATAATGATCATATCAACCTGTGAATCTGTATCTCCGCAATTATTTAACCTAGTACATCCACGTCTCCGTAATAGCCGAGGTTCTGAAATGTCTGCCATGTCGGTATCATTTTCGCAAAAACCTTCCGAACTAACGCTGCTACGATTTCCATCTCCACCGCTACCTCTTGAACACAAGCCTGGAAATTCTCGCGGATTCAATCTTCGTCTATCCGTATAACTAAATTCTACGAGACCTAAGGATAGAGGTCGTCTGCTGTGATGATGAGAAATTGGTGGCTGACAATTTAATACCGCTGAACTCGAATTCACCTTTATCACAGATATATATATTTTCATATTATACACTTATTCAGAAATATATTGCGAAAAATAATGTATGCACGCAGAAGGAGAGAGAAACAATAAACAAACCTGATTTACTTCATTACTGCTATCGCCAACATGTCTAAAACACGTAAATGGGCAATGATACATGGGATTGCTTTCAGCTGTGTACGTGATCCCTGGCAGAGCATATTCTTCCCAATCTAAATAACACGCCTCAAGAGCTGTTTTGAAGCCGACAAAGACAGTCAAGTCGTTTTTCAATGAATCCTTATAACTAATACTATTATTTCTATTATGTGAATTATGAGATACAGATGTACCACGACTTTTTGTGACCTGAAAATAAATCAATCAATAGCTTTAATTGATAAAAACGTACGACATTTTTGGGTAACCCAATAAAAATATTCTTAATAATATTACCTTGTCAATAATTTTCATATGCCATGCCAAAAATTGTTCATGAAGCATTTCTCGTTCGGCTGGTGACAATCCAGGATTTAGAGCAGCCAATCTCCATAACACAACAATTTCGTCACAAAGCGATGAACATGCATGTTGAGATGCGTGAACATTGCTATTCATATTACCGTGTTTACCACCACCATGTCCTGTACCATTCAACAAAGCTACTTTGGTGTTAAACCACCACACAATTATTTGTTCACAGGCCATGCACTCTTCCGTGATAATTTCTAAAAGCGGAATTGCATTACGATCTGTTCTCTTGAACATTTCACGAACGATTGAGAGCAGATTCCACATTCCCTCTGGTTCTCGACCTCTCAATGGTCTTAGAAGCGACGACCACTCGGCAGCAGCTGGAGGTGCGGTGGTGCTCAAATAGTTTACATCGCTGTAAAATGTCATTAAGCAACGTTCATTCTACGAAATTATTTTATTATGAACATTCATTTCATAATATAAATATTTAAACAAAAAAAAAGGAAAGTTGTTCGAACCAATAGGACTTTAATTAAGTGTATTAGCAATGATGATTACTTATTGGGCTTTACCGAAAGTTCATGCCATAAATCACCTATAATTTCTAATATTTTGTTGATCCAAGATTAGAAACTAAGCTTATGGTAACTATAAGAAAGTTTACCTGAACACAATAGGCGCTGGTACACAAAACTTGATAAGAATTTTCTTAATGTTATCGTGCAACGTTTTCTCATCCAAATACCAAGATGTTTGATCGTGTGCCGAAGCACCTGCCGTAGGGTCAGGAGCACCACAATAGCTATTGATGGCATTTGGTTGAGCCGACAACAGTTCGTCCAAGAGTAATTGTGCAGTGGGTAGAATCTGCTGTGGCAATTCGCTGATAAGATATTGAGCAAATTTTTGCAATTGATCTCGATGCAATCGCGACAGGGATTCACTAACTGGTGCTCTTAGGCAGACTTGTGTTGGCTGAAAATGTTTAATAAGTTTTTCATCGTTTTTCTTTTAATCTTCACATACACAAAATGTTGCAAAATTGTACAAATTTTTATGGGAGATAGACGGCAAACATTTTATCTTTGCGAACGTGTGCCAACTGACATCACCTTTTGGTACTAGGGCGTTTTCATAATAAGAGTGGTGTAATTGTTTTCTATCGAACAAGCGAACTGATGGAATAGATTGACGTCACTAAGAACCTCGTTGCAAGGATTACTATAGCTATTGGAACTATTCATAAAATTTTAGAGCATTCCGAAAATCTTTCAACTTTTTGCGCATGCCGCATTGTTCACGGTCGCAACTTTGAGCACATTCTGTGTGCCCAAACTTGGCCACTGTCGCTTACATTTGTTATCGTATTATCTTCGCAACATCCCTTTAAACGTACTTGGCACTGGAAGGTGATGTCAACAGAAATACACTTATCAACAACAAATGTTTGCCCTCTTCCTTATTCCTTGCTAAAATTTGTATAGATAGTTTGGCAACATCCCTTAAAGATGGTACAATATATTTCAATTGTTTACCATGTGTATTCTATGAAGACAAACAGCAACTACGTGTGCACACCAATAAGCCTTGGAGGAACAAGTACAGTTGCACGATGTGATTTTTCGCCGATCAAAAGTTACTGCTACATTAAATTGAGATCTAGCGACACCAGACGTTGCAGATATCAATTGCGGATTCACGCTGGCGCTTAGGTGGAAACCTATAGAAAAGATTATACATATCATTAAATTTAATGCACATGCATATACTTGCATCGAGATTTTTATTGTCTGCATTGAATGATTCTATATTGTCTAATTATTTAGAAAAAAAAAAAAGGAAAAGAAATTCTTTCTGCATAACGATGTCAGCATATTCTACGACAAAAAATACGTCACATAAGCAAGTCATAAAAAATATATGAAATAACAATAGATTGGTTTTCGTTAGAAACAGTACAAGAACATATTAGTTGCATTTAATTAATTTGTTGACACAAGCTGTGTTTATTGCTTGAGGTCATTGTCCAACAAATATGGATACAGTTGGATGATTGTCCGATACATTATACATTGCGATTGCGACAATGAGCATTAATCTCAACGATAAATAGGTCGAAGAGGACCAAATCCACGGTCTTCAGAATAACCAAATATCAAGCTATTTGTCACGCTACGTTTGTATATTATTTTTCTCTTATTTTTACTCGTAGAAATATGTTGGGGTATCGTTATGCGGAAAAAGGTCGGTACACTTTTTGTATTGTAAAATATTTATACATATAAAATAAATGTATTGTACACAATAATAAGTAAATGCATAAACGAATTTAAATATCGGAATAAATTAATTAAAGAAGTTTTATACGCGAATCTAATCTATTATTTTTTTTTATAGATCATTTTCGTTATACGACGTTTACCTATTTGCAGCGGATTCTTGACACTTCTCGAACGATAAAGTTGTTCGCCACGTTGAAATTCGTCAGCGCTGCCATTCGCAAGGCAAGAATAAAGTCTTATGTCTTCCTCATTATCGGGAAAACTCCAAAAAGCTATCCTCAGCTGCAACTGTTCCGGAACCGGTGGATAAACGTGTTCGACCAACTCGAAGGGTATGTGTGAAGCAACGCATCGTGCCGCGAGTTCACACAACGTCGGCACTGGTGGATCATCTGAAAATAAAAAGTCCTATCCTTATTTAACATACATCATCAATAACAATGTATAGTATATTTATAAATTACAAATCTATAAATTATATTCAATATAAAAAATATACAAATATATATACATAATTCATTACACTATGTGTATTCATTTATTATGTGTAATACATGATTAATAATTAACCAATAATATGTATACGTATACTATTATACACACCAAATCAAAAGAGTGTACTCGTACAACCACCGTTAATGTCATGTACAATCAATGTCTGCAATTTTTTCTGTAACTTTTACCTTTAATATGCCACTTAAAAATTACTTTTCCTTCATTTATTAAGACTTCGCTGATTTTTCGATCCATTTTCATCTGTAACTGACTCACATTTATTCGAAGTGATTCGATATTGCCTACTAACGAAGTATGTTATTAGTTGTGTTGAACAAGATCACAAGCTAAGATCTACTAAGTAGATTTGTAAATATTTTGATTTTATATCATATACATAATTCAAACGATACAAATACTTCTGTGAAACCATTTTTGCTATCATTAATGTCAAATTAGATTTCTCTTAGAATAAAATGCTATTTTGCAATAAAATTTATATCAGTTTGAAAATTTAGTTAAATCGTCTAACGGTCAATAATGTGTTTTTGTAAAAAAAAAAGAAAAGAAAGAAAAAGAAAAAAAAAGTAATAAAAGAGATTATGATGGGTGTTCAGAAAATGATAAAGTAGGGATGATAGCGTGCTACTACACGGGGTTCAATACACGATCGATGCGAATGCGTAGAAGGTGCAATTCCCGCTTATCGGTTATTTCATTGCTTTTTATTATTATCATTATACCTTAGCAAGATATTATCGTGCCTTGACCATTTCAATGCGCGTGAAGCAAAACGAAATAATATTTTTCATTTGAGAAGAAAGATGAAAGGGGTTGTTAGTTTTTCATAATCCTTTTTTTAAATTGGAATAATTATTTTCCTTTTATATTTATGTGAATACAAATATATATATATATATATATATGTATGTATATTTGGAAACGATCAAATCGTGTAATACAAATCAGCGTTTCTCACATTTGTTGCTGCGCAGCAGACCAATATATTTGTTTGTAATCGTATTGCAGTTCAAATGTTTATACGGAGGGATGAGTCAATAATTATTTAATGGTATTCGTATTTTTATATTTGTTGCATTGCCAAATAGTCATGCATTAGTAATTGTCATATTTTTCTTATTGTTCCTATGGTATTTTTTTTTATATTAGCGATTCTGTCAAGTGATCATACATTAATATTTGTGCTATTACTCTTATTGTTTCTTTAATATACATTCTATTTTTACAACTGTAATAAGAAAGTTTTGGATGTCTAATAAGACAGTATTGGTATTTTTTGGTGCTGGTTATATTGTCGAGCTATCATGCATTAGTATTTATGGTATTCTTCTTATTCTTTCTATGATATCCGTTCTATTTTTACGGCTGTAATAAAACAGTTTTAGGGATGTAATAAAACAGTATTGGAATTTTTTGGTGCTGGGGTTATATTATCAAGCGATCATGCATTAAAATCTGTTGAGAATTCTGTTATTTATATTCAATTTATTCATAAATTTGTAATAAAAGGTGTTTCTGATCGGACCTCAAATGATATTTTTTTCTTTTTTATTTCCACTTGTACAATATGTTCCCGTATTTTTGCTGGTAAAACACCCCGCGCAGGACACCCCGTATATGTTTACGTGATTTATATTATAACATTTCGATGTTATTTGATACCATTAATGAACGGTATAATTAATTATGATGTTCGTTACTGTCGTCATGCAATTATGATCCCCTGCTTCGGAACGTTAACGGTCGTTGCCAACATGGGCAACCGATATTTCACTAAAATCGGAACTTGATGCATGATCGATGCTCCTCTCACGTACTTCCGTTCTAAACCCTCATTCGTTTCTAAAGAGAGCAATCAAAATTTCCATTAGTAGAAGTGCATCGACATCGAAATGGCATTGTTCTCTATTAAATTAGTACAGGATAAATTGCAGACGTTTGTTAATTGCATAATGTCCTGATTATTTTGGGTGGGAAAGTGATTATTATTTTATTTTTATTTATAAATGATTCTATTATTTTTTCGAATAATTTTTTTTAAGTGTAATAAACTAGAGTTGTATTGTAACATTAAATCGAATTAAATTAACTAATTTATATTTATTCGATCAGTATTTTTATTATAACATTATTATGAATTCGTTAAAATTCTTATCATTTGTCCTCAAATGTGTAATTATTCAAATTAATGTTGATAACCAAAGTTTGATTACAATGAAAAGATTGTTTTAAACTAATTTTATACAAATTGATTGATTTAAATCAATTATGAAAACAATATTTGCGATGATAGCAATTAGTTTCTATTTTAATAATAATTTTCTAGAGATACATTTCGGTATATTTATTTGGATAAAATTTTGATTTCATTTACAATGGATAAAATATAAATAAAATGTTCAGCTAGCAATCCCACTCAGGACTTTTTGCGTTAATATCATGATATTTGTACGAAAAGGAAACTCGACTCGGAAATAAATCTTTCGCGAGGGGAAAAGGGAAAAACATAGAGGGGAGCGAAGGAAAATTCATGCGCGTTTACGCAAATACGAAGTTATTAATCCTTCGGCTTTCGGAGGAAAATAAGGGGTAGGAAAATTTAGACGGAGATCTCCGTGATTCATTGGGGTTGATGCAAATTTCCTCGAATTATGGTAGAAGGAAACGAAGCTCGACCGTCTGCGGAAAGTAACATCCGGATAATTATTTTATTTGATGAATCAACTGCATTCTTTCAGTCGAAACTTTAATCCTTTCAACTCATACGTCACGTTAGAGACTGTGGTACAAATTTTCGATAAAATTCGTATGTTACCTATGAAGTAACAAACAATAATCATTTGCTGTTGTGGCATATTTCTTTGTCAATTATTTTTATTCTCTTTTATTTAATATTTTAGGAACTTTTTAATGAAGTGCATTCTTCTTGTCAAATATTTAATTCCTTGAATTCATATGTTGAAATTTAAAACTTTTGAAATATTAATGTTAGAGATATTATCTTGAATATTTTGTTAAAACTACCAGTTAGATTGATTTTCATTTAATAACAGTTTAGTTATCTACGATATAAATATTTGAATATTTTATTTTTAGCCACGTCGCAATGTGCATCAGTTCGATTAATTTCCATTCGGCGTTCAGTTAGTGTGAAATATGCAATGTTCAAAGAAATAAAAATGAGAGGCAAGAGAAAAATATTTGTATATTTTGATAATTGAAATATTTTTCATATAATATCTCTGGAGTATCAACAAATTTTTTAATTTCGACATATAAAAGACTATTTTTAGAAGTTATGATTGTTTAAATAAAAATGCGCTTAACTTAATTTATATATCTAACAGTTTTTACTATTTTATATCTAAATAAACAATAAAATTGTTATTTGCTCTGTCTCCAATAACACATGGCGTTGAAGTCAACTTGTGTACATAATAAAAGTTACACTGGAAAGGTGCACTCTTGACATTAAACCCCCCAAGACCGAATTCCAAATACTGAAATCCTACGTTGAAAGCAAAGTTCAAGACGTTTGTAAGAGAGTTATGAAACTCGAATTGGTATTAGAAAAGGCACATGACCAGAAGAAATGACAGCTGGAGTAAGGTTCTATTTTTTACACACAGTGGTGGCCCCAAAAGTGGGGAAAGTAAGTTTCGGTCATCCAACTGCAAGCAAGGTGGGTTGACAATATCATCAGGAACGCAGGTGTGACCTGACTACAATTCACATAGGACTGAGGAAAGTGGAATGATGGAAGGAAGACTTATACCTAACAGTAAGCGGAAATAAGCTTCCAAGAAGCGAATAAATGATTTACCGTTGTATGAACAACAACTACGCATTCTTTAACTAGGTCAGGTCTGGATGCATTGTCGATTATAAACATTAAGAGTTCCTAAGATGCTTACTGTCTATTGTCAGCGAAACATTTCTAACAAAAAGTCAAAATTGATCCCGAATTCTTGTGTTTCTGTAATTCGGAAATTTTCTATTTAAATTTGTTCGTTTAATAAACAAACCGTATAGTGTTTCCCGAGTTATCCTTTTTTGATATTTTATTCCGTACTTCTGTTCTTCGTGCATTCATTTATAAAATTCATTCTCACACACACACACACATATATATATTCATTATCCCTATATAATAATTATAATCATCTTAATCCTCGTAATCATAATTCCTTATTATATATAATCATAATTCATTGCTTTTATTAACATAATAAGCTTCTTCATTACTTCGATAATGGTTTCGTTTATATTCATTGAGGTCTCATTGTATCTATTAAATTCTTGCCGCTGTGTATATTATTAACTGACATTCTTTTTATTCCGCACCCATAACGTTTGAACGAGAGACTGAGGGTCCTCATTTCCTTGCTCTGGATATTTTAACATTAATCTTCTAAAAGAGATCTGGATAATGAATATAACATATACATATTGTCTTGTGGTGTTTGATCGCGATTTCTCGTTAATATAGTGTTCTCATAGCGTATTCGATAGCATTCTTTGTGGATTTTCATACACAGTGTTGATTTAGTATAGAAGATACTAGGGCAAGTTGATACAGTGTAATTATCTAGATACTGTGTTTGTGGACCTCGATCAATAATAGATGTTACAAATTCATGTTTCAAGTGAAATTTCTTTTGGGAGGGGGGTTACCGAAAATTGTTAAGCGAAACAAAAAGTGAAAGGTTTTGCGCGTTATTTGAGTAGGGGGGGGGCAGGGTGGTAGAGAGAGAAATGGGGAAATATCGATCGCAAGACTTGCAGAAGACGGTAGGAGAAGAGATACGAGACATGCTATCTCGCATTCGGCACAAACAATTTAAAACGCGATACGAAAAGTGCAACAATGCCATTGATAATAATAAAATTAAATAAAAAATTAAAACCCAACTTAGCATCTACTGACAATGAGTATCACAACATGCTTTTTATGATAAAAAAAATATAATCTCTAAAAAATCACTTTCATGAGATATCACAAATGTACATTAAAAATATTCTCCTAATAAATAATTATTTTTACAAATTATTTCTCTCGGCATAATTTTTTTTTTTTATAACGCATACATACATACATACATGAGTAAAATATGATTTATTTAAGTATTAGGAATTATATTAAAAACATTTATTACATGCTCGATGTAGTAGACTTTTAAGTATAATATGATGTCATAAATGTTTATAAAATATATTTTGGAAAAAAATGATAATATGAATAATTGTGTAATGGCGTAATAACCAGCGTATGTCACCGAGGACATCTACAATCCGATAGGTAGGTTTTCTTTTTGTATCGTTGATGGTTCTCACACGGTTGCTGTGCCAAAGCCACACCAAAAGTGCGCCGCGCACGCCTACTACGTTACCTTTTATGCGCTATTTCCCGAACGCAGAGGGTAGCGTTCCAGGGTGAACAAGAGGGAGAAGGGTAGAGGGTAGACGAAGCGACGAATCAGAAACAGACCCGCTTTTTTTTCGATTAAAAGGCTTAAACCAAACGATGTTTTTGCCGCGCTTTCTTCTTCTCTCTTCCTTTATGATAAATCATGATTTCTATTTTATCTTTTAACGTCTTTTTATTTTATTTTATTTTATTTTTTGTTTCTTTTTTCCACTGAATCAAATTTATTTTACTAAATAAAATAACTTTTTGTATTTATTATTATTATTATTATTTTTATTCTTTATAACGAAATAACGAAAAAAAAGAAAAAAACATTTGTGTTCGATACATTCGAACGTATTGTTATTTAAAAATGATTTTTGAAACATAATTGTATGATTTTTCATTCGATCAAATATTTTTCAAATCCCAACGGTATTGGAAATATTGTATTTTTCGTTATTAAATATAATCCTTGTCGGTACCGGTTGTGACGCGTTTCGGAAAAATTCCAAAACATTTTACGCCATTTCAAAATCACTGACGCGTAGTTGCTAGGGGGACGGGGGCGGGGGGAAAGAAAAAAAATCATTTGACAAGTTCTTTTTTCCGCTTGATTTGTAGCGATAACAAATTTTAAAAACGTTTTTCACTGAAAAAAGGGGGAGGAAACAGAAAATGAATTTCACAAAGCACAAGGGTTCGTTCACCGACCTCGTCAAGCCGATCGATATTGCGGCCAGTTTACAATGCAGAAAGCAAGCGGACGAATGAGAAGGTACACTGTACAGAAAGAGAGAAAGAAAAAAATGAAAAGAAAGAATAAGAAAAGAGAAGGAGAGAGAGAGAAAGAGATAGATAGATAGAGAGAGAGAGAGAGAGAAATTTCAATATTTTTCTCTTTTTCATTCTTAAAAAAAAAAGATAAAAAATGAAGCAAAAAGAAACATGGTAAAATTTCTATGGAAATTTTGTTCGACAGTCATTAATGTGTCCTTTGTTGAAGAATTTTTTTCTATTTAATTTTCGCATTATTAAAATGAAATAAAAAAAAAAATTATAAATATTTTTGCACCACCAACACTTACACACACACTCTTCTTCTAATTTATTTGACCATGTTTTTATTATCAAAGATAGTTACATTGGAAAATGTATGTGTATGTATGTGTGTGTGAAATTATTATTTATTATTATTTTATATATTGTTATTGCTACGTTATATTATTACGTTGTTCGGAAAATTATTTCGTTCTTTTTATTATAAAATCTTTAACAACAGAGCATCGTAAAAACATGATGCTAAATCATAATTCTTAAAAAATTGTAATTCTTGCAATTGAATCATTTTTCTATGGGTCTACAATTAATATTATCTCTGACATAACGACTTTCATTCATACTATCAAATGATTGATGAACAATAAGGTCTTTCTTAGAATGAACGCTCCTAGTATTAATATTTCATTTCGATTCTCTGTATAGATGTAGATATTCATGAATTTCAGGGACTTCGGTAACGTCTTGATTGAACGATTGTTAGATCCACCTACTACGTCAACTTTACGAAGATTAATGGGATCGCTTTATCTATGAGGTACGATGAACATTTTCTTTCAACTTCGAAATGATACATTTTCCTTAAAGAATTTTATAACAACTTTTTCTTTTTTTATCATACAGAGTTATATATAAAATATAATATAAAGGGTTTCCTGTAATTGATGGTAAAAGCGAGTAGGAGATGATTATACACGAAAAACATGAAAAAGATGAAAATGTAAAATACAATTTGTTCATATAAGGGTTAGTTTTGGAGAAAAATAAGTTTGAATATTTGTCTAATTCGCGTGCGATTGATTTTTAAGATATATAACATTTAAATTATATAATTATTAAAAATTATTAAAAAAAACAAAACTCCCATTTTGAGTGTATAAATTAGAGAAAGTTTAGTATATTATTAATTACATTACTCACTGTTAGATGAACTTTTAAAAAATATAGTAAAACACAAATAACAACCGACAATGTAACAAATAATCTGAAAGAATAAGGAGTTTATACGTTTAAAGATCCATTAGAAGAATTACGGTTCCCGGAGCAAAACTTAAAAGGTTCGATGTAATTTAGTTGAGTTTACTTTATTCGAGGGAGTAGGCAATAGTAGATTGGGGATAAAAGGAAAACTTAAAACACAGGCTGTGCTGTACATAGAACTTCATTCAGCATCGCTCCCATAAAACTTTCACGACATGGATAAAATAACAACTGCTTTGTTTCTCTTTAAGCAGAATAGAACGGAAGCTTATTAAACAAATAACCTTCTTAAAGAACTTTAGAGTTTACGAATCAACAAAATTTATAATGTACTTCATTTAATTGTTATTGTGTATTATAATAAAAAATTTAAAAAAGATATTTAAAATAAAATCAGGTCGATGCATTTTGCGAACAACTTGAATTTTCATACTTGATATTTGTGTTTACATTTATTCGTCTATTAGAAAAGTGTAATTCATACGATATCTCAAGCACGTAATAGCATAAGCTAGGGTCTATGGGATTACATAAAACGACAACATAAAAAAGAAAGTCGAAAAAATATAATAATCCTTTGCTACAACACAACTATTATTTGTTCTCACTTATATACGTAGTATGACGAGGAGAAAAAGCAAAAGGGAAAGCCACGGTAATGAAGTGAAACGAACAAGGTTTAGGTTCTTGTCCGAAGGAGATTAGAAAGGACGAGAAGGAAAAAAGACTTAGTAAGCATTTTCTATCACCTAATCTCTCTTTATTTTCCTTTTACTTTTATTTTTTCCCCTTATTCGACCTAAATAAAACACATCGGGTAGGCTTTCTCCTGGAGAATTTTTGTTACCCTTATTGTTGACGGCGGGAGGTTTGGAGATTAAAGGAAATATCATTTGGAAAGAAAAAGTTCTTCTCAAAGTCTATCAAATTTTCTAATCTCCCATTTTACCTATTTTTTTCAAATCATTTTTTCTTGTATTTTAAAAAATCAATAGGTGCCTTCAAGCGTGTGTATGAGTTTGAAGGTAATAATAGGGTTGATTAATAATGAACGTATTTATTGGTTGTTATGAAGGGTCAGCCCGTAATATTCGATTTTACTAATTACATTTCAATTATAACTGTAATTACAGCCATGAGTCATATCGAGACTATAAGGTGTATGTAGATATTGGGTTACCAGTAAGTTTTGTTCGGTTACCGTGTAATTACTTTTAATCTCCCTTTAACTTTATGGTTCTTTGAAGTTTTATTATTACATATTTGTACTGTATTTAATAAATTGTAATTAATTCTATTGGTAAATAATAAATCATCACTATGTATCGGATATTTTTCATATTTTTTCAATTCAAGTTATACTATACTAATATTTTAACATTAATTATTCTACGAGGATGGATTGACAAGTTTTAAGTATCAATAAAAAAAGAAAGCTTTTATTTTATTTTTCAATAAAACTGTTTGACCGAAAAAAAAAATTGTTTTTATATGTTGAAATATTTCAATCCACCCATGCATATTTAAAATTAATACAGTAAATCTATTATTTAATTAAATAACTGCATTCGAGACGCATATGCACATCAATCCAAAACTTTATTTCGATATGCGGTTAACATATATACTAGTTATGTAAAATAAAAATGTCATTTGTTGGCATGTTTTCTTTATATTATCAATAAAACTGCTACGAATTTTATAACAAAAAATTTTGATTATTCTCTTTTGTATATCGGCTATTCCCCGCAGAATTTATTGCTTTTTACAAACTGATTGCAAGTTGATTATTCCCAAATGCATCTGATACCCTCTCTGCTTTGGAAAATATCATACTGAAATAAAATGAATCTCTTAAAATTAATATTTTTTTTAAATTTCTCTTGTTTAGGAATTTTATTATTATTCTTTCGAAAATTTTTAAATGTTTAATAACAATAACCTATTCAATAATAAATTGTTATTTTTGTATAGAATAAAAATGTAATCATTCCTCGTTTTCCTTTACTTTTGTTCATAAAATTTATAATAGGAGAATTTTGTCTACGTTTGACGTGTATACTCGTCATTGTTTGATTTTAATTAAGCATCCTGTGATGAATTTTTATAACTAAATTTCGCAATTAACTGGTGTTAACTATTAAAAAAAATTTGAAATCGAATAAAAAATAATTCATTGTTTAAAAAAGTATTGTCCGGTATTCGTAATAAATACATTCGATCGATAAAAATTATTAAAATTATTCCATGAATAATATTTTCTTGGAGAAACAAAAAGAGAAAAGATATATAAAATGAAATGGAAGAAAAAGAAAAGAAAATATAAGAAAAGGAAAAAAGAATAAAAAAGAAAAATAATAAATCAGAGTAAGAATATAAAGAAAACTAGTGTTGTATTCTCCCCTTATAAAGATCCCCTTAGAATCCAGAATTCATCTTCTAATAGAAGACGAAAAGAGCCTTTGTCCGAAATTCATATCATAATGGCCGACGAACAAGACACAGACGAACGACATCTTTTCTACATCCTCCTACTTGGAAATGTTTTTGTCTGATTCTTTTTATTCTCTTAAATCTATCGATCATCATCGATAAATTACAGAGAACAATAAATATACATATAGGCGAACACGTGTACGTACCAATACACATAAACGCATGTATAAGGTTACTTTTTCGAGTTCGTGTCGATTTAAAAAAAAAACATTTCAAAGGCATAACATCGATTTACGAATAATTTTCATTAAATAATTGTATTTATTTTTTTCCTTTATTTTTGTTTAATAAAAATAATTTGAAATAAAAGTATCGACTTTTGGAATTATTTTCTTTTAAATCGACACGAATTTTACGATCAACTCAATACACGAAACGCAAACATAATTCACAAACACAAGAATATGTACGCGTGCATATACAAGTATGCACACGTATGTATATACAAACGAATACAACACAGTTGTGCTTACTATTCGAGAAGTTAATCGTATAGATTTTCACCTGATTTGTAGAAATCTAATGAAACTCAATTTTTTCGCGTTTTGAATGATCTTGAAAAAAAAAGAAAGAAACAAAAATTGAAAAAATAAAAATAGAAAGAAGTAGCGAGAAAAGGAACAAAAAAAACAAAAAAAGGATCACGAAAGGATCGAGATCAGCTGTCGCACCTGTCACGCCCTGTAATTGAATTCCATTGGTTCACTTCGATCGCTTATTCTTTTCAAAATGCTGATATTGCCGTCTAGCTTGGAATACCACCATGGATATTTCTCCTATGGGATATTCCTTATGCGTAAAAGCCACTTTCGTATATTCTTGAACGAGTACTAGGCAACGATTGCTAATTTTTTCGATCGATATTGAATAAATTGTAAACAAATAAAAGAAAATATATACAGGATGTCTCGGGTTTTACTGGTCAAACTATGTGAGCATATTTTACATGGAAATAAGAAAAAAAAATGTTATCTGAAGTTAGCTTTCGAAATGTTTTATTACAAACTTATAAACAAATGATATTGAAATAGGTAACAACAAATTTCCCGAAAGAATGATATCACATAATTTTGCTAGGATCCTTAATCATTTATATTCCATCTGATAAAGAAACTTTCAACCTGAATTTCAGTGTAATATTTGGATTTATATGCTCGACGACCTGTTCATTCGGAAATCATAAATATTCGAACATTATTTTAGTATAACTAATTTTATGGCTTCATATAATAGTGGTTGTTTACAAAGCTATTATTTTGTGTTGACAAATTTTCATCAAACACCTACTCTATATATATATATATATATTTATCGTATTTCATTCCTATCGACATTTTATAGAAAAATTCATTATTACTTTCTATAAGAACATCTCTAAATACAAAACTATTTATTATAGATAAAGAAAGAGAGAAAAAGTGTATATAGAGAATATAAGAAGAGTAAATAAAAAGATAAGAATATTATACGGAGTCAGAGTTCGAGATGACAATAGCAGGAAAATAAATAGAAAAGGTGGAAGAGGAGGAGTAGTAGGAAGAAAATGAAGAGACGAAGATGAAGAAGATGAAGAAGATGAAGAAAAGAAGAAAAAGAATAGAATAAGAAAAGAATAAGAAGAAAAGTGTAGAAGAAAGAGGAGAGAAAGCAACGGATACTGTGAAAAGAGTTGAGTAGAGTCTCGTATTGAGATGTATCCCTGTATCCGTTCAGAAGGTATAGAGGAGCCTAGGGGTTACCATGGCAACCGTATCGATCCTCACCGGCCTCAGAGATGTACTAAACGATTCACAGCCAGTGAATTCTCTACTCCGCTCGTTAATGCGAATAGGCTTATACTTTTGAACCAGGGACATGTCCTAATCATATACATGACTATAAAAAAAGAAAAAAGATCCTCCCCCATTTTTTCCCCTTCCAATTTAAACGGTACGAACGTTTCATCGATTTTTTTTCTTCGAGAAAATACTACAGTCATCATCTTTCTCTTAAAATGGCGGCTAACTTTGCAATGGTGGATATTCTATTTTTTTCTTTTTTATTTTAAATAATTTCTTGATGATTTATTTTAATAATTTTATTATTATTATTTTTATATTGTTTATATATGATTTTGATATTATAATCGATGTAATATGAGCTTTTGAATTGTATTTTTATTTAATGCTTTCATGTGTTTACAAGGTATGAGCTTTTTATTGATTTTTTTTTTAGTAAACCCATCTCTCTTGAAAATGGCGGATAACTTTGCAATGGAGGATATTTCATTTTTGGAATATTTATTGATAGCTGATTTTTTTTTGTATCAATATTTTATTTATTACTTTTATTGTCTTTGATTTTAATAGGATCAATATGATATATCATGAGTCTCTTTTAATTTATTTGAATTCTATTCATTCATAATAATATATAAATAAAATATAAAAAACAAATAACAGAATATAAGACTCTATAAGTATTTTCACAAAAAAGGAACGGCAATGCTGTAGTAGTCTTTGAAACTATTACAGCAAATGACAATGTCTTTCGCATGAGATTGTCCTTTTAACTTGGAAACGATAGTTTCAGTAAGATGCCATTATTTAAATTTGTTTTTTCTCCTAGTGAGCTTTCATTGTTATTTTACATTTTGTTTATTACAAGGAACGTTTGTATAATATTGAGGTTAATTTATTTGATAGGCTTTGTTTCTTAATAGCTTTGTGAATTTCAATATTATTAATTAACATTAATAATTTTTTTTCAGATTAATTTAATTACCTTTTTTTTAATTTTTAAAATAAAAATTTGTTAAATACAGAATAAGAGTAAACATCAGCAAGGAAGATGATTCTGTACCAAAATTGGATTACCACGCGGAATGTTTGTTTTGTTCGTGTTTCTATTCTAAGGATCATGTTGTTGAACAGTGGGTTGAATACCTCAAGTGTTTCAGATATGCGCACAAATATTGTGTTGTTACCGATACTACCTTTACGTGTCGAAATTGTTTTAACAGTAAATGTACCAACAATTTACGTATACTTATTTTTATCATTTTTATTATTAAATTGAAAGAATAATCGTAAAATTATTTTCATAATTTTTAAAATTAAATTTTATTATAAAAATCGAATGATCAGTTTATTATAAAAATCACAGTCAATAATGTAACTTTAATTAAAATATAGAAAGAAAGTTAATACGCCATTATTTTCCCTTCTTGAAGCCAACTTTTGTGTTTAACAATTGTTTGTTAAACGCATGATACTGAAGTTATTAAGATAGGCACGTAGTGTTAGTATAACTGGGAATTAATGTGATAATTACTAATAAATTTTCCCGATGAGATTATATCGATTATGACGACTTATATATCGTTCGAATTAATATATAAAAAAAAATTATATAATGATTACAAACCGACTATTTTTTCATTTATTTAAATATCCTCATTAGTCGCTTGCGTGGTGAACTATTTTTTTATTGACCTTAAATTAATTGACTCAAGCGTAAGTCTCGGTAAAAACGAAATCGAGATGAATGAACAACTATCCTGATTGATTGCTTCTTTACATTTCTATTCCACATTCATACGTTCGTCAATTAAAAGCAAACACTTCGACTCTTTGCAAAGGACCCTTAATGAGGAGAAGCCTGTGAAATTATTTTTTTCATACGGAGTGTAAATATTAATAGACATCGAAAACCAGTATAATAAATAATAAAAAAGGTTGTATTATTATTAACAAAATTTTCATTATTCAAAAATAATGAAAATATTTGAATTAAAATTTAATATTTATCTATATTATAAAAAAAATGTAACAATTTTATTGTAATTGATTTATGATTGGTTGTAAGTTATGCGGAAATCTAACAAACCTTCAAACGAAAAAAAATTATAATAATTACATTGAAATAATAAATAATTATAATGTTAAGATAATTAAACACGAAATATTGCGATATTTATTTTTCAAGAAAAATATTATCTACCTATAGAATTAACCGTTTTAATATACAATTATAAAAATATATATAATAATATATATAATAAGAAATAAAATCTAATTATAATAAATACCTAAATGGAAATGTGTGTGGAGAGAGAGAAGATACTTTATTTTTATACTTAAATGAAAATTTTTAAATTAAATTTTCTCAATTCTAGATTATCAATGGTTGTTAGTTCCCAACTAACAACTTTACAACTTTCTCCCTTTTATTTTCGTTATACTAAATGGCGTAAATAAATGAAATAAATATGTATATAAAATATATCCTGTAGAAATGAGATTATATATTTTTTTGAATTAAAATCTTTAAACGGAAATTACTCAATCTCAGATAATTGAGGATTAGTAGTAATGGGTTTCGGCATAATCTTGATTAATCACAATTTATTGATATTTCATTTGATTTATTTAATTATAATAAAAATAATTTTTTTATAGGTTTATAAAAGAGAAATAGACAAAAGGTAATAACGAATAACGAATAAATTATTTTCTTTTACGTGAAAGACCTTCTTACAAATTCTCTTTCTTTTATTCTTGTTATGTTACGCGTTGTAAAAAAAAAAAAAAAAAAATAAGAGAGATCCGAATTAGAAAATTGCTAAGATAAACGCAAACGTATCAAGTGAATTTAATGAGGAGTTTACCTGGCTCTTCTATTACCAACCTTACTTAATTACCAGTTTTCCTATTAAATTAAATCCACGGACTAGTGTCTATGACATTACTTCCTAGCATCTCATTATATGAAGCTTGTGTATCTCCCTCGAGAACACCCTCGGGTAGGACTTATGTTTAATAGCGAATACCGTTTCCATTGAAATCAGAAAGGAAATTCAATCTTGACTTACACTATTATCTAAATATTCTACACATTACTTTAAAAAGTTTTATTATTTTTGTAAATACAATTATTTTGAAAAACATTATGTTACGGATAAATTAATTAAAATAAGAATAATTAATTTCATTATTAAAAAAAAAAAGGAAATTTTAAGAAAATATTGTAGAATTATTTTTTTTATATTTCTCTTGATTTGTATAATATGAGAAAAAATGATTTGACGAATATTTTGTTCAATGTACATATCAATTGATCAGTATTTTGTATAGTCAGTATTAATAATACGGGGGAGAATTGTATCAGGGTTGCATTTTGATTATTGTTACAACAGTAACAGTTACGATTACTGTTAAAATATTTGTTTAAAATTTCGCATACGAGATAATAATGCGAAGTTTTAATTAATTGTCCCTACGATTATATCTATATTTGAATGTTAGAAAGTTAAGGAAAACGTGGAGCATGGGGAAGAGGGAGGGTTAGTATAGAGTGAAAGAGAAGGAAGGGGAATCTAGATGACATTTGGCACCCTTCGACGAGCCTCGATCCAAATGAGATTCGCCTCGTTTCCTTCACCTTCCATCAAACTTAATCTATTTATCAATAACTCATCCAAGCAAGTTCAACGAGAGAATGAAGGAGCCAGAAGAAGAGTACAGCTCGATAATAGGAATAAGTGTGCGTTGAACCGCGATGTTCAGTGAAGAAAAGAAAAGAAGAAAAAAAGTAAAAATAAGCATGTATTGTGTATATATATACACAAATATAAATATAAATATATATAAATATATATAATATAAAAAAAAATAATATATATATATATAGTCTTCGTATAAAAGAAAAGTATCCAATTAAAGCTTAAATTAAGAAATTTTGTTTCACTAAAAAAGACTTATTATTTCTTATCGATGGATGCAATCGCGAACGTAACTGTAATAACAATCGATACAAATTTGATGAGGAAAATCTCGCGTAATGCTATTAAAATTTAAATCTTAACGAGCAGATTAAATTGTTCTTTTCTTTCCGTCTTTATAATCAATTTTTATTTTTTTGATGTCTACCAAACACATTATGTAATGTTAAAGTTAATGTATTATTATAACAACTTTTGTCAAATAATGATGGTGTACGATCGTTTATGATAAAAATAAATATACATAAATTATTGTCAGGTTCAGGTGTTAATCATAAAAGAGAGTAACGAAATTCTCGTTCATCATTTATCAATGTGATCTCTCGAATACGTTAATCAAATCTCCGACAATATGAGGACCACACAATATCGACGCCATCTTTTATTTCATCAAGATTCAGAATTCAACATGATGATGAACACAAATGGCGAGTAGCGAGTGAAGTAACGATCAAGTGAGGAGGTGGTAAGGGCAAGTAGTGGAGGTAGTGGCAATGGGGTTGGGGAAGGAGAGGGTGGTGGAGAGTAGGTGAAAGAGAAGGTAGCCGTGAGAATTGACGCAACTGTGGCTCGCGTTCCAGACTTTTCGTGTTCGTGCACAAAGGAAAATCACTTATTCATAGAAAGCCAGCGGACTTCAGTGCGCCTAGCGAAATTGTTGTTCATTCTCGACAGCGGCAGACAGCCATCTCGGCAGCAAAAGAGAACTATTCCCTATTCCCTATTCCCTATTCCCATTCTCTACTTGCGATCTCTTCCTTTGGAAACGCAAAACTTGTAATTGCATGTGGAAGCTACTCCATCATAACGTTTTCTTTTTTTTGGTTTAACAAATAATTAATAAACAGAAGTGTACTCACTTGTCAAAAATCGATCAGGGTTATTACTTTATTTTTTGTAAGACATAGAAAACGAAGAACTTTATTGCCGAATAAAGAAAGATAATAAAGTAGTTTGTGTATTTGTATTGAACGTTTTGAAATATCGCGTGGTAAGTTCGTACCAATTTTGGGACAAACTGTATTTGTGTTGTTTGGAACAACTTGTATTTGTTAAAAATATAAATCAAATATATATATATAAAATGATTTTTTTTTCCTTAAAATAATACACCGTTATGATTACTAAATTTTTGCATAAAAACTATAGATATATTGTGTTTAGGACGAAGACAATCTAGATAAAACATTAGTAAATAATAAAAACATTAATAAAACTAATAAAAACATTAGTATAACTTTATTACTTATTTAATGAGTTTAACTTAAAAACAATATTTATAACAAGTGAATTAAAATAATAGTGAATGAATCAATCGGTGATATCGATTCTAGCTAGAAATGGAAATGGGAATGTTCCGATACCAATGATCAATACTTTTCAACAATGTGAAATCATACATAATATTCTGAATATCAAGGCTTCAATGATAAATTGAGATTGAATCGGCGAGAGGGTGATTATTTCAAACGTGATATTACTTTGAACGATATTTAACCGTGCATCATCGTATCGAAGAAGAACGATATGTTTTTATAAATCAAATTTCATTATAATTAACGATCAATCAATTTTAATTTACGATAAAAAAAATAGATTGAACGTATTCTGATGGTTTGTTACAAACAATATTTTATAATATATTGTTGACTCCAGTTGAGAAGCGATAAGATGACGATCTCTTTGGAAAAGTGGTCTATGCGTGAGAAAATTTCGTAGACGAGTGATTCAAAACCCATAAAATTGGTTTATGTATACTGTAAAGGGAAACAGTTTACAAAAGATAATTAATTAAATAATCATTCCTTAGAATTTACAGAAATAACAAGAAGAACAATTTCACAAATAAGAAGTCAAGAAGTAAATCGGGGATTTACAGGATTACCGATAGAAAATCTACCTAGTTTTCCGAACTATCGTATTAAGCTTTCGCGAACAAAGGATCCTCCCAAAGGCATCAAAGCGCAAGCGACACGCGAAGACATACACACACACATACACACACATAGATAAGCACACATTTACACATAGAGAAATGTCGGTCCATAATCCGTAGCAGTTACTCCGGACGGAGACGAATCTTTAGAAAAGTGCGAGGGGGTAGGGCAGGGCAGGTAGCAGTCGAGTCTGATATCCGGTTTGCCATGGAACGAGTAGAGTCAATGCACCTGGCCCCTCTTACTCGTCGAACCGATCCTCAAGTTTCTTTTTTTTTTCTTTTTTTCCTTTACGCAAACTGTCCCGCAGCCGGCTGCTTTTTCCTCCCTTTTTTATTTGTCATTATGAAAAAAGACTTTTGCCGACATTTGTTGTCAAGAATCTACTTTCCGATTCTATTCAAACTACGAACTTTTCGACATTAGGAAAATTTAGAAATACATTGCAACTGAAAATTTCTATTTAATGTAATACATAGTACGAATGAAAGCTACGTATAAAAATATGTGTATATATTTATTTAGATCTTTTATGTGTGTTTGTGTTTGTGTGTGTGTGTTTTATTACACATTAATTGTAAGGTTCTTTTTCCTTTTTACGGAAGGAAGAATGAGTCACGGTGAAGGATGATCACGAGTACGTTCTCGTCGAGTCGTCGTCTTCCTGAAACTCGTTGCAGCATCGATCCATGGTCCCTGAAAGGAAATGGCCGTGAACCTCACACAGAGGCGCACGGTCGAATCTTACGATGTTGCTTCTTCTTCATTCTCGCTTTATTAACGGTGGTCAGAATTTATCTATTCGTTACAGTTAATTCAAACAAATTTTCTATGCTCTTTTTATATCGATCAAGCCAACAATACAAATATATTAAAACATCGATTGCATTTTAACTAAATAAATGTAATATATATATATTTTGTTATGATTGAAAGGAAACAAATTTTTAAACAAATTATCAACAGAAAAATAGAAAAGAAAAAGAAAGAGAGAAAATTGTAAGTAACAATTCATATACACATAGAAATGTGTATTATACTTTTTCCAATATAGTATTTACGTTGAAGTATGAAGAATAAATAAAAATAAGTGTTATTTGTATATTTATCGAAGAATTGATTAAACGCATTAGAGCTATCTTGTTAAAAATTACATTAAAGTTTGTTTCATTATTTTTACGAGTCATTTCGTTCGTTCAAAGCTACTTTATTTAATTAAAAATATGTTCAGTCCACCGGCATTCTTTTAAACGCAAAGATAGGGGCTGTAACTTTGAGAATATATTATTGGTATCACCTGTATGAATCGTGTATAGGTTCTGAATTGAAAATGGTGGAACACCTGGGGGACCTTCCCTTATAAGATACAACAAGATATATTTATGGCTGTTATTTATAGGATAAGTATTAAAAATAAGATATCATTATATATCCCCCCCCTATATCAATATTTTACTGCAACCTCAAAATATTGCCGCATATAATGCGCATAAAGAACAAAGTCCTTTGCTGGACAAAGATAATTATATCGTCAAACATTTTCACGATCCAATTGGCATATTAAATCAACATAGTTTAATAATTAAATATATAATACGTTCATTTTAAATTTTGTCATTCTAAATAATTTTCAAAAGTTTAAATTCCATTCGCAGATATAAAGAATGATATTATCTTCCGTACCGTGACATTTGTGACTCGTTTTCCAACCTAACTGACAATATAACAAAAATCCTACTGCGTACGGTGAATAGCAAAACTGAATGAATAATCAAAGATTTCGTTGGAATCTTTTTTTATAAAGTATCATTTTTACATTTTTACGTTATCTGTTCTAATAATTAGAGACAACAGCGTGTTAAGACTTACAATCTTTTTATGTAAACATAAGAAAATGTAAAGCATTGGAAAGGTTCGCATACTGACAGAAAGTATCACGTTAAAGATTATTCGATAAAACTATGCAAATACGAGTCAGTCAATGAATATTTTCTGTTAGAAATAAATTAATATCAAATTGAAAAAAATTATTCACGTTAGCTTAAACCATATAAAATATTATTGATATATTTATTTTGGTTGGATATTGAAAAAAGAAAAGAAAAAAATAAAAGATTAGTTGAGAATTTGGCAACGTAAAATATTTCGAGTTGGTAGCCATATAATTTCAATGCTTTTGTATTAACTTGTTGCGTGAAAGAATATTGGCATTGTAAAGAGTAGCACATGGCCAGCGAGTGTAAGGACGTTAAGGGTGTATTGTTTTATTTTGGTGAAGCTTAAATAATAAAATGTTATTATATTAGAGAACATCTGTGTACGTATATTAAATAATAATTTTCAACTGAACTAAATATCATACAATTATTAATCGAATTTTTGTTTAAAATTGATAATAGAGATACGAATACTAGGGTGACTCGCTGTATTAATGGATTTATTAAAAGTTTACTAATCTTTTTTATGGATTTTACTATTCGTGATATTAAATAAAAATTTATATAAAACTTTTGATTATTGGTTTAATTTTCCTCTTCAGTGTGTATCACCTAAAACCAATGAAATGTAGTACTAAACATTCTTTTTTATGATAAAATATTTACTACAAATACATTTTTGCTTAATCGAAGTACATTATAAACCAAGCTGCATGAGAACAAGCACCCGCTAATGTTTAAATATGTATGTGAAGTAAAAAAAAGTATGACTACAAGAGGATGCATTTAACGCGAAGTCGAAGTGATTTGTCATCAGTACGATGAACGGAATATTCGAATCATCGTCATGCGTAATGCATCGTCATTCTTTTTTCTTTATACTCAATCGCAACGTCATCGGCGAGAATTCGTTTAATTCGTTTGTTGCCGGAAAGAAGAAAAACAACCAAAAGAGACAGAAAATCAATAAGTCTAACAAAATTGACTTTGTTCGAATACAGTGGGCGTTCACAAATAATGGAAAACATCAATAACATTAATAAAGTTATTATTTATCGACGTTAGAAGATAATTAATTTTACAGAAAAAAAAGAAAGAGTAGAAAAAAGTTCAAGTTTTAATTAACGAAGTTAGCAAGACTCGATATGCTTTCCGTTGGTTGCACGATTAATAAAGTAAGCTCTAAGATTTCTTCTCTAACTTTCAGAAATCCTACACCAAATTCCCTATTTTAATAACTTTCATTTACTGTAAATTTGTTCTACCACGACGTAATAGTTTCATAAGATGGAGCTTGTGTATAATATTAATATAATACATAAAGTTACGTTAAACATTGACAATTGTCTTTTATTTCGCGTACCGTAATAATCATTGTCTCTTATTTCTGAATTGATACCATTTTGTAACCCAGAGACACAACAGGTAGATTTCAATTAACGAATGTAACAATGATGTTAACTCAAATCTATATTTTTTACTATGGTTAAAAAAAGAAAAGCAGTGGAAAAATTTGCAATATTATTGCGAACCATCGAGTAAGAAAGAAAAGTTGTTAAAAATCGAAACGTTGTCGATCATTTATGAACACTTCCGTTATTTATTCTATAAGTCTAATCTCGTGAATTCGTCGATTAGCAAACATACTCCCAGCGCGATCGCGTTTTAACGCGTAAAGAAAAAGAGATAAAGAATCGAGCGTTAACTTCATGCGATGACTATGGTTCAAGGTCGGACGTTGCACTTTTGTGGTTCCGATGCAACAAAGAGAAAGAAACGGCGAAACAGACTAACGCTAACTGCTTCAGGCTAGCTGTTTGTCCTCACAGATTCTTTCTATTTTTAATTTCTTACGAATGATTGCTCGCCAAACTGAAACATCGTGAATTTTTTTAAATCTTCGAAAGAAATAAAACGAAAAGTATCGAAGAATCATTACAAATTCTAAATGATATGAATGTTTTTAATAGTAATAAATGTTTTTACTACTATCTCTAAACAGCATTGATGATTCAGAAATAAAATACTCGTCAGCCATGCTAAATGATTCGATGTTATCGGATTGGGTTTCTGGTTGACGCTAAATTCGTTTTTATAATTTGTTGTTTTTACATGAAAAAAAAATTACCCTTGCAAAAATAGTTATTAAAATAATTATACTCGTTCAGAAGATACGATAAAAAGAAAAGCAACGTAATAAAAAGAGAAAAACGACGTAACAGAAAATTATATATTATATTTTTAACACTATTCACAAAGCCATATGTTACACTTTCACCATTATGTTTCCTTTACCATATGTTATATATTCTATAACGTCGAAAAAATAACTCGTTTCGTATGATGGAATCGTATACAATACCTAGGTGAAAACATATTATTTCGAGAAAAAAATATTGAATGAAACTCTTTAGAACGCTGTGGAACTTTAAAATCACACATTGTAGTGTATAGAGGTTTACTGACCAAACTGCGTGAGCATATTTTACATGGAAAGGATCAATTTTTTCACATCAAGAATGGACAAAAGAAGCGATTTTTTACAAAGCGGGACATATTTAATTTTCATGATAGTCATGGATGAATTCTCAATCATTCATATTCCATCCGATACCATAGAAACTTTCAACCCGAATTTCACTGTAATGTTTGGATTTATATGTTTGATGACCTGCTCATTCAGAAATCACAAATATTTGGATACTATAGTATGACCGACTTTAGGTCAACCATATGGTCCATTAAATTGGCGTAGAAATGAGTTTCAACATGTACTGTAAACAGTACACGTGACAAAGAACGTCTTAAGAATGTTTTTAATTATCGTTGAATTTATTTGACCAAAGATTAGTTTTCTAATAATCTTGTCGAAATAATCGAAGTTTAATTATGCCAATTATGATTTCATGAAAAAACTTGATAAAGATTTTTATTATAATTCACTAAAATTTTCTCTACGATGCAGTCGGTGGAGATGTAAGAATTAAATAAAAAGTACGTGCTTTGAAATTGTTTCTTTTGCTCTCTTCCTCCACTACTTCCTCCTTTTTCTTCTCCCATGATTTCTTCAACCTGCCGTTATCACTTTCTATCTTTGTCAGGAACTTTTACTTCCGCTTGTGCGGAATACATATTAATCACTCTCGAGAATTTTAATGCAGTGTACTCTATTCGTAAGATATTTGTTCTTTCAGAAGATGATTCACTTTCCTTTTTAATTATTCATTTAACTATTCCATGATAATTCTAAGTTATTGAGTGTAGCTGCAAATTCCTCTTTTTTTTTTCTTTTTTCTTTTTTAAATAAAAACCTTTAATAATTTTGATTTAAACTATATGTAATTTGAATATTTAATTGATAATATTGATAATGTTTAATTATTATTAACAGCATCCATTTTCGATCATATCTTTTTTATTTCTTTAAAAAAAAAAAAAAAATAAAAAATAAAACAAAAATGTTAATTAGTACTTGAAAACAAGTTTTAGGCTGAAGTGTAAAAGATTAATTTAAAAGCAGATGTAAATAATTTAATTTAATTAATTAGTAAATTTAAAAAACTACATTTATAAAAGTGAGAACATATAATTATGATAATGTTGCAATTATTATACCAATAAAAGTAAGAAAAAAAGATTCTACAGTCGTATTAACTTTGCTGTTCTTACAGAATCAGAAAAATTGGTATTGCATGGTATTAAGTTTTCGCATGTGAGTCATAAAGCGCCTGCTGGTATCTCTGGATCAGACCATTTCGGGAAAAGAAGTATGACATCAAAAGAACCACGGCCAGCGCATATAATATTATGCGAGTTGAAAAACGATGTAGCAACTTGGCAAAGTCGTTACGGTATAACCTACACATGTATATACATATATATATATATACATATTTATATAAATATGTCGCTTGCTTTTAATTACCAACGTCATGAACGCTTTCTATGTCTTTCGTTGAAAGCCAGTATAACGACGTCACACCAGCACTTTATCAACTTTAATATCTATGTACATGTAAATTCTTCCCAACATGCAATTTCTACATAAGAATTTTCATTTGAGATAATGCTAGATTCTAAGTAAATATCCTGAAATACAAGTTAATAAATAAAGTAAATTTATTCGTTATTACGTGGTAGCGTAGTCACTAAGAAAAAAAAAAGTATAGAAAGTTGAGAGGAAATCTTTATTCATTTTCTATAAAATAATGTTTGTTTGAAAAAATATTTTGGAGATATTTTTATGTATATCCATAATAAAAAAAAATAAATCGTCACTGTTAGTTAATATAACGATTATTCATCAACGCTAGTCTTGATTTTAATCTTTATTATATTATTCAGTTTTATTAGCATTTGTTGAATCAGAGATATAAGAAAATTAAGGGAAAAAAAAGGACAAGAAGAGGGAGGTTAGGAACAGCATTACTTTTCTATTCTATTCGAATGAAATCACCAAGCTACATTTAAACCTAACATGACTATGGACAACTATTATATATACACGTAAATGCACTTTCGTCCTTGGCACGAGAACGTTTATGTGCATTTTCTGGGAAGTACATGGGTCAGATAGCGATATCTAGCAACTTACCTGCCTACCCACCCATTATCTTACCCTGTGGCGCAATTACCCAGAGAGGAAGGGTCACTAACCTTCATTTCAAGGGACACACAGCTTCTACTCAAGTTACTTTCTCCCGTTCACTATTCTTTGGCACATCTCATTGTATCTTTTCTTTACGTTATAATATTTAATTTTCGCTAATTAATTAACAGTTTTTATTGTTTTAAATTTAGAAATTGTTTGAAATGTAAACAATGGTATACTGGCTAAGAAACGATTAGTTTGAAAGAATAGCTAAATTTTACAATTTTTTCAATGAAACGAAAATCTGGAAAATAATAAAAATTTGGTAGTCATATAACACGATTAAAAATAAGATGACGATCAAGCTCATGGTGCTCAACGCCATAGAAACGAGATCGATGACGTCAATAAGCTAATTAGAAATTCATTTCTATTATTGACAGATAGACGTGCGTGACTGTAAGATGCAGCAGCGTTACCACGCTATTAGTGACGTTGGTAGTCCTATTTTACAATCAATCAACGAACTAACACTTTTAAACATCAATCAAATTGTATACTCTTCTTTCACCATGTCAAGTCAATCAATGTTTTCTCTTCGCTCTACCATTTTTCTGAATGAACTAATTAAAACCCAGATTTCATTCATTCAACTTTAGCCAATAGGATTTTTTCTTCTTTTCACTCTGCCATTTTTCTGAACATTTAAAAAAAATAGTTAAAACAAAGCTTATTGTTAAGCTTTTGAAAATAGTAATTTTTTAAGCTTATACAACAGTAATAAATAAATTTTAAAAAATAAACAAATAAATCTAAGGGCAAGTAAAAGAATAAAATAAAATCAACGATCTTCGATTAATCCTAAATAATTAAACCCTTTTCTTAGAAATTGTAATAAAAATAAGAGAAAGTATATTTTCTTTGGTAAAAAAGCTCTCTCTTTTAAGTAAAATAAATGGATATTAGAACGATAATTCATGGATTCGGGAATGAGATTGTTTAATATACGTAACGTCTCAGTGTTAATGATCATCTAAGTTAATTAAATTTACGACTCGATATTGAAGGGCTTAATACTGCGATACGTAATAAGGTGCTTCGGAGAAACCACAACTTTCGGGAGCTTCTCATTAGCCTAGACGTATTTAGTAGCATGAACAGGCAAACGACCAACTTACTTGCTAGCTAGCTTGCTAGCCGACGAAGTTTCGATGGAAGAGATATCGTAATTTAAAGGTATAGAGAGGTTCCTCTAAATTTCTCAGTTTACACATAGAATTTAAACGAATACCAATGTGTCCCTGTAAATGCGCGCACATGCACACACCAGTGCCTTTCGTTCTTACAAGGAACGAACGACTGGGCGCAGCATCGACCCATAAGCTCGACCTCAACCATCCCATCTTCCTTACTGGCTACCACTGTCCTTCTTTATCAAGACTTTGATTTCTCCATATTTCCGATTCTCTTCATTCAGTCGATTCATTTCCAAAAAATTCGGTCTTATAATTAATTAATGAAACTGAACGTTTCATTCGTAGAGATTTGTTGATCGACGAAAAATAAAAATGTCCTTCATCTCTGTGTGCCAATATAATTTATGAATTCAAAGAAATGTAAAAAATAACTCACCTTCTGACGACTTTTTAATGGTAGTAAATCCAGCCGTGGGTCGACGCCATCCTCGCCAATTGTTACAAAGTGATTCGGGCTCACTGCTCCAACTACAAAGGGAATCTTCTTCGAAATGATCGGAATCCTCGAAGGAGAAACGATCAACATCCTCCCAGTCCAAAATTTGTCCGCTAGATGCAGCTTGATCGACTGTTCCAGCAGTTCCTGACGGAGTAGTCGTGGTAGTATTAGCCGCCGCTGATTGACCCGTAGGATTTCCCGCGGGAACATTAGTTGTTGATGGACCCGTAGGATTTCCCGTGGATGCAGCCGCGGAAGCATTTCCAGTTGCCATAGCTCCTCCGCCGCTGGCATTACCTCCGCTCGCTTGACTCGCATTTGCCTGAATTCCATTTCCGGAAGTGTTTTCTGCTGTTGATCCTCCTCTAGGAATGATATTTCCAGTTCCGGCTCCGGTACCACTTCGTCCAGTGAAGCCCCCGCCGGCTCCACCTCCAGAACCTCCGCCACTTCCTCCTTCCTCTTCTGCTCTTTCAGCACCTCTTCCACTACTACCACTACTACCACCACCAACACCACCTCCCCCAGCACCCACCGGCACCGGAGATCGAGCCAGATTGCCCGCCAGTTTTAATTCTGGTACGAATCGGCACACGCGATACTACGAGCGCGCTTCCGATACGAACCCTTAAAACAATCACCACAGTCGTCACCACTAACACCACCTCCTCCACTGTCCCACGTCTTTCTCCTTTTCCTTCTGTTCTTTTTCTTCACCTTTTTTCCTCGGTCTCCACCACTGAAACTCCGACCACCGCCGCCTCCTCCTCCTCTTCCTCGTCTTCGTCCACCTTCTCCGCCAGCCTCTACCAACTTTTTCCGCCACCGGCGACGCTCCTTTTCACATCCACAATTCTCCAGTCTCCACAAACCACTAAATTGGCTTTTCTTAATAATTTCCTCTTCGTCTCAACATTTAACACTTCTTACCAACGAGCGTTTGCCGTGCTTCTTCTACTTCTACTTCTTCTTCTTCTTCTTCTTCCAAACTCAGTTCCTTTCCAGCCGTTCCGTTTCTCTCTCCCTCTCTCTCTCTCTTTCTCTCTCTCTCTCTCTCTCCGTTCTATTTTACCAAAAGACACAAATACATACATATACTTATACACTTTTACAGAATAAGAAAATATGTTTTTCAAACTGTTATTGTTGATATTCATTCGACAGTAGGAAGGACAATACCTACTAATGGACAATATTTGTTCAGTTTATTTGTTAAATTTAAACTTTTGATAATATGTAACAACGTTATTCATATAACAATTTGAAAAACAATGTTCTACGGATTGAATCCTGGTCCAACCGCTCAATTTTTTATCACGAATCCTATAATATATAGACTACCGGTCAAAATTATTTGACTACTTTACAAAATGATCTGAAATTAAATTAAATGAATACTTTATTTAATTTTCCTTACAATTAATAAATATTTGTAAAAGAAATGAATAGTATGTATCAGAAAATGAATAATTACGTTCAATCTGAATGTTTTGGGTATCAATATAAACTTTATTTATGCATAATGCATTTTCAATATATTATTACATATTTGTTTGATCGCGTCTATAATTCAGTTTTTATTTTTTAAAACAAATTACTTCCACAAGATTGCAGAAGTTCTTATTTAGGATGCCAACAATGTAAAATTTAAGGCAATACTAAAAACAAAAGATAGCCATTTCGATGAAGCTTAGCATGGTATTAGTTTTTTTTTTCAATTTTATCGCAAGTTGTTTCTAACAAAATCGACGTATTTTTATAATTTTACGAAAAAATAAGCAACTGGTAATTTATTATTTTCCTTTATTTATTCTAAGAATTTGGGAATTTTTCTACGTAGTAAAATAATTTTGGCCGGTAGCGTATAGAAATAAAAGTGTTGCCTTTGAATTGTATTTTTAAATCTACACAAACTTTCCAAGCAACTCAATATATATGTACATATGTATGTATGTATATATGTATGTATTCATGCATGCACATGTAGTATTGTAGAATACGTACGAGTACGACCGCGTGTAAATTTTAATTAGATTTAAGTCGAAGACCCGATGTAAAAGTAACTAATACGTAATAGTTACAAATTTTCTAGATGTACATATCGTTGCTGCGTGATTTGACAAGTTTTACCATTTACCATAAATCTACATATTCTTATAATGAATAAAAGCAATAAAATCTACCAATTCTCCAAAAATTACATGTAAATTCGATATACAGTAAGACCCCATATAACATGAACTAAAAATTGCACTACAAATAACCTTTCCATATAACACAATGAAATTGTTCAAAAATAATCATTTGTAACATGAAAAAAATTCCTTTTCTGTCTTTTTGCTCTTTGAATTCAACCTAACACAACATTCATAGAATGCGGAATGTATATTTGGCGTTATACGGGAGTCTTAATGTACATACACAAAAAAAAACGAAACGAGATTTTGTAAAATAAGGCGATGAGAAGAAAAAGAAAAAGGGGAGAGAAAAGTGCGAGCACGTGCATTTTTAAGAAGTAAGCATTCATGTACACATTCGTAAACAGGTTGAGCAAAAGAAAGAATAGCTCGGTAGTTCAAAGCAGTCTCTTGAAAAGCAAGGTTCGAGTTCTAATCCTGGTCCAGCAGCATATTATTCTACTAGAAAATATGTTTAGATAATATCGATTAGGGTATGTTTTCCTTCCTTGTAAAATATTGCAACCTGATGGTATTACTTATAAATTTTTACAAAACTTCTTTTGATATCAATGGTGTATAATATACATAAGGAATAACAAGTAAAGGAATATTTTAACGTTTTATTGTGAATTTTTTCAATAATATTCGCGAAACTATTTTATTTATATCTTTTAAAACATCACCTGAATAATGTTCTATAAATTTATTTTTATTATAAATTTTTTATTAATATTATTTTTAATTAAATATTTGTCCTGAATATTTTAGAATTGTTAATTAGAAAATATGAACTTATGTTAGTCGAGTTTTTAAAAAATATTATATCGACAACGTCAAAGAATTGATATCGATATAGATTAAATATCAAAGTGAAAGTATCGATTTTTTACAATTTTATTTTTTCGGTTATAGAGACTCATAAAACGAACCTAATAAAATTTTTAATACGTCTATAATAACTTCGAAAAAATGAATAGTTACATAGTCCAGATTGAAGTATCGATTTTTTCTATCATTTTATGTTTTAGGTCTTAGCTACTGTAATACAAATTTATTCGAGTTTCTAAATAATATAATATCA
The DNA here is from genome assembly GCF_010416935.1 of Polistes fuscatus. Taxonomy (NCBI): domain Eukaryota; kingdom Metazoa; phylum Arthropoda; class Insecta; order Hymenoptera; family Vespidae; genus Polistes; species Polistes fuscatus. The sequence goes on from NW_025113129.1 coordinate 7,066,120, forward strand.
CAACTTCAAAGAATTGATATCGTTAAAGCCAAAATTTCTAAGTTGAAATGATTTTTGTAAAAACTTTATTGTTATAGATTATAATAACTCTTGACACGAAATTCAAGTTTTTAGATAAAATGACGTCAACAATTTCGAAAATGTCTACGGATATAATACGAATTTACGATTGCGAATATAGAAGTGAAAGCGTGGATTTCTACTATTCTATATCTATAGGTTATACATAGTGAATTATTTAAATATTTTTGTAAAAGGATATTGTAGGTAATTATTTTTATACGTTAGTAACTTGTAAAACAAATTTTTAGCCTAATATTTAAATAAAACAATAGGAACAATTTTGAAAACCGAATATTGTCGTACCATTAAATAACGATCGCGAATATTGAAGCGAAAGTGCTGACTTTTTCTCCTATTTTATACTCTAGAATAAAATGACTTATAATATGAATAGACACGAGTTTTTAAAAATATCGTCAACAATCTCGAGAAATGAATATTTATATCGAAGTGGAAGTATTTTTTTTTTTATTTTCCCAACAATTTTGTTTCCGATTTAAACGACTGGTTATATGAAATAATTTAAAAACTTAAATAATATGTCGTCACAGATTTAAAGAATGATAATCGATATAAGCTAAATATCGAAGTAAAAATATCGATTCATTCAACAATTTAGTTTGCAGCCTTTAACCGAGTTGCAGATACAAATTTAGTCGAGTATTAAAATAATATGACGTCAACAACTTCGAAGAATGGATATTTATAAATTTCGAATATTGAAGTTAAAATATCGATTCTTTCAATAATTTTCTTTACGAATCAAGCGCTTTATAATACACAACAAATTATTCAAGTATTCAAGTAATATAATCTCGACAACTCCAAAGAGTTATCTCGATATATCCCAAATATATCGAAGTAAAAGTATCGATTTTTTAAACGATTTTGTTTTACAGGTTAGAACGATTTAAGAAATAAATAAATAAATAAAAGAAATTTTACCTACGATAAAATCTTCCTAACTTGGTTTCCAGGTAAAATAATAAATACATGAAGATACGACGTAGAGGTTAATCTTCTCGAAAGTTCGAAAAAAGAAACAAAACTGCCAGAACGTTTTCAAAATGAAAGATTAGTTTTGACAGATCGAATCGTAAGCGCGGCAGAAGTTCGAGCTCACGTGCAATATAAAATGGCAGGCAAGCTTGTTCTCTGTAAATACGCGTATCGACTTTTTCTTGTCTTTCCCTCTCCCTCTTTCCTCTCGCTCTTTCTCTTTTTCTCTTTTTCTATTTCGTTGCCGCGCGCGTTTTCTCATTCTGTCTCTCTCGCTCTTTCTTTCTCTTTGTTTTCGATGTTACTAGAGTCCCGTAAGGGACAAAAATCTTAATTTCTTCCTTCGAAAGAGAAACACAAAGAAATCGATTTAGATCCTTACGATCGATTTCAAATCGAACGAACTATAAGCGTAATATGATATTAGACGTTGTTCATTGTATAAATAAATAAATTGATTTGATTCACGAACGACAAATTTATTGTGTACGTCGGTAGGAAAAGAAAAGATTTTTAAAAAAAGCTGTCTACAAAAAAAAAAGGAAATAAAGAATAGATGTAAATAAACAGCGATGTTTTGCTAGCTATTTATTTACTTATTTAGTTTTTTTCTTAGGAAAGGAGAATAAATGAAAGGGACAGCAGAAAGGAAAATAGAAATATCTTGGCGAAGCGAGTCCCCGAAGTCCGAAGAAACGGAACACAAAGACCTTGGCGGGTCGACAGACCCGCGTCAAGAACGTGCGACGACCCCGACCCCATGCAGGAGAGCAACCCCTCTCTCTTTCACTCACTTACTCTTCTTATCCTTCTTATAATATCACGAACGCGTACACAACAAACAACTAAACGGGATATACACAAACGTTCTACACACTCGATTTATAATCATCTATCTTTTCTCGTACGTATTGTCTAAACATTTTTTATTCACGTTTTTCGTTTCCTCCCTGCTAATATGTGTATATACCCACCCCTAACCTATCTTCGGCAACATCCAAAATAGTCCTGACAATGGTTGGTGGTGGTGTAATGATATTTTTCCTATTTCTTAAACCCTCCTACTTCTCTGTACACAATAGTCATCACGCTACTACCAATGGCTACTACTATACTATACTACTAATCTTACTGCTGCATTTATCTCACCACCACCACCACTACTCTACTACTACTATCACCAATGACAAGTGCAGCAAACAGCAGCGAGAGTAGAAGTGGTTTTCACCTTCTTCATTACCTTCAGACTACCTTTAACCATTAGCATCGGTATAGCTGCATTACCTTTTTAATACTATCACTACACCATCACAACTATCGACAATGTCAACGATAACAACAATAACAACGCACTGGTAATTTCAGCTCCACTGTCAAGAATGCAAGCGGCATAAAATCAGGTACACGGTGCTATCACATACAACGTTTATCATACATACATGCATACATAAATGCAACATACATACATACAACATATATATAGATAGATAGGCATGCATACACATCAGAATAACGCACACTCGACACTACTGAATAAGCAGCTGAGCCTCCGTGGACCTAGCAGTTTTATATAAGAGACCGCTTCTCTTATACCGTGAATACAGGATTATTTGTTCGCAAGTTAACTTAACGGCCGAATATCTTAGCCCACTAGAAGCCTTTCTAATCTTACGAACATCCAAACATTACGCACCGCACACCGCACCTCCAAACTCCGCCAGCTAGCCTACCCCATCGACGATAATAACAAATATGGCGAGCAGAATTATCTTTTACATATTGCTTCGCTCCTACTACTCTTTAATCTCTCATCAGATGGCACCACTTGCGCAACCCTTTTTTCACTCCTTTCCTTTCTAACACTTTTTTTTAACCCGTTCCTCGGATAATATGTTACTGCACGAGTTCGTTCGTTTCTGAACTCTTCGGGCGAACTCGGATTGGCTCGTGATGCGATTCGTGTTCGCAAATGCAACAGTTATGGGTCACGTGACCCGTTCCGGCTATACGCGTTTCATTGGACGATGACATGCAGCGCTGTGTTCGCAGCGAGACAGAACCAATAAGCGATTGGCTATTGTACATTGTTTGGAATTTAGTACTACTATTCATTTGTCATATTAAACTAGCGGTCTGGGGAAATGAATGCACAGTGTAATTGTTATTCAAAAAAAAAAGATAAGTAAAGTATTTTTATTAATAAATATTAAAATTGATTAAGTAAATAGAACGAGAAAAATGATTGTGTATTTTGTACAGGTTAGAAAAATGTGTAGATTTAAGAAAATCAAAGTTTTGCTTTATATTCATGATATACTAATGAATTACATGTACATACATGTTCATACATGTTGAAGGAAAAGAAATGAATAGTAGAAAGACTCTTTTAACTACCCATAGATTTATAATTATTTAGTTTATTTAATTGTACCATGTCATTGTGATAACCGATTCATCAGCATTATTTTGCCTTGTCAAATGGAACACTACTAAGTGATAAACACAGTTTCTTGAAGACTCACAGATTAAAATTTATCCCGATAATGAAACTCGCTTAATGTGATTGAGATATCCTCTTTCTTTGAGTAAATCGTCCAATGCTTCTTGAGCATAATAAACGACAAAATTAGTAGGCGCAATACCCTCAAACACAGCATAAACAGAAGGCTTTAGATTGTAGAAGAAAAGTGGTTGGCCTCTAATTGCGAAATCTTTGGTCAGACTTTCTACGACTGTAGCAGCTGTAAAGTCTGCTCCATAAATGTGCGAACAATCTATTACAACTGGTGTTTCTATGTTCTCCGTTCTACGACTATATTTAGTTACTAAGTTTCGCACATAATCCACCGAAGGGAAGATTAAACAACGATCCGGTGTCAACATCAGGTATTCGATTCCGCAATGCGTCTAAAATGAAGAATATATGTATAAATACTTGTACACATTTTTGTGTATATATATTTAGATACATATGACAAAGTACTATAAAATTATTTATAAGAACTTATAATATAAACTTGAATGTTCCAATATAGTCTTATCATCTAATTAAATTATAAATTTGTAATAGTTTAATCTATTATCATGGTAAATAAAAATTAATATATATTTCATACAGTATACAAAAGATATATTTACAGTTAATTTCTCAACAGATATTTTTGGTCTAGCTGCGTGGTACAGGATGAACACTACGTTCATACCAATTCCGCAAAGAATTCCAATTTCAAGTTGCAGTACCAAACAGGCAACGAAAGTTCCTATTCCTGGGATTAGATCAGACTCTGAAAAAGATATAGTTATTATAAACTTTGTTTATATTTAAACTTTTTTATTTATAATTCTAATTAAGATAGACTTAAATGAGTTTTATTTATATTTCTATGTTTGTTAATAACTTGATTCTTACTTTTGGTTCTCCACATCGGTTTAATGACTTTCACTTCAACCATGAACACAACAGCGGATATGATGATCGCTGCTAAGCTAGCTCTTGGTATAAAACTGAAGTAGGGGGTAAGGAAAAATAGAGCCAACATAACTAATATTCCTATCAAAGAAAAAACATGTATTAAAATTTTCTACGCGTAAAGTTTTATCAATAGATATGAATCGTTAGAGTGATTTACTTATGTACCATCTTAATTACTCTTGTTCAAAATATTTTTTTATATTATATATAACTTACAAGTAATTTGAGTTTTACTCTGATAATGAGTGAATCATTCTGTAAGTATTTAAATAATGTACCTGCATATAGACCACCCATTGGTGTTCTCACTCCAGAAGCGTGATATACAGCACTTCTGCTAAGAGATCCAGTGCCTGGAAAAGCCTGTACAAAGGAATTACCAACGTTCGCTAAACCGATCGCTATCAATTCTTGCGTGGCATCAACTGACTTTCCTTGCGCTAAATTTACAAACAGCAAAATTTTAATCTTAATACTAGCCAATGGACTATTAATTATATAAATTTTCGGTAACCAAAAAAGTTCTTGTCATTCGTAGGTGTGTATATCATTTACCTCTATCCATTAAAACGGCAACAATTTTTTTGGTTACATAATACTTTTCTGAACAACCAGTTGAATTAGTATAGAGTATATTTTTGTTTAATATGAAGATTTATTCTTACAAAATGCTTTGAAAATAGCCACGTCCTCCATCAACGAAATAAGTGGAAGAACGATAATTCCACTTCCTAAATTCGTACACATATCAATAAACGTAACTGTAGTATTTTCATCTTTTATGTATCCAAATGGAGGTGACTGTATATTAGGCATACCTCCTGGTATGTAACCTATTTATTAACAAACAAAAATTAATTAGTTTCTTTTACAATCGATTTATACGATTACATGTTTATTGGGTTGCCCGTAAAGTTCGTGCCAATTTAGAAAAAAATCTCTTATAGAAATATAAATTTGGTACGAAGTTTATAGGTAATCCAATATTTCGTGATCTTACCGATCAATTGAAATGGTGCATGTTCACTAAAAAAATATCCTAACAAACCACAAACTATAACGAGAAGTGCGTTCCTTGAGATACAAGTCAACCATATAAGCTTATTTATAACTTTTTGCTTTTTTGTACGAAGTTCTTGATCATCAGGACCGATTGTGAAGGAAGAGACCATCTAATTTAATACAAAAAAAAAAATAAAATCGTTAATATTCGTGATAGAAAAATGTTCGAAGTTTGTCGTTCTTACCCTGAGTATTAATAGGATAACTATGCAGCATATACCAAGTACAGCATCCCATATTGAAGATTGATAAAAGCATTCAGCAATGCTTCTCCACATTTGCACAAATGTAGATCCTTTGGCAGATATTGCGAGGATATCTTTTATTTGTGACGTAACGATTATTAGTGCTATTGCTGATGTAAATCCAGAACTAACCGGGCCAGATACGAAGTCGATTAAAAATCCTAAAAATGAAAGTAGCTTATCATTTTTAAGTAACTATAACGTAGTATACCGTAATTAAGCAAGAACTACTGTTTATTGACCTATTAATATTGGCTTGGGGAACAAGTTTCTTTGAATTTTAATGAAAAAGTGAAACAAATTTTTTTGTTCATATTTTATCGTATTTTTTGTGTTAAGAATATTATTATATAATGTAATAATATTGTTATTTATTAATATAGAAAGATAATTCTGTTATTGTACAGGAAGAAATGTCTTCAGAAAAAAAATAAATATATTTCATTGATAGTGTGGGGCTCCCAGGAATCAGAAAATGATTGTAGTCATATTAATTGAAATTTAATACTAATTTAATGTATGTCATGTTAACAAGATACACTAATTTTGCTTACTGAAATTTACATTTTTTCAAATTTTTTTGTCTATAAAAATATTATCTTCCTATGCTAAATAAATAATAATGTATTAATATTTTTAATGTTATGCATCTTTTACGAATACATTTTATTTAAAAAGTTTATAAAACTCTTATATATAAATTTGATTGATTTAAAGTTTCATTTTTTTAAACAGTATAACGAAAAAATAATTTATTTTAATATTAATTTTCATATTGACATTTCATATTTAACTATAAATTAGTATAGGATCGATGTTTTATTTATGTTTATTTTTATTTATGTTTATATTTTTTTTATTTATGTTTATTTTTATTGTTCGAATTAACTTAAGTTAATTCTGAGAATAATATAATTAATATTTGATTACTCACCAAGTCCGAAAATACCCATAATTAATTCCACGATACCGACTAGAAAGCATAATAATATCGCATGCTTTTCTGGTGCGTCCAAATGAGCAACAGATTGATGAGTTAACAGAGAGAGGATAGCAGTTGGACCAAAGGGTACATCTTTACAGGAACCAAAGAATATGTAGATGAAACATCCCAAAAAACTGCCATACAATCCGTACTGTAATATTTCGGACTTTAATTACTGACTATGAAACGTTAACTTAATTTTATTGTTAGTTGAGGAAGAATCATCAAAACCGTCTATAATTTAAGATGCTTGACGCAATATTTTTGATTCGATATAAATAAAAAGTTAATATATAAATTAATTGAAAATCAATGCCCACGTGTATCTAAATTTTTTAAATATTTATCACGCACGAATTAAAATATAATTTATTAACTGTTAATTTATACATTTTGTTTGTTATTTATTATATCAGATGAATAAATAATTTTTATCGCCTCGAATAAAAAGAAAAAAAAATTAAATACAAACAATTAAAACATTACAATAAGAAAGATATCTGAGCTAGTAATAGTTGTTGGGCCACTCGGTTAATATATTCAGTAATTAAAAAATTAAAAAATCGAGAGAAATAATTAACACGACTAAAACATGTTTTGCAACTTTTCTTTTATAGATATTATGAAGTAGCATAAATTTATAAATAATTTTTATATGATAGAATGGCTTAGTTTACCTCTGTCGGTAGCCCAGCTACATTTGCGTACGCAAGTGATTGTGGAATAACAGTCAATCCTACAGTAATACCGGCAACCAGATCTCCAAGTGCATCGTGATTGTTATAACGTGGCAACCAACTTAAAATTGGTAACCTTCTATAAAGTTTTTTCTTGGTGCAAGTGAATTTGACCCAACGATTCGCGTATCGTAATGTCGTGTCCAAAAAGTTATTCTTTCGCTTTGCGCCATTGTCCCCTGGCTCTTCGATCACTGCGATAAATAATAATAAAAATATAAAAGATGTCCTAAAAGTCACTTTACCGAGAAAAGAAAAACGAAACGAAAAATTAATATAAAAGGATTTATCAGTAAAATTAAAGTATGATTTGTTTTTATTTCAATATAAGAACTTCCAATTAGCGTTGTGTTAAAACAGTATGGTTTCATTTCAAATATCTACTAAAATAAACATTTTTAATCATTCGATTCGGTAAAGCAACTTTCGGGATACCCCATATATAGTTGTATATATTGTATTTAGTACAAGTATAATAGCATATATCTATATATATACGTAAATATAGTATAAGTACAGTAGATGCAATCCTTTTATATAAACAAATTTATATATATAAATTATTTGTATATAAAAATATCAATGACCTTGAAATCTCTAAAAAAAGATTACTTAAATACAAATTCAGTATTTAACTCGAATTGATATTTTCTTATTTGAAATTGAAAAAATTTCTCTTTTTAAAAATTATCTGTTATCTTTAAAAGCAACAAAAGTTATTTTAAGTACTTGAGTTAAATAAAATCGCCTATGTGTAAAGATGTGAAAGATAAAATTGTTCAAATTGGTTAAGTATCATAATTTATAAAAAAACGTTTAAAAGAAAAAGAAATAATCTATCAGTTTGCCTGTTGTAATTTACGGTGATTTCAATGCCGGGTCATCTCGGTCGAACGTGATCCTGTTATATATACATCTATAACATTTTCGATACTTACTTTTGTGACATCCTCGCAGCATGAGGAAATGAAAATTATGTTTTACTGCTAAAACGTTAATTTTAAACGATCAACGTGAATCGCGTTGCACTGATTCATGAAGAACGTTTTCTCACTTCCGCGGTTAACTTTTTTGAAAGTTTTTATTGTTAAAAAAAAAAGGAAGAAAAAAAACATAAACATGTACTATTATATAGTTAGATATATAGATACTTACAGATAAAGTCCGACGAGCCTTGTATCTCGCGATGGATGCTGTGCAAATTTTTAATTACTTCCTTTGTACAAGCAACGTTTAAGTTATCTTCGCTCGTTTTCTCAGAACAGTGTACGTAAGCACCGTTATCGTTTCCCGTCTTTTGATCGTCAATATCGTTACCTTCCTTCATCCTGCATCAATAAGGAAAATAAGTGTTAATATCGAGTGGCAATTATTAGGCCCTAATATATGAATGATTGGATTGATTGATAATAATACCTTTCCAGATGGAAAAACTACGTACAATCTGCATATCACTATGTTCAGGCCTGTAAATATAATAAAATTCATTTGATTTGTTTATAACCGTATTATGTCATATGTAGTAATAGTATAGTCATGGTTTATTATTCACCTTTTAGTATTAAAAGAAGTACAATATATTACCAATCATAAAATTAAACTGTTTCATGAATATTTTTTATATTCACTAACATTTATTAAAATATCGATCAAATTTATATTTTATTATTTTCGTAAGAAAATCTTTTCGTCAATAGAGTCAAATGTAATCGTTTACGATGAATACAGATATATCTTAGGTTAGTAATGGGTGATTATGTGTTATTAAAGGGGTCGCGGGGTTGAGGGAGTAGTAACTTGATAAATGATATTTTACTAGAAAAATTTTTTTTCCATTTAATCTAAGGAAAGTTAAGATTTATGCGTATACGTGTAACTTTCACGAACTAAGTGAAAGCTTATGCATTGAAATTCATTCAATATGATTGCGATTATTTATGTGATAAAAATTAATAATATTTGTTTATATCTTATTTTTTTATTTTTTTAATATGAAAAGTCAACTTAACGTTGCATAAATCAAGTAAAAATTAGTGAAAAGTTTCATTGGAATTAACGATACAATTGCATCGATTGTATACATATTTATGTAACATTTTTCTAAGGATTTTATTAACAATCAACGTAGTAATTGCAGATAGAAATTTACGAAATATTCTTTTGAGAATCTACAAAATTAGTATTACGATTGCATCAATTATATAGAAATTTATACAATATTTTTTACGAAGAAATAATATAGCAACTGGATAAACAAGATAAAAAATTTAGAAAAAATTTACACAGAGATATGAGAACTCAATGTAATGATTATATCAATTGCATAATAATTTATGGAAAATTTGTTTAATAATTTATTAAATCAATATAACCATTAAATTAATTATATATACATTTATGATACACTTTTTCAAGTATGTGAAGAATCATCTCAGCAACTGAATAAATCAAATAGAAATTAATCAAACATTTATCCCAAGATACGAGAACTCAATCCAATGATTGTATCAATTAGATATAAATTTAGAAAAAATTTCTTAAGGAATCTAAAAAATCAGTATTTATTATATAAATATTTATGAAAAATATTTGTAGGTACATGTATGAAAAATCCATATTCCAATTAAATGATCCAGATAAAAATTTCTGAAGAATTCATGCAGGAATTTGAAGAATCGATAGAACGATTGTATAAATTATACAGAAATGAAAATGCAGTACAACGATTACATTGCACATATACAAATTTATTACCCATTTTTTTCAATATTAGAAATATCACTAATTAATGATTACAACGGAAATGGATAAAAATAAATATGAAATATTATTATAATAGTATGATTACGAGAAGAACAATGCATAGAATCTGATCATACCGTCATACTTATTGGACATATCAATAATTGATGTTAACGCGATTCCTGTATCGAATGCCGGTTATCAAACGATAGAAATAGGATACTTGTTCGCACAAACTAAGTCGGTTATAACTGCGATAGTGAATATATAAAACATCAATGTATATACACGTACATGGCCGCGTTACGTGAAGTCTAGTTATAGGAATGGATATACATCTGCATTGTGAGGGACGGGTTGGTTTCATAAGTTTCAGATTTTATCCCTCTGCTATGCGCAGATCAATACCACGCAATTTTATTTTCTAAGACCATAGTTACTTGATAAACTCAATATATATTAATATACATAATTATTTTTGTGCACACAATACGCTAATATTGTTTGACCAGAAATACCTTAGTTACCCTGTATATATACTATACAATGTTATATTGGTAGAACCTTAAATACTTGAAATAAACACAATACAATGAATCACAGGAATATTTGTCACACTACTGTCAATTTTAAACAATTTATATCAACTTGTAATAGAATTTTTCCAAATTTTTATAAAAAAGAAAAATATTTTATGATTATTAAACTTTTAGATTGATATAAATTTTATTGCTACGAAGTATTCTATTATAAGGAAGATAAAATTGTACGTAACTGATAAAAAAGTTGGTCTTATAAGATATGCCTAATTATATCAAAAACATTATAAAATGCAAGAGAAGATAAACCAAGTACAAAATAACAATTGCATTTTTATTATATCTTGAGTAGGTATGAATATTCTTGTGAGATCAATTTTTTATTATTCATGTAAAATTATATTTTTCTAAAAATACAATTTTTCGCTACTATAAAATTTATATCAATTAGAAAGTAATATTAGTTTCTGTGTATAAAAATTTTGAAGCTTTGCATTACAAGTAAATATTAATTATTTAAAATTTACAGTAGAAGCGGGTTCGAATATTTCTGTGACTTACTATGTTATGTTTAATATACCACACAATACGAGCTTAATACAACTGCAGATACTTGACAGATTGATTAATGTTTATGTACATATATATTATTACAAAAAAAAAATATTCGCATTATCTGTGAAACCTGTTTTCAAATTAATTCAACTTTTATCAGTATAATAAACTCATTAAATACGTATCATTCTTATACATATGTATATATTTCTACCACCTACTACTGTTCGTGTTTTTTATTCTTTACTAAGAATTGATAATAATCAATTCTAATCTATAAATCTTATTAAACTTGTTTTCCTCTCACACCGATCTTGATTTTCAATTATATAGTGAGTTCCATATTTCTAACATGTTTATTGTGATTACACAGATATAATACTATTAACTTATATGGTATAAAATTGATTTACTACTAAATATCATTAAACATAATATCTATTCACACGATAAATATATTCTTTTATTAATAATAATTGTACATATTTTTCTAGTCCGAACAAAATAGTGGTATTTCCACTGATGTAACATATGTTGATATTACCTCAGATCAAGTTTTTTATTAGCATATATTAGTAAGCACATCATGTGATACGTTTGTATATATGTACCTAATATTCTACTACATAATTTTGCATAGAATAATTAGAATTATTTTAATGAGTTTAATAAATTAATTCTAATCTCTGTTATCAAAATTTGTTATTAACTCGTATTAGATTTGTGATATGGTATATATTACATAATATATTTATATTTTTATATTAATTCATATCAAATACTGTATTACCCCATACCTATATTATTTATTTATTATAATATATTATACTATATGTTTTATATACTATACTATAATATATGTATTACATATACTGTCTATACTTTATATTTTGTGTATACTATATATACTATGTACGATACAGTTCGTACAATATAGTTTAGTATAGTATAGTAAATATATTTAATATATATTTATATATTAAATGTTAATATCCCGAATGGAAATATTTTCTAATAAATTTCTACCGACGATTCAACGATGTTTATTAGCCAATGATATTCCGCTTTAACATCGCTCGTCAACTCTTGATCAACAAACTGTATAGCAATTTTCAAATCACGCGACGTTCCTCTCTCTTCTTTCCCCGATAAAATATGCGCATTTAATGGCAATATGACCACTTAATGGATCATGCGATCGCGCTTAAAAGCATCTCATCGGCTTACAATCGGCTTCGGTACTTCACATAAATCAATTCTAATGTTCTGAATATTAAAAGATTATTATGCGTCATACATAAAAAGTATACTTTTATCAAACAGCAAAATTTTTCTCTTGGTTTATTCTTACTTTTCTTTCTATTTTTTTCTTTTTATTTTTTTTCCTGAATCTTTTTTATTCCATTCGTTATATATCATTGACCATTAAAAGATAATTTATTCATTTTTAAGTTTACTTTTCGTGAAAAGTTTAGAAGAAAAAGGAAACTAAACGATATCTGTTGTAGAAAAATATTCGTTAAAATTTTTAAAGAAATAACAACATACGCGCGCGTAAACTATGTATCGTCGAATGTTAAAAGCTCATTTAAAAGTAAATGTTTCTTTTCTTCTTTTCTTTTTGTTGACACGACCGAGTGACGCGAACAGTTTTATATTAAAATTTCAATATATAGAAGAAGAAAAAATAAATAATAATAATAATATTTTAAATTAGTTGATTATTATTTGTTATCAATCGTTAACTATCGGTCATCATAAAACGTTAATTACCGAGTCGTAGTTCATAAAAATATATAGGACGAATGGATCGTTACGTTTAGAACAACTGAGTGTAGAAAAGATAATTAATATTTTTTGTATTATAAAACTACGAATTCAAAGGAAACGTTTATAATTTCTAATTAAATATATTTTGCCGAATTATATATATATATATATATATACCAAACTGCAATTTCAACAAAAAAAAAATTAAAAAACGAAAAAATATGAAATAATATTTTTCTATGTCCAATTATAAATGAATCAGAAGAATTTCGAGAAGATTGTAGAACCCAATCAAAAGCATACTTATTTCAATTAAAGCCCAACTCAATCTGTTGTCTAGGAAAATAATGTGTCAACGTAAATTCGTTCTACTCTGAGTAATACATTGTATTATAGTAATTTTCATAAAAACTATATATCTTGGTGGAATAAGAAACTGTATTTATAATAAACGAACTAAATATCAAGAGAGACAAAAAATAAAGGATCCTATAAACGAGATGCAAAGGAAGAAGAAGAAGAAGAAGAAGAAGAAGAAAAAGAATAATAATACAAAAAAGAGAAGAAATTCTCGCATGAATTTGCATCGAAACAAGTTTCTGAGATAAACTGTTATAGGAAAAAAAGAGAATAAAAAAAAAGAAACGTAACATATTTTCTTACCTCTGAGCTCCGTAGTTCACGTCGGAACTTCTATTTCTTCATAATAAAATAGTTTCGTTGATCCTTTAATGGCTTCATCCCCGTTACAATGATTCAATCTCACCTTCTACTTTTTTTTTATTAATTATATATACATAAGTATATATATATATATATATATATATGTATATATTTATATTTTTTTTTTTAATAAAAAATCACTCTCGTTTACCAGATTTCTCTTTTTTTTTCTAGAGAAAAATAGTGCAAAAATTAATGTTGCATTTTGGTCTTCTGGATATCTCACGACGTTAAGAAATTCGTGAGAATATAAAATGGAGAACGAAAGGACGCACTGTGACACGTAAACAGAAATTTAGTTGGAGAAAAAATAAAAAAAAAATAAAATAAGAAAGAAAAATGAAATAAACGTATGGAAGTATCTAAAGAGAATCCGAAAGACGACGTCCACGACTTGCGCAGACAAAGCGAAGATGAAACTAAGTTAGCAACGAGTCCTACTGAGACGTTTAAACGCACCGCGTTATTTGGCCACTTCACGAACCTCTCCATTCTGGTGACATAACTGAACTCCCACTTCGATCCTTTCGAAGTCTCCACCCCTTTTACAAAGTCGTAACGTTGCTGGAAAACGGTACACGTTGTATGTAGTTGTATGTGTGATTACGCGCGCGCGCGCGCGCGTACATATAGGTGTGTGTGTGTGTGTGTGGCCAACGTAGAACGTGGGGATGAATGCGATGATCATGATCGAAGAAATAACAGAGCTAGAGAGAGAAAGAGAGAGAGAGAGATATATTGAAATTGAATAATTTAATCCATATTTAATATAAAATATCGGTTAATGATAAATATTATTAATATGATTTTAATTTGTATGTTTTTGATTTTTTATATGCATCTGTTTATACAATCGCGAAAAATACTTTATATGTCATTTATATGATAAAAAAGTTAATTTTAATATGATCGATGCAAAAAAAATAGATATATTTTAATTTATTCAATATCAAGTACAAAATAATATTTAATGGTCAATATCATTGATATAATTTTAATTTAAAAGTTAATGATTTCTTTTATGTTGAGTTTTGTATGTTTCTATGTTTACTACTCAATCACGTATTTGTTAACTTATACAATCACAAAATTGTTAGCTTATTTGGAAAAACCAATTAATTTTAAGTTTAAATAGAAAGATTGATCAATTTAATTGATATTTAATATGCAACATTAGTTAATGTCACTAATATATAGTAGTTAATATCACTAATATATTTTGAATTAAAAATTTTATAAGTTATTTATGTTAATATTTTTATATTGAAATTTGTATTCCTTTATGTTTACTCAAATGTAATAATTCATTTACATGTAAGTTATATAATTAGAAATATAATAATTTTTCTATTTATGTGTGCAATTTGGTCGATATTGTTTAAATTTTAATAAGAAAGGTGCATGAAAGAATTTATCTATGCGTAATTATTGTTTTATTATAAGTGAAAAATTAAGATATTATTTTTTTGTTCAATCATGAAGATTTGTACAAATCAAAGAGGTCATTGCGTATGTTGAAATTGAATTAATGTAAGATTAATTAAAATATTGATTCTTTTTTGTTATCGTTGATATACTATCGTTAAATTAGGATTAATAAATTTAGGTATTCGTTTTATGATAACAAAAGAATATAATACTAAAATGTCCAAACTAAATGTTGAAAAAGCATTACTTTTTATATACTTTATTAGGAAACATAAAATAGTTGATTTATGAAGATTTAAAAAATGTGTTAACTCCTTAGATACTTAATAATAACTAATTAACAATAGCGTATTGTTCCGAAAAAAACATTTATCATTGAAAGCACATGATATGTACATAAGAATATAGTATTCTCTAGTACTAATGATATAAAACGATAAAAGAACTTCCATTTTAATTGATGATTCACGTGAACATAATTGGTATGGTTGGAAACGTTTCGCGGAACATAAAAAAAGAAGCGTCTACGGGAAATAAGAAAGAGAGGAGAGACGAGAGAGAGAGTTTTCGAAATTTAGAAAGAATATATTCTTTAAAATATATATTCTTTCAAAAGATTGTAAAAAAGATAATCAAGATTAGAGACGATTTCTAAAACTTTCTAAATTTTGCTTGTCATTGATAGAATTTATTATTAATGATTTTAAAATTGATATACACGAAAAACATCACATTTATTTAATTACAATTAACGAATCAAATGGTGAAATATTATTTTTTATCAAATTTTTTTTTATTATTAATGACATCATTTTAAATAACTTAATGTTTATAATAAACGTTACGTTTTGATATATATAAAAATGTAGCATCTATTAATAATAAATAATGATGAATAATAAAATTAAATTTCATTTTTAATCTTTCGTCAGCGTAATTATAATTCAAACATTATATTATAAATTAATGCAATTATTTATAAAGATTAGGGGAATTTCTTAATTTCTAATATATGTTAATAAAAACAATTTTTTCGGTCAGACTTTAATTGAAAAGAAAAAAGAAAAGACCCGAAACTTATCAACCCCACTCACGTACTTTATCGAGACGAATAAGCTGATTCTTATCTATCAGTACTACAGTCCTTGAAAACAAAATCATTAATCAAAAATAATTAAATAAATAACAATAGATGGTTAACCTAATTAACATTGATAGAAACGTTTCTTTATAAAATAATCTAAACAAATGTCAAGATAAAATCTTTCAAACCTTCTAACGTTAGGTCGATACTAATTAAAACGATAATTCTTTCTTATTAGCAATGTGTACATATTATTGAAAAAATAAATTTAAAAAAGAATGATACATACACACTATAAGACACACAAAGTTGTTATTCGTAAAAATGTATATGACAAAAATAGATGTAATTAAATTGATATTTACTTTTTAATAATTCATTACGATATATACATACATACACATACATATATATATTATATAAAAGAAATTGATTTCAAGGACAAGTAACCAATTGATTTTCCGTATAAAATGTCTGTACACCCGAGAGAAAAATATAGTTAATGAAATGTTTACATACAATTATGATATAGGTAAATTAATCGTTTAAATCAATGTCCCGTGACTAGTCTTATGACTACTCTCTTGCGCAAACATATTTTGCTTTACAACACGTGTGATAACCGTTTCAAGGTGACAGCGTGGTTTTTTTTAAAACCAGTTCCTACCATAAGCCACTTACAAATATGGCAGACCTGGAAAACTTTTGCGAATAAAGCGTATGTTTGTATCATTTGTCTCTCTTTTTCACTGTTGTTTTTACGTCAGATTCTCCCTCACGTGATAATTTTCCATATAAAATTTTGTATAAGCACTTAAATGACAAAAAAAAAGAAATTGAATATACAGACAAATGTGTTAAGGTACATTAGTGTATTTAAGTTCTTATTCATTTGCATATTCACTTATTTCCGATCACATGTTCAACCCGTAATCATAAGAAAAAGAAAGTTTAAAAAATAATATTTTTTCATGGAAGTCTGTGGTGAAAGTGGGGGTAAACTTACGAAAGGGGAAATCACGAGTCAGTTATATAGCTTATTTGAAAAAATGTCAATCTAACAGTAGATTAAAAGCTAACTGGGATCTGCAATTTGTTATCGGATACGATGCTTCCTCGATGATCTTACTTTCCAAGATAAATATTTTATCTTTCATTAATATCGTATATACATAAATATATGTATATGTTGCGGTATATGTATACGATGCGGAGATATAAAAGGAAATTTATTTTTGAAACTGAAACATTTTTATTTCCACGAATTTGATTCATTATAAATGTAAGATAAATTGAGAAAGAGAGAAACTAATTCGAAAGAACATAATTTATGAATATAAATCTAAATATTATTGTACCCCAACGAAAGATTAATTTTATTGAATTTATATGAAAAAGATGAAAATAAAAATAACAATTTTATTACATCAATGAAAAGTTAATTTTATTTAGAGTATATAAAAAAGATAAAAGTAAAAATAAAGAATGTTATTGCACCGACGAAAGATTAATTTTATTAAATGTATGTAAAAAAAAAGAAAAGAAATAAATAAGTAAAATAATAGAAAAAATATAACGAAAGCTTAACAAATGTGCTTTTATGCGTAATCTTATCGCGTATATCATCGGGGCCTGCCCTAACGTACGCGCCTTAATAATCGGCTATTGACTGTAATTAATAATCCTTTATTTCTGTTTCACTATAGTATTGAGTATACGTTCACAAGCGTGTAATTGGTTGGAGGTGTAAGTGTTAAAGCGCGTGACTAGTCTCATGACCAGTCTGGACTCTTACTGGATTATGAAGGTTTTTATTTTGTATCATTGATACTTTCACACGCGCAGACACGCATACGCGCTCAAAGACAAATTTTGTATTCTTATCCATAAATTACGATTGATCGATCGATTGATCAATACCAAGATTTTGAGTAATCTCATAAACAAAATTCATACTTTTCATAATTCATTTTCAGACAAAATATTAACATCAGATTAACAATATTATTTCTAATTGTCATCCTCATTTTCTTCATGCTTTCAACGATCTTCCATCATTTTCATTCATCTAATTATCTAAACTGATTATTATTTTTGTCTATATTAACAAAAAAGTAAATTGTTGATCTTTTTACCTTCTTTTTTACGGTAATGATTTATCGTCATCATTTGCCTTTTTTATTTACTTGCTATGCATATACATATAAAGGGTAATTCTGCGGGACAGGTTACTGCTCATTTTTTAAATAAAAATAGAAACAATTGGTAGAGGAAAAAGTCATATGGCATTTATGTCCTAACTTCCTAAGACATTTTTTGTGTGAATACATCAATGCACTCGCTAGGAACAATTGCATTTTATTTTCTAATGCAACTTAATTTGTTTTTAACCAGTCAATCCAAGATAATCGAAATATAAATGCCTTACGAGATATTTGACATTCTAACGCGTTAAAAAGTAAGTACGCTAGCGAAAAGTATGCTAACGTAAAACAATATAGATACATTATGAAAATTACGTACAAGCTAACGTATCGTTAGATAATTATAGTTTATTAATCTTTTTCTTAACGTTATCTTTCAATTTCTCCTCTTGACGATATTAACAACGAATTTTTAATCTCTTATCGAATTATACTTAATTGCTATCTTTTCCGTGTGACTACAATTAATGCAATCGTGTAATTAAATACAGTGTAATCTTAAGTATCACAATTGCGAAGTATAACAAACAACAAAACAGATTACAGCAAAAGGATAATAGATTGATGATGACTATTTTTCCTTTTTTTTTTCTTTCATTATCTTTATTTCTTTCTACTTACATTGATATTATGGAGTTAAGATTTGCTAAAATCTATTAAATTAGTTTATTTCTTCTTCGAACAACCTATATTAGTTAGGCACACCTCCGTTTCGCACATAAGTAATTATTTTTTAAATTATACTTTCTTAATCACTTATGTATATGCAGTGCTTCATACCACTATACATATCTTTATTATGTATTAATAAATTATTATGTATTAATTTTAGTCAAATACAGTTAACCCCCTATAACACGATTAATTCGTATCACGTTATATAGAAATCTTGTTAGAATTATTATAAATTTGTATAAATTAAAGTTAGTAAAAAGCAGATTAATTTGTATCGTGCTATAAAAGCATTTACTGTAATATACTATATATCATCTATATCACGTAAATAACTATATTATGAATTAATCAAGTTAAACCAGTCTACACCTCATTTCATTGTATCACGTTTTATTAATTTTTATTTATTAATTTGTTTCTTTTTATTATTATCTTTAGATTGTGCATCAGGGTTGTATCAGATATAAATAGGATTAAAGATTTAATTTTTTTTCTTTATTTTATCAATTTACAATCTATCGTCCTTAATTCATTTTTAATATTTAACATTGCACTGTCATTCTATTGATTTTTTATATTTAGTATTAAGTAATGTATATCTTTCTTAATACTTTTAATTTGTTCAAGTAGATATATATATATATTTATTATTTTTTCTCAGGCATGGTTAATCCATCGGGACTAACTGCCAGATAACACAAAATCCCTTTATTTTCGATCTTTCGAAACGAAATATAAGCACAACCGTCTGGGGTTTGTCTAGATACGATTGGTTCCAATGGGCCAGCATTTGGTAAATCTTTACATTTATTACATAGAAAGTTACACATAGCTTCGGCCAATGAAGGTATATCGTTGTCGGGTGGTGGATCAAGAAAAATCCCATGTAAACGACCACCTCGTGTCATTATCTTCAACAATTGAATGTAATCGTTTCGATTTTGGATCTCGTCATTGCTGTCGTCTGGAATTCCGGCTAGTCGACGACTCCATTCGACGATTCTTACGCGATCTGTTCTTTTTTATTTATTTATTTTTATTTTTTTATTTTTGCAATATTGTACTAAATCATACATGTTAAAGTTAATGACAAAAATCAATTGCTTATTATTTTTTTGGTCAATTCGATTAACTCCGATAAAAGAAAAAGTAAGAAAAATTAATCAAAGTTGCTTCACTGTTTGAAATTTATTGAATTGGTCAATAAGTGTCGTTTTTTTTTATGGAAGTAGTATATAAATCCATTTATTATTATTTTGAGATATTTAAAGATTGACGTTTGAATTGATTTAAAAATATTGGTAAATGTAAATGAATTTGGGTTAAATGTTTTAAGATATAAACATATTATATTATATTATTCGATAACAATTAATACAATAATTAATACAAGTAACAGTTAAAATAAAGTTTATTTTAAAACTACAAATGGATTTATGCTACTTCCAAAAAGAAAACATTTATGCATTAACATTTTACAGTGAAGTTTTTTAAAGATGAATTCATAAGGATATTGTATTTTATTGGTTTTTGTTATTAACAATATATGAAAAAAATTATCCATGCTTAATATATTATTTTCTACTACATGTATCGTTTTCGGTACACGATGAAAATAAACTTTCTTAATACTTTCGCAACGGGAAAAACAGTTCTACATCATTTCAAGGTCTTCAATAGAATACAAGAAACGTAATCTTACAGTATTATGAAATTGACGCTTTTAAATTTATTCATAATGTATATATAAAAAAACTTAATATAGGAGCAAAAACGAGTTTTTCAAATTATATGCTAACTCTAGCAATAAAGTGGACCGTTTTCAATATAAATAAAAATAATATAAGCAGTGATGATTCAAATCTAGTCAATATATTAAGTTGTACATCTAAAAACGATCTACCGCAAAGAGACATTAATATGCGCCATTTAAAAAAAATAAAAATTTTAAGAATTTCAGGAGTTTAAATAAATTATATGTATCTGTAAAGTCATCATATTCATTTTATTCAACGAAATATTTTTTCTATACGTATTTGTAATATTTAATTTTTTTAAGCTTTAAACAACAAATTACTACATATACATAAACATTATATTGAGATTTTTCGTATATTCACGTACATACAAATAGGAGAATCTTACCGTACTCATGTTAGAAGGAACAAGAAAAATTATTGTATTTAGCTGAACGTTCTATCCGGCTATCGCCCGTCGCGAAAATGTTAATTATTTAATAATTATAATAATTATTATCAAATTTGTTGAGGTTACCGTGAGGTGAATTGAAGTACGCTACTCTTTGTGCGATTTCTCGTAATGCTTCTTTAAATTCTGTATTGTATACTTTTATCATGATTTAATTGATAATAATTAAAAATTAATTATATATTAACAAATATTTTAATATCTATTAGAAAAATTATCGTATAAAAATAATGAAATAAGTAAAATTTATAGAGAAAATAAAAACTGAAGATTATTGTTTAATTGTTGTAATATTAAAAAAAAAAAAGAAAAAATTATACATATTTAATAGTCACATTTCAAGTTTGTTATTATTGGTATAATTATTTTTTCTGTAATTTTTTTTTTTTTATCAACTTCTAATTTTTATTTTACCTTATAATTTTTATCCGACTATAGACACTTGGTAAATTAGTTTTACAATTTGTTGATTATAATACCTGGACATTTATCTCATTACAGAAATGTCTAAGAAAATAAAATGTAAAAATGAAAATATAAAAGAAATATAAATACAGCTGTGTTTTCGTTCTATGCGGAAAGTGAACAAATCAAAGTTAGATTCCATTCTTGCTCAAACCACCATTTACAGGAATAAATAAATTAAGCTGCAAATAATGCAGATTATTTTTATAATAATTTATTTATAAAACAATGCATTTTGGCAGTACTCAATATGTGATAAAGAATACTTATTTATATTATATAACATGTAATTAATTAAAAGTTACTCTAAAAGTAACTTCGCTTTACTTCCACTTATATCTTTGTTAATATTATTTCGTGACGCAAATTCATGTTTAACACTTGCAAAAAGAATGTCTGTTAAGAGGAATATTTGTGCAACAGCGAATGCCAAAGTAACTCCGAAGTAAAAGTTAGCATTAGCGGATCTGGCATAAATCCATTGATGCCATACTATTGGTGCAAAACCAGTACAAACCAATATGAAGCAACCGATTATGAATCCTTGTTGCATATCTGTAATGAAAGACCATAGGTTTATTCGAGTAAATAAGCATTTAAAAAAAATAGTGGAAGTTTAATAGCTTACGTTGAAAGAGATGCATCCAAAATGGCAACAAAGATACATAAAATCCAACATCCCCAACACAGGGATAGGACTTAAATATAGTCATTATGGCTAAATAAGAAAATGCCAATAGAACTGGCTCATGTCGCAATCTTAAAGCTAATGGTACTATGTACAATAAACTAACATTAATTTGGAATGAAGCTATGAAAAGTGATCTAAAATGTTCAAACATTTCTGTAAGGAAGTACCAATAAAGTCCAATATTTGGACGTAAATCTGGAACTAACAAAATAAATCCAAAAATATTCCAAAGGAAAGACCAACTGTTCATGATGTAATAACAAATACCGAGTAATAACGTGAACATAGATACAAACGTAATTATTAAAATGAAAATGGTAGATTTGATACTTTTCTTTGATTTATCCTTACATATATAAATAGCAATTGGTACTAACAGTGATATAGGATAAAGATTTTGCAATGTTAATAAAGCTATAGAAATACAACTCCAGAAAATGGAATGTCGTACCATAGCCACTAATGCTATCGAATTTAACAAATTACTAAATACTGTAGTCGTGAATCCTACACAATTTAATATTATATATGGGTTAAACAGATAGGCCATTAAGACATACAATGCGACATCATTTTCCATAGTAGAAGTATCGTTATCTTTTTCTTGCGATACCTCTTCTGTCTTATCTTCATCTTTCTTTGAACGCTGCAATAAAAGTGAATGATATAAATTGATTTCATTTCCAATTAATGAAACTATTTAAAAGTATAAAAATATTTTAAATTTGATATATACACTTACCCGACTATTAGCATAACTATTACCTACGTAAGCAAGGCACAGAGCTGTCATTAGATCAGTGACTACGAACAGGAGACATAATATATACCATGGGAAATGTCGTTGTATAATATCAAACACGTAAAGACAAATTGGAGTTTCATGGAATAAGTCACCAGAATAAGGGTCTATACCATTATTGTGTAGGTAAACTCCTTCGGTAACTACAAACATTGTTATAAGTGTTAAAAATAAAAAAGTAAAAAAAGACAAGGCATTTTTATAACTGTAAAACAATTGTTTGTAAATATTAATACATTTACAAAAAGTTTTTAAATTTAAAAAAAATAAAGGAATATAGAATATGAATTTAAATGAACCTCTTTTCCAAGAATTTAAAGCTGTTGACACTTCGACACGTTCGCTAATGACTTTTTGATATCCAGAATTCATCAATAAAAATCTGACGACAACCGCCAAAATAAAATTGGGTAACCATTTTGTCAACATTTTTTATAATTTATAGTTAATCATATCAGGGTTTTATACATCCTAACCCTCTTTGATTCTTAGATGCAATGGTTTAAATGGTCAAGTAAACAGTTCTCTATGTGAGAAGAGACATTCACGTTTAACCTGGCTTTACAATTGTTAGATTGTGCGCATGCGCACGAAATAGTGCGCTAAATTTAAAAATGTATAGACTAATTTCCAAAATTCAAATTTTCATAATTAAATAATATTATTGTCAATAAATTAATACTTACTTTTTTATATTTTAATTGTGCATATTTGAAATGCATTTAAATGTTACGAAGATAATTTGAGGTTAGTTTATACATACATGTATAAAAATATTTAAGTTAAATACATTCTTAGAATAAAGAATTTATTATTAACATAACTGTCACTTAAGAAATGTACACGTTGCTGACAAATGATTATTCATGTAATTGTCGTAGTCCTTATTTTGAATTGTATAATGTAATATTAGGTAGGAGCTATTTATCTTTGGTATTAAATGTACATATACAAGCAAGACAATTCTGCTAAACGCTTGTTACAATGACAACAATCATTATAATATTGTACAAATACAATGACGTGCTAAAAAGAGAATTATGAAATTTTTGTTTATAATGAAATGTATAATAATTAGTTTTGACGATCAAAAATCATCGATATTTGAAGATTTAGAGCTAAATTTGAATGATTTGAATTTTGTAAGAATTCAATAATTTTATCTTTTATTCTCTCTCTTTCTTTTTTTTTTAATAAATTCCAATTAAGATATATGGTTTTTCGACATACATACAATCAGTTATACTAAATACACGTGACGTAAATAATTAATTGGTAATTTTGAATTAAAAATACTATTCGTTTTTTTACACGCGCTTTAGCACGCGACATCGATAATTAACTTAATTTAATATGAAGTTAAGTTTAAACATTAAATTAATCCTCTTACACGGTTGCATTATGTATATTATAATTATTTACATTATTCAAATTTTCGCATTTAACAACTTAATAAATATAACGCACACATTAAAAGATTGTATTTAAATATATATATTTCAAAACCTGCTTTTCATCATTAAATCAAATAAATTCGAGCAAGTGTGATTGTCTTTCGTAAAAATAGCTGCATACAAAATGAATTTATTTTAATAAAACCAAGCGTAAGCGATGATTGTTATTATATATATATATTTATAATTATAATGGAAAATTTATATACGTATTTATATATTTATATCAAAATTAAGCTGCTTCTGCTGCAAGGATGCGTGAAAATTGTGATTTCGTAGGAACAGTATTTTGTTCGCGTTAACTAATAAATTAAGTAATATGGCGATTAATGTTTATAATAATAATAGCCGAAATTTATTAGAACAAAAAAGAAAAGGAAAAGAAATATTCTATACAAAAGATCAGACTTAAATCGTTTCTTGTCTAAAGTTAAATGCATAAATAAATATATTTATAATAATGTCCATTTAATAAAAATCTTAGCTAGCAAGGTGAATATTGCAATTAATCGCATATATGAAATGATAATAAACACGTTGCCCGATGTGATGTGATAATTATGGTTAAATTGCAGGTATACGGATGTGATTGTAACTTTTAAGTTACAACACGCATCAAGCACAAAGGTACATTGTACAAAATGTTGCTTATGTTTATGTTCATCTTATCAACATATATACATGAATCAGTCGAATAAATATATCTTTCATCGATACAATTATAAATCACGTTATACGTAATATTATTATTATTATTAAACCGAAAATATGATATTGATATTTTCGCTTTGACCCCTTTTTTTGTATTTTATTTTTTTTCTCTTTTGGCGACAAGGACAACGATACAGGCATGAGAAGATGAATAAACGAGCTACCTAATCGTAAAATATAATTTAAATCCTAGGCATGACCAATCAATTAATAAAAAAGCGACAACAACGTTTCGTAATCAGTCCTAAAATTATTTTTTTTTAAATGATCAAAAAGATCAAGTATGCACAAATTCGTATTATAAATAAAATATATTCCTAAATAGAAGCTTAAATATTATTCAGTTGAATTCTCTCGATTCATTTTGTTTTTACAATTCATTCATATATTTATTAAGACTTCGGTTCTTTTCTCTTTGGAAAAAGTGAATAAAAAAAAAAGCTGGAAGAAACATAAACGTTGTTTTGTTCAAATAGATCTGTCAAACATATACGTTTATTTATAATATTAGTTCTAAAAATATTACCGATTCTAGTATATGTATTGTACAAGTTCATTCGATACACATTTAATACATTATTATCATAGAAAATGATAGAATTTTGTTAGTTGTTTCTATTTAACTGTTGCATAACGATCTAGGACAGAGTAGTGTTTTTCTTTTAATCATAGTCCCTAGCGTTTTATCGACACCAAAAAGAAAAACCTAATCAATTAAGCAGTTGTTTGGTAATACACAACCTCGATTTGTCGAATGTGTTTTACACTTACTACTTTCCAAACCGTTGTAATCTGCAGTACAATTTACGTTTAATTAATTATTTCAAATTGATTATCGTTGAATCTTATTTGTTTTTTTTTTTTTTAAATAATATTCTTTGTTATACTTTGTTTTTATATTTGTTTAATTTATAATCAAATTAACGTCCTCCTGTTTTCGTGAATTATTTCAAATTGATCATTGATATATCATTTTTATTTTGTTTAGGGACTAATATTTTTCTTAATACACATATATCACAGAATTGAATAATTTCACATTTTGTAATAATTCGAATCATTTCGAATATATATTTTATCGTTATATTGTTGTTGTGTTTTGTTTAAATGCAGGAATTTTTGTAGAAGCGTCATCAACGCATCCCAGGAACGCAGAAAATATAGCTTACGTTATATCAACTTCCAAGAAACCGATTGTTTCCGTATTTTCTTTTATTTTTAATAATCAATTAATTAATTATCAATTTAATGAATCGTCTGCATTCGTACGAAAGAGTCATTGATATTGTTACTGCCTTAGAATAATTACTGACAATTATATATACACTCGAACTTTATGGCATAATAACTTCTACAAAAAATATTAGAATTTTTACGTAATCCTATTATTTACAACTTTAATATATATCATATTTTTATTTATTTATCTTCACTTCGGAAGACGCGCTCAAATCGAACGCCTTTCTCATGTTAAAATATACTTAACGCTTTTGTTCGTCGAGCATGTTATATCGTAAAGCCTCGGAACAAAATCATTTCTTGTACTCTTTTGCAATGTGCATTTTTATATACAAGGTGTCCCAAAAGAAGTCATGGATCATCGACCAAAAAGAAGCAATAAATGAGGGTAAGAGTGAAGTTTAGATCATTTCCAAAAAGTCATCCCATTGATTTCTCGAACGTTTTCAAGTTACACGCGTTTGTAAAAAATTATTTATATGTTTTAACGCGAATAAAGCAAAATCATTTTCTTCGACGATACAGATTATTGAATCTCTTTTAATTAGAATCCATGACTTTTGGGATATCCGGTACATGTACGTACGTATACATTGATCAGAAAAGATACAATCTTTCATAGTTATATCGCACGCGTATCGCTAAATCGTGTCAATGTTAATCGTTTGTTGATGGACTAGAATTTAACGTAACGAAGAAAAAAGTTAGTATTTTCGTCGTATAACCACGATATCGTTGAACGAAATAATATATATTATTATTATAATAAATGAAATTATTTTTTTATAGTGGTAACGTCGGACACTTTGCCAAGAGCTTTCTTATTGACATTTGCCAAAGCTCTGGTTGAATTAGCATGGGAAGTTTTATTAGTCTCAAATCTTTGTTGTAACGATGCTACGTTCGATTTGCTATTGGCAGCTTTTTGAACGGGATTGATCGTAGAATCTATTGTTGTTTTCGCATCACTCGTTTTCGATGGATTTTTATTCGAACTTGGCGATATTTTATTATTCAGTGTATTATCCCTAGTCGTGGATGAAGAAAAAGATTTTATAATGTTAACGTTACCCGACGGAGATTTTTTTTTCTCCGTTAAGCTGGCAGCCTTTGATACGATACTTAATGGTTTCATCGGCATTGCTGGCGCTTTTGTAGCTCTTGATAACGTTAATGATTTCTGTGTTTGCGTTTTAGGTACTACATTTAATTTATGATTATTACCTAATACATCCGGTGATTTCGTACTATTTTGATTCGAATTAGAACAACTCGAGACTAAATCAGGACTATTTAATTTATTGGAATCATCCTTATTGTTAGTACTAGAAGGCACACTTTTTACGGATGATCCATTAACACTTGTATTATTTGAATCTAATTTATCTATGCTATTATTCTGTTTATTAATATTGCCATTAGATTTATTTTGAATTGGCACCTGTCTCGCTTTAGTATTTTTATCTAAAGTATTTTTGATAGTAGTAGTTGTAATATTGTTACCACCATCGGGTGATTGTACAGGTGATTTCGTACTAATTTCGGAATTTTGTTTAGTTGTTGTTCTCATTGATGTGTAAGCTTTATTAGTAAGACTCGGTGGTGTCTTAGTTCTACTTAATTGCAATGGCTTACTCATTGCACTCTTTCCATCCTCTTTTTTATCATTTAGTCTGTTGTTTGTCGATAAGATCAAAGAAGACCGATCTGCGGTAATATTAACAAATGGCTTTTGAATCGTGCCTAGACCAAGTTCTTTCGACATTTCTTCATTGACGTTACTGTTACGAGAATTTCCTGGTAACAAAGGTGAAATCTCGCAAGTGTTTTTATCCTTCGAAGTATCTTTCGTTAAACGTTCCTTAACTGACTGTGGTACATTTAATGCACAAGGATTAAGATAACCAGAACTAGTCGTCGAACTTGAGGAATTAAATTTGCAACCGGATGCGGAATTGGAATAAACACTACCCGGTGATTTGTAGTGATTTGAATTCATGTAACCACCGAGGGAACTATTGGATCCTAAATTTTCGCTGGCCTTAGCAATTTCATCCTTTTCTTTTTTCTTTCGTGCCAACGTCGAAGTCGAGTATATAGAATCGAAATTTCTATTAGAAATTTCTGATACGATCTCTGATAAAAGGCCCATCGATTCCAAACCGCTGCCTCCACCGCCGCCGCCGCAACCGCCACCGCTACCACCACCACCGCCGTTACCGCTGCCGCTGGACAAATTTGGTGTAGCTTGAACACGTTTTGGTGATTTATATTCGTTGTCTGCATCCTTCTGTTGTACTTCGACGTTCTTCTTGGTCTTCTCTGGGATTGATTCTTCGATAACCGCATAAATATTATCGTTCGATGGCGATTCCTCCATTATCTTGGTCAAAGATGGCGCAGAAACTAAATTCATGCAATCGTCGTACACATCCTCGAGTTGTTTGGCTGGTTGAACTTGTTGTTGAGTTTTAACTGGTGGATTTTGATAACCAGGTAAGCCAGGTATCTTGATATCATTACTCGTCTCTTTTTCAGATGTAACAACGGCAGTAGGTGGCCCAGGAGGTGGCGAGGTTGGTCTGATACTCGCTGGAATGCTGGTTGGTCTTTTAACGGTTGGTGCAGCTTGACGCATAGAACCAAACGTATGTATCGCTGGTCTGGATGTTACTTTGGTGTCTCTCATCGATTGAGCTCGCATGACAACGTTCTTTTTTTCAGCTTCGAGGCTACTGAGTTCATTGACCGAGGCAACTGGAATCACCGGTGTTGGGATTTCAATCTCCTTTTGTGGTATAGGATTTGATATTTCCAGGTTCCTTAATATCTCTTTATCTATCATCTTATTAGCCTTAAGATGTTGATTCCTTGTCAAAGAATTCATATTTTTTTCATCCTTTTGAGAAGATTGAGAGTTTGATCTCGTAACACTTGAACTCGATCGTAACATAGATGCCAATCTATTCAGTGCACTACCTTTTTCTAGTTTTTTCTGTTCAGCTTCAACAACCAAATTTGTCAAGGGAGTACTATTGGGTCTCTGAGGTTTAGGTATAGCAAAGAGAACAGGTGGCGGGGGAGCAGTTCTCGTTGGTATATCAGGAGCTGGTCTAGTTGGTACTTTAGATGGTACCAATTCTACGGACGTACAAGTTGTTGTTGCTAAAACAGGACTACTTATTAATGGACGTGCCGTAGAACCTGGATTCATAGGTGGTAATTTTGGAGCTGCTGCAGTAGTATTATTATCTTCAAATGTTTGCGATGATTCAGCCAATGATTGATTTCGTATAGTATTTGTTTTTTGATTAGCCTTTAGATTCGTCTTTATTGCTACGGTAGGAACG
Organism: Polistes fuscatus; assembly: GCF_010416935.1. Classification (NCBI taxonomy): domain Eukaryota; kingdom Metazoa; phylum Arthropoda; class Insecta; order Hymenoptera; family Vespidae; genus Polistes; species Polistes fuscatus. Next base: position 7,096,323 of record NW_025113129.1, read on the forward strand.
CTAGGCAGTGGTGGTGCTGATATCGTTGGTTCAGATAATTTCGAATGATTCTGAATAGGCGTTATCGTGAACCCTTTAAATTGGCCAAAGAAGTTGTTGTTGTAACGCGCATCGACCTCTGTTTTAGGCAGAAGACTAGCACAGGCTGGATCCTGAGTTAGACTGCAGTCAATCGTTTCGATGTTACGTGGTATAGGGCTAGAACGGTCGATCGTTTTTATCGACATTCCATTGTGGCACCGATTGTTCCTGAAATTTTTAAGCAAATTTTTAAGCGTTTAGGAATATTGGGATAACAAGCGTAATAACCAGTGTATTCGTTTTCTTTTATTTAATTTTTGTTTTTATTAGATCGTCCCTTTTGTTCGATTTAGAAATAAATAGATCTTTTATATTTTTTAAATCCTTTTTGTATATATATAATAAGGGTAATTATTTTTTATATTTATTTATTTATTTATTTTAAAATGAATACTGCACAAATCATTTAAGATAAACTAGCAAGTGAAAAACTTATAACAAAAACTGTTTTATTCGTATAACATTTATTATGTATATTTTAAAATATATATAAACGAACGTCACGGACGAACACTATGCCATAAGAAAAAGCATGCATACCAGAATAAAAAAAAATAACAGTGTGCACAAGACGTCAAGAAGCAGCTCGTTCCTCGTAACAGAGAATTTTTTCGCATCGATTTTAAGAATTTTTGTTCTTTCTATTTAATCGCATGCGACAACTATACAAAATTATAATGCAGGAAAATGTTAGTAAAAGATTAGAGTGTTAGTAGCAAGCGGTGGAAGAAGGAAACCATTTTGTTTTTTTTGTTTTTCTAAATATTGTAGTCGTACAAATACGTCGGACGAAAAGTACGAAAATTTTATTAATTTTGTTGATCGTACATTAAACTACTTTCCATTAAATAACATTTTATCGATTATCGAAAGAGTACTTAAGGCACGAGTATAAGTTACATATCTCGACGATAATTAATTGATCATCGATTGATTTAGATTCTCTCCCTTTTTCTTTTCATCATTTGATCGATTATTTTAAAATAGACTTTTTTAGCTAAATGTTATAAGCTAGTCCTATGAAATATTATTTCATTATTTATTTTCGAAGGGAGATTAATAAAAACGTGATTTCATTTTGTCGCTAATATTTCAAAGGACTTTTATTTTAATCATTTGACTTGATCAACAAGAAATGTTGGAATTTTCAATATAACATATGTACTAGTGTGGTTTGTTTAGATATAAAATATCAAAATATTTTTAATAATGAAAGTTCCGTTCATGCAAAGGCCGACCGACCCATATACCATGCGACGATACTCATGTACGAGCGAATTTATATGGAACAATATTCCTACTAAAGGATGCCGTAACGAGAGGATTAAATTTAATTCTATTTAGATATAAGTCAATTTTTAAAAACAAATTTAGTATTTATATTCGAGGCATCGAATAAATTTCTATATTTAATAAAATAGTAAAAATGTTTTCATTTAAAAATAATACTCTAAGATATTAGATTTAATTTTATTGAAATATATTATGTTTTTATTCAAATATAAAATATTAGTTTTCCAAAATAATATTCAGCTTAATGACAAGTATCTAGATCCGTATTAAAAATTTTTATAATAAAATAAGCGTAGTATTATTTATTGAAATATAAATGACTGAAAATTCCGACATAATTTATTGATCAAGCCAATACGTGTGAAGGCTTTTAAACGCTATTTATCTTAAGGCTATTATTGATTTATCGTGATATGTTAAATCATCGTAATATGCAAAGCTACTGAGAGACAGAGAGAGATTCAAACATGCCCATGCGGTCACATAAATATTCACGCATGCTTCCTACGTAATAATCTCGCTAAATTTTTAATAATAACGCCACAAAATACTATACACTAAAAATTACGTTTAATCGATCGAGCGTAAAATTAAATTCGAATTAATTTTCTAAAATATTCCATACTTCCCTCCCCCCCTCAAATATAGATAAAAAATAATCTTTATTGATCGCAATGCGTCGTTATTAACAAATATAATTTTATAATTACGCAACTCAAAAAAATGAAGTTGATCCTATTACAGAAAAAAAAGAGATTACAATAAATTTTGCTTTGTTTTCACGAGAAAGAAAATACATTACACCTAAATTTCTCACAATAATTTTAGGAACGACAAACATTTTCGAAATAAATGAAAAAATACTTGTTACTTTAATACTGTTATTTATATATTAATTAATAGCAAAATAAACAATATTAATCTCATTAACTTTTCCATTGAAATTTCATTAAATTAATAAAATAAATAAAATTAATACGAGAAAAAATACAGATCGCATTTAAACAACAAAATTTCTGATTTAATTAAAAATAGAGTTTGATGAATTAAAAAATATGACGATATAAATGAAAACTATATGTCAGCCAATAATGTTCGATTATATTTGCTAAAATACTGTAATCAAATAAATCATTCGATGTAAATATTTAAATCTATCTCAGTTTGTGAATATAATTCGTAAGTACGTTTATATTATAGTATTTTATTATAACTATTAAAATATTATGATCATACGCACAATTAATTCAAATGAAATTAATTTAATATACATGGTGTCCTGTAACTGGTGGTACAAGCGATTCGGAGGTAATTCTACATGAAAAATTGATATAGTCGTCTATGTAAAATAAAATCAATTCATATAAGGATTTGTTTTGAAGAAAAATAAGCTCAAAAATTTCTCAAATACGCGTACATTTAAATTCGTTTCAGTTCGATGAATTTCATTATCTTACTTTTGAATATTTTGGAGAGTATTTTGGGCATGTTTTTAATTTCGAGAGTTGCAAGTACAATCAAATGCACGAGTACTTGACAAATTTTCAAACTTCTTTTTTTCTAAATCGAAGTCTTATAAAAAAAAGATTTGATTCTACATTTTCGGCTTAGTTTTTTTTATGTAAAATCATCCTGTGCTCGTTTGTACTGTCAGTTACAAAATATATACACTCTGTATATATTTTGGCATCATATATTATATGTATTATATAAATTAAAAAATTCTATATTCACCATCACCATGTCTTGTAATGCGAAGATCACAGCCCGAGATTAGAATTGTCTGTGACTTTTGCACTAAAGCAAAACTTGTTTTCCAAAGGACACAAAAAAAAAGAAACAAAAACGAAAAAGTACAAAAAACAAGCAAATATCAAATGCTATCTTTTGCAAAAAAACAAAATCTTGTCTTACAGCCACTTCAAACGATCAATCTTTTAAATATTATTATTACATGTATATATGTATAATATTTAATATTAAGTAAAATTAAGCCGAGTAATAATAATTACTACGCTATATATAACCCAAACATATTTTGCTGACATTGTCAAAAATCAGATCACGTATACGTATATGCATTAGAAATATTTATGTACGTAAGATAAATGTGTAAAACGGACGTTCAGACCTTTGGTTTAAGACTTTGGGCTGGTGCTGGAGGAGGTGGCGGTTTTTTATTATAAAAAGGAGCTGGCGATTTTTTGAAAGCATCTTTTCTCTCAGGCAACATAATACCACTCGAATTCGGTGTAATATTGTCATCGTCATCGTTCGTGGTTGCGCTCGAATTATCTTTCAAACTGTTTAATTTCAAATCCGTTTGAACAGTCAAATTTTTAATATTTCTCGATTGTCTCTTTTGCAATTGTTGAATACGATCGGCAATTTTTGAGCCCATTTGATTCGAACGTACCGGAGTATGATTTTTCTTTCCCTGAGATTGAGTTCTCAAATTGATCGTAATCAACGGTTTATCAACCATACAATCACTTTTTCTATTAACAATTTCAACTTTGCAAGGAGCTATCGAGTTTTTGACAAAATCAATTTTATCGCTAGAATTAATGGCATCCGGATTTGTAGTCGATATCAAATCTGTTTTCGTTATTTGAAGTTTCTCTTTGGAGGGAAAATTTGTGTTGCTAATAATGAAAATTCTTTTCGAATCTTCCGAATCACGTTGCCTGGTCGTAAAGAAACTAATAGTTTTTTCGTAGATCTCCTTACCAGCGGTGCAATTTAATTGTGGCACTCTAAATTCGCGTGATGCAAAAGCATGCGGCTTACGTTTCGGTTTTAAACGGTCGACACTAAATACGTACGTAGATAATGCACCCTTTTTCCAATGTTGACCGCAATTTTTCAGGTACCAATATCCTATCGATATGAGAGCACACATCGGTACCACGCCCAAGAAGATGATGTAAATGGCTATAATGAAATCGTTTCTCGCTGAAATGAATAAATAAGAAATACAATTATATATACCCTGTTAAATGATAATAAACGAATAGATATTGGTGATGTATTAATTTACCACCATTAGGATCCTCGGCTGGTCCACTATCCTCGGAACCACCTACGCCTGGTTGAGTGCAATCAGGTGGTCTAAATCCACGATTACAATGGCAATGACCTAGACTATTACACACTCCATTACCGCTACAATTATTAGGACACGCTTTACCACCAGACACGGACGCTCGAAGGTCAGCGATTGGCATACATTTTTGATTAACACACATCTGGAATGGATAGAAAAGTAATGGCAATCAAAATAAAACTGTTTAAACTATGTTAATAACGCATATATCATAGATATATGGGGGAATGTCTTACTTTCTCAGGTGCACATTTAGCCCCATCGGGTGCTAAACCTGGATCAACTTGATTTAATCCTAAGTCAACGATTGCCGAACGACAAGGTATTATCTTTCCACCATTATTAATAAAAGAATGACTTAGTATCGCTACTGATTCCATACCAAATTCCAATCTTTCGTTCAAATGCTTGCAATGTAACATTCCGCATAATAAATTTCTACAATATTAGAGATTCGATTTAATTGGCGTGAATAAAAATCAATGTAAACGAGCGAGTACAATCAGTAATTGTAGTAGAAATAAACTTACTGATCACTACATTTAACGTAACTAGATTCTATCCTGTTATAACCACAGTTACCAAGTTTAGAGCCTTTGTTATTCATATCGTAGCATTGAGCATCTGAGGAAGCACCTGTAGGACCCCAAAGTAATTTACATTGATCATTGTGAGTTCTACAAGAGCCTTGATAACAGAATGCCTTTCCCATGCTACAAGATTCGCCATCCATCTTGAAGACATCCACGGGACAATATTCGCTCTGACCAGTACAATACTCGGGTAAATCGCATTCATGTTCGGCGCTTCGACATTCTGTGCCAGCCGATTTAGGTCGACATGTTTTTAGGTCACAACATTCTCCAGTCGCACAACTCGCATTTTTATAGAGCATGCAAGTAGTGGCGTCGCAGCAAGGATTGTCACATTTCTCTTCGAGACCGCAGTCGCATTGTTCACCAGGTTCAACAAATCCATTACCACATATAGGACTGTCAAAAAGCTTTTGAGGTTTATTTCTTAAGCAATAATCCATACCATGTTCAAAAGCTAATGCTAAATGTTCCAAGGAACAAGTTGACCAATGTGACGGACCAAAAGATCCACTCGATGGTGCCATAATACATCTTTAATAAAAAAAAATACGCCTGCATGTATTTGAATCATTCGATTAGATTACACTAGTTGTAAGCTAAAGATTTTTAGACTAACGGTGGGCAATCATTGAATATTTAAAAATGTATGAAAAATATTTGACACGGCTTTTATTATCGAAGAAATTGCCCACCCTTGGTATCAACTTACAACGTCACTTACTTGTCTTCTGGGCATTCGCAATCAGCAGTATCATGTTCCATACCAAAGTTATGGCCCATTTCATGGGCTACTGTGGCGGCTACCAAGCCTACTACATTCGAGTGATCGAAAGAGACACCACCAGAAAATTCGTAAGTACATATCGGTCCTTTCAATGCTTTTCCAACTACTCCACCTTCGAATCGTATTCGCCTGCGATCGTAAAATACAAATCGTCAAAATTCTTACGAATTAATTAATAAATGAATTGAATGCGTATCTTCTATGAAATGAATTCGCATAACATTCGATGAAAATATTCTAAATGTGCATGCATTAATTGTTAATTAGTAAAAAATATAACTTTATTCATCGATTTTACGAATAATTAATTTTCCAAACTATTTTTGGGGATGAGCGGGTTATATAAACTTATGATATATATTTTTTCTTATACTCACGTTAATAATTGAGCATTGTCGTTGGGCATATCATGTACTAATTTTTCTCTACGATATCGTAAAAAATTCGAAAGCGTGTTGTCACCGTTTGGAGAGAGAGCTATTTCATCGGCATCAGTCCACACTTGAACGCCCACCAATGCGACGAATATATTAAGTGGCATAAAAAGCTACAAACAAACATCCAATCGTTTTATTCGAATTATAATAATAATAAAAATCGCTATAAAAATCACGACAATCATGATTTTTACCTTGACTTTTAACACATTGCTGATTTATTTTTCACGTTTATTTCTATACGTTTTTTTTAAATTCAAATAAACAATGTCTGTTTGATGTACCGAAAACGATACACATGACAGGGAACGTATTAAATAGCAAGTATTTTAAATAAATAATCAATACTTATGATACGGTGTTGGATTACATTACGGTTATTGATATCCTTATTATAAATACTAACTAGATATTTATTTTAAACATCGATCAAAAAACATTTTATTGAACATATCGTACTCAATAGCATCCATGAATATCAAATTTAATCAAAATATTGCAAACTATTTCTAGTTGTTTAAGAAGTGTAACTAATATTTTTTATTGATATTTAATCTATGTCGTGATTCGATCGCAATCCATTTAAATATAATCTACCGTAAATGCATAAATATAAGATAAAAATATATACTAACAGCATTAACGATATTGGCGATATTTTTGCAGTGATGGTAAACCTTGTTCAATTTCTCATCATGTGCTATATATCCTTTCTTATCGATTACTAAAACCAGCTCGATGTAACGCGATTGTCTGTTAGCATTGTAAGGACCCCTGATCGATTCGGCTGCTCTTTTATGCTGCAAACGTGAAAATAATTAATGATCATTAAGACGTTCTAGTTTCTTAAATCCTCGGAATAATCTGACAAATCCTTCGATCATTTAAATATTAGAAGAAAAAGGACGTATTTATAACCTCTTATATTATATTATATTATATTATCTAATATTATATTATATTGGAATACGACTTCAAGTCAGAAGGGAATTTAGATAATTCAATTATGAATCAGATTTTATAACAAGAAATATAAAACTGAAGCAGTTTCTTAAACAATCGTCATTACTTACCCTTAACAACCTTTTAGCTTCACTACGGTGACTGTCCAGAACGTTGTGCGGTGTTCCTTCATAGCCTGCAACGAAATGGGGTTGAAATAAAAGATAAAAATAAGCAAAAAAAAGTAAATAAATAAAAAGTTATTTTCCAAGGATGCGATCCTCGAGAAATTTTTCCTAGGAGTTTAAGGACAAAGAGCTAGAGCTAAACGATCAGGACAAAATCTTGCTCCCACATTCGTTAAAACAGTTAAGGAGAAACCAGTATTTCTTGTCGTTTCCAAGCACGCTTCTTCTGTCCACAAAAGGAGCGTGCATCGTGTGGATCTTGCAAGGACACCGTTTCTAGAGGAATATGGTGCTCCTAAGGGAGTCGTGTAATTCTTCTTCTTAAGTTGAAAGAAGTTCAAACGATCGATTATTATTCTACCTTGACAATAAAGCTGTTCAAGGATTCAATGATGTATAAATAGAAATTATTATGTAAGAATTATATGTTTTTCTATCTGTAGCAATTTATTCGTCCTTTTGAATTCTTTTTTTGCCCCTTTTTTTGATATTGTGTTTTTTCTCTCACATATAAATAGAAATTATTATTATAAGAGTTAATATGGTTTTTTTTGTTCGATTATCTGTATTTACTTTTTTTTTTCATTTTCTTCTCTTGTTCTTGTTTTTACTCTTGTATCTTTCTCACATAGAAGTAGAAATTATTAATAAGAGTTATGTCTTTTTAATAATTTATCTTTAGTTTATCCGTTTAATGTATTTCGAAGTTTGCTTGTTAAACGTATGAATAATTTGTTCATCTATATTATACGCATGACATAAAGCAAAGATAACTATTTATTTTACAATTTGATGTACTTTTTATAATATAGTAGCTTGGTAGAAGTAATATCTTTGTCATTTAAATTTCCCTTCAGACAAATAATAATTTTGAAAATATTGAAAATAAAACATTAAAAGAATTTAAAAATTAAATGAGTCGAAGTAATCTGTTCGTTTCTTTTTCCTTAAATAAAAAAATACAATTTATTATAGAAAAATATTATTAATCACTTCGTCATCTCTTTATCCGTTATTTTCTATTGTTTTTTTTAATCCTTCTTTTTCTATTTTTCTTTCCTCAGCTTATTTGTTTATATTGTTCGTAACATTTTTATCTGTACTTATAATTTTATAAACTTTACTTTTGTCTTTTTATTTATTCGCGTCTATCTACAAAAATATAAGTAATTAACTATCAATTATTCTTCATTTTATTTTATTTATTTGTTCGTCGATTTTTCAATGATTAATTTTTCAACGATCGATTTATTTTCTATCTATTCCTTTTATATATATATCTACATATATATATCTACCCTTTTTTTAAACTAATCTACCTCTATTTGTCTGTCTGTATTTTTTTGTTTTTATTTTTTTTTAATTTACCAATCAATCAATCAATCAATCAATCCAGTAGTTTTCGTTCTTTTAACCCGTCTTTCTTTCTCTCTCTCTCTCTCTCTTTCTTTCTGTCTGTCCGTCTATATATCTGTTTCTATTTTTCTCTTTAAAGTTATGCCGTTTAATTAGCTTCGGGCAACGATGAACGGAAACTTTCTAACGGAAATGCAAGTCTGGCTTTACGAGGCAATGCGTTATCGTCAGAGCTAGTAGGTCGATTATTATTATTTGATATGATTTTGAATATCAACTACAGTTTCGTTCTTAGGTAGAGTAATATGTTAATTCAACATAATTAATTATTCTATCTATAATAAATTACAACTAATCTCTATAAATTTTATTAATAGATCAACAACATCGGTGAGAACGAAATGAACACAAATATAGACTGGTTTGATGAATATTAATAAAAATAAACAAAACTTTGTATAAATATTTTTACGCGAACACAAAATAACAAATGTGTGTTGACATCATTAGTACTGCAGGTTGAAGTGATAGAGAATTACATTTCTAACCGTTTTCAATCATTATCACAGAGAAACTAGGACTATAATATTGTAGAATGTACAATTTACCACAAGTCTTATTCGCAACGAGGTCATCTTGTTTATAGAGATAATGTTTAGAGTCCAAGGTATCTTTTTCTGGTTGAATATGATGAAGATTTTCACCGTCGAAGATGACACCATGTAAGCCATTACAAGTGGACAAGGCTACCCATGATCCAGGAACATCACGTACGCTACCCTGATAGTGACAGAGTTCCTGAAAATATTATGATTAGATTTAAAGAGAGTGTTAAATGAAAATTTGATTAATTTTATTTAAAATCAAATATCAAAATGAATATTAACGAATAACATTTTAGTACATTGGTACAATATACTCATTTCTTGTCAGTGTATTTTTGTGCGCGTGTGTGTGTGTCTTTTGAGAAAAGGCAAATTTTTTAACAAGAGTTATAATTGTTAGTTACAAACTAAAGATGATTATTTCTCAAAGAGGATTAAGTTTAAATTCCCCGATATTTGTTTGAAATTGTAACATCAGCCATTTCTCTATCGTTTTGTTCAACTTTCTCGATGAATATCCTATTTCAATGGTTATTATTATATAATTGATTTTCTAATAACGTAATATTACACCTGTAAAAAGTTTTACTCTTCTCTTTTGCTGTGTTATTCGTCATAATAATCGAAATGTTAGAAATTTGTATTTATTGTATTATATTACTATCTGCTTTATATTTAAAATTTATTTTATTATACACATCTACATTTTTATTTATTTGATCAATATCTTTAACATCTTTTATACTATATATTTAAAATATTAACACTATTTATATTAATTGGTATAAGTTAATGGCCTAGCCACACACACATTATCAGATTACTAATTCTCATTCGATCACTATAATCAAGCAATACGAGCACGGTTAGTAACATGAATGGGGTAACCCATCCGGAAAAACAAAAGACAAAAAACCGTGTGCTGTTGACTCCAAAGAGGCGATAAAAAGACACGATCTTTGATTGTATTGAATAAGTGTGAGAAAGTATTATTAGAAAAGTGATTCGAACCCGTAAAAAGGAAGAATAAAAAAAACGAAATATTAATTGTAGCAAAGCGACAACTTATACATTACATATTTATATTTTATTATAAATATTGACCATTTATTTAAAACATTGATTACAAAATTTTTTCAAAAACACTGACCTATTAAACAATCGTCATAAATCTACGAATATACTCCAGTTACTCACACTATTTTCTTTTGTAATCTAATCTATTTTTTTATTTACTCTGTGCACGTAATACGCGTTTTTCGCGTATTTTTATTAAAAATTACATACAAATAAATTGAATTATATCTAACGTTTCGAATGAGTAAATATCGTACATGGAATATCATCAAAACACGAATGAGTACGCTATAGTCCGTTGCGTCCATTGATTTCATACTATACGCAATTGAATTAATTAACTCGTATTCCCCAGTTAACATTCTCTTTCTTTCTCTTTATTTCTCTCTCTCTCTTTGCCATTGCAAGCACATATAAATGCGTATTCATATTTTATTATCGTTATTTTACGATTATGAATATTGCATAGTACATTCGATTATTTATGAATTTTTCAAAATCAAAGTGAATTTTAAACTATTCGATATTCGATTTGGCGTGGGATAAAAAGTAATGTCGAATTTGAATAAAAACTTTTTCTTCAAGTATTTTTATTCGTTTTTGTTTTTATGCACTAAACGAAAATAAAAAATTAGAAGTCAATAATGTTTCGATACCTGTTAAAGCTCACGTACACATCTACATAGTTCGTAAAAAAATGTATTTAAACGCTTTACTATAATATTTATAATAAATGTACGTATATTAATTGGAATTAAGTAATCAAAATTTCATCGCTGCATTGACACCACCGTATCATTTTGTCCTAAACTGCATTAACATTACATTTGTTTGGGTCTTACTTTGTAAAAAGTCAATACATTAAATTTATTTAACATAAACTGAGAAATTTATTTACAAAGTCCAAAATATACATTTCAAAAATAATTGTTTATCAAGATTTTTTTTATAAATATTCTTTAAAAATTCCTCAAAACATGACAATAAAATAAAAGAAGGTTTTTAAGGATACTGGCAAAAATGTAACATGCAACATACTGCAAGCATTAATAAAACAATAAATATAAAATAAGTTAAATTCTTTCTATTACACCATAATAAATAGATCTATCAAGAGATTAAAATTATTTATTATAGTGCTGGCCGTTCCGTTGAGATAACAAATGTTCTGAATTCAAATAAAGATATATTACCCATAATAGTTAATCTCTCCAAAAAATATATTTCATATTTCGCTGAATATTTCAATTACATATCAAAATCCGATTGAGGAATTAGTTTTCTTTTTGCTCATTATTATTCTTGGTTCTTATCGGATTTAGCGGCTTCAAGACGTTTCAGATATTTTTTTACTTTAACCTCATGGTCTCTTAAAGCATCCGCAAGGTAACTAACTGGCCATGCTGGATGTCTTTCTATTAATGTCTTTAAAAATGCCGTAATTAAATCTGCATGAATCAAATTATTCGGAATATGTGTCTCGTAATAAGCAGGATATATTCTGAATTCCTCAAACCAATACTCAACTGTCGGATAACATACAATATCAGAAAAATTAAAAAGCTTCAAAGACTCAATCTCACAAGAAGTATCTATAACACTCTTTTTATTTTTAAAACATTCCCACATTTTTGTCATTAATACGAAAAATTCCGGATTCATATTCGAAAGTATTTTACAAGAAGTGTGAAACTCTTTAATGTGAATTAATCATTAATCCAAATATCGAAATACTTCACTATATAAATGTTTAATTGTGCTTTTATGTAAATCTCAACGTATTTGGTTGCTATTGTAGATGACTGAAATATTATAAATTGGAATAAGTATGATAATTCGTACTGTTGTCTTAATTTAATTTGATTGGACGAGTCGATATTAATATCACTAACTGAATTTTTCAAAATATATAAACAATAATATTCCATGAAACTATACGATTCGTTTGAACAATACGTAAGAAAATAACATCAAAATGATTTGATTGTCTTTATTCTGACCGTCTGTTTATACATCATCTAGTGTTGATAAACAATGGTTTCAATATTATTGTTGAAAGTTTCACTAATATCTTAACGTATGGGAGAGTAATAATTCACTTTTATTACTGTGATTTTATGATAAAATATTCTAATCGACTATAGGTATCTTAAGAAAATTAATAGCATTAACGCCCTTTATTTAATTTGCAGTAATTTACATTTTATTTGCGCTATTCAAAACATTTGTCCAATAATACATCTTATGTAAGATATTGTCTAGTTTTTACGTTACTATAATGATTGGACATTTAAAAATATAACAATTTTTATAAATATTTGTTCGTCAGAATTAAAAAGTAATATCTTTTATAAACAATGTAGTTTGTAAAAATATTATTTCTAAGAAAAGACCGATCCATGAGTTTAAAGATATCAATTTTCTTTTTATTTTCTTTTTGACTTAAAATATTACTTTTTATTAATAATCCTATAATATACAAATTATTTCATAGCGATATTTAAAGTATGAGATAGTAATAGAGCTGACTAAAACTAAGTTTTTTTTTTATATTTTGATCAAAAAGTAAAATATAAAATGCGTGTGTGTTTTTTTTAATATGCTGGTATTTTAAACTTGCCTACAAGATTTATTTTATAATTTCTATAAAAATATATATATACATATACTATAGTACAATTACTGACAAAAATCAGTACGTTTGGTTCCTTTTTTACATACAAATTTGTTAATGGAAAAGAACAATTTCACACATTTTCGTGCACATTCTTTGAATTTAAATAAATTTCTCTTTCGCAGAATCATTCACATTTTAACATTAACGAAACAATAAATAGAATAAAAATTAAATTTTTTTCATTAAAGAAAATTAGTCTCCTAAGAGATAAAAATTATCTATTATAGTAGTGACTACTTTGTCGTGGTAAATAATTTTCTGAATTTAAGTAAATAGATCTTATCTTTAGTAACTAATCTCTCAAAAAAACTACTTTTGTTTATTTCAATTAAAATTTAAATCACACGTAGAAATCCGATTAAGGAATTTGTTTTCTCTCTACTGAAGTATAATCCATTTGTTCTCGTCCCTGGAATAGATGTATCCAAGATGTAGTATGTCGTGTTTAACATCTGAGTAAGGCAGTTTTAAAGCATCCATAAAGTGATAAATCTTCCAAAATGGGTTATTTTGTAATAATGTATCTAAATAGTGATAATGATTATTGGGTCCGAGGTATCTGAGTGAACCACAATTATTGTAATAAGGAAAAAATGAATCAAATTCGTCAAACCAAAACTCAACTGCCGCAATACATGTGTCAATAAATTCAAAGAATCTCAACGACATAATATAGTCTACAGTATTACTGATAGTAAGGTTATTATTATAACAGCTCCAGATTTTTTCCAGCGTCATGTACAATTCCGCATTCATATTAGAAACGATTTTAAAAGATGTATTAAACTTTTTAATGCGAATGAATTGTGAATCTAAATATCAAAATACTTCACTGGATGAATGTTTAATTTTGAATGTTTAATGCTTTTATGTAAATCTTAACGTATATTTGGTTACGATTGTAGATGACTAAAATATTTCAAATCGGAATAAATATAATAGTTCTCACTGTTGTCTTAATTTAATTCGATAGGATGAGTCGATATTAATATCACTAACTGAATTTGTCGAAATACATAAACAATAATATCCTGTAGAACTATACTTGTAATGGTGGAATTTGATAAATGTTCAATCAATATAGATAATGTTACCGAGCAAGGATTAATTCTATATGAGAAAATACCACAAATATTTAATAAGACGTTTATTTTATAGAAAATTTCTTTTGTAGTTAGGACAAATCAAAATGATTTTATTGTCATTACTCTGACCGAGTGTTCTTATGACATCTAGTGTTGGTAAACAATGGTTTCAATATTATTGCTGAAAGTTTCGCTAATATCTTATCGTATCAGAGAGTAACAGTTCACTTTTATTACTCTGACGATCTGGCAAGATATTCTAATCGAGTATACGTTGAAATGTTACTTGCTTTAAGAAAAAGATAACTCCGACGAAAGACATTATAAGAAATTCTTGGAAAGTATTATAATAGTATAAAGTAATTTGTATTAGATGTAACAATTAATTCAGTGCTCTTTTAACAAATTTGGTATTTATTTATAAAGTAATCATACATCTGTTATTCTTTGAAATAGTTCCCATTATTTTCGATAACTTTAATCATCGTATACATACGGAATATGGGATTGTATGTTTATATCAATATAATATAACTATACAATACTAGTAAGTAAAATATACATATTAATGTAAGAAACATAAAAGTTAAAGTAAAAGGTTTTATTTTTCTACAACTCACTCGATACCAATCGAACATTACATTCTACTATGATTTCGAGAATACATACATTAAAAACTTTTCTCTTATCGTAAATATAATATTTTTGAACACAATTTTTCTCAAATCTAAACTTCACTTCTTAATAGAATTTTTGAAATTAAAAAATGAGTGTTCGTTAATAGAAAACTTCAAATAGAAAATATAATTGGTAAGCAATGCAAAATTTGTAAAGACAAATAGGATTTGAATATAACGGATGACGAACGTCAAACAGCATCGACCTTCTCTTTCTCGTCGTACCGTTGAATTATAAAACGGAAGTTCCAAGCAGCACGAGGGCACCCTTTTCAACGTGCGTTACGAGCAATACCATCGTGACTACATTGGTGACAGTATCGACCAATCGGAGAACGAATCGTACTGTTCTATACCAGACAGAAAATTGCAAACGAAGTGGTCTGAGTCATCTCAATCGATTTTAACTGACGCCATACATACCTGTCCCAGAAGAAATAATCTAAAAGTATTTGCATGTACAAATATCGACGATTTATCGATGAAAAATCTAATTTGTGATTTTAACTGAATTATAGAAAAGAAGAGAGACGGAAATAGAAAAAATTCGTGAGTGGTTTAATCCAATATTGATCAAGCAAATTGATTTTAGACCTGGGAATCTATTATCTGAATTAAACATTTTATTTACAGATCAATGGAAAAAGGATATATCATAATTATTGGCTTGTATGAAAAATAATATCGTCAATCGCATTTTTCTTGTCATATCTGTACCCATTGCACTATTTCGATTAAACTCATTACCGAGAACGATGATTTCTAAATCTTTATAAAACTGCTGAATATCATACAAATATTTTTGTTTAAAATAAAATTCTATGTTGTATCCGTTCGTATAATGCTCGCAACGTCCATAACAAAAAATGTTATCCGTTTGACATTTCTATCGAGTTAGTAGTTACTCTAATAGAATTGTTGCTTTCTTAGAGTAATTTTATAGGAAAACAAAAAACAACAATTTGACTAACCCAATTACTTAACATAACCAGCACTACTATTACAACTAACAATACTGTCTTCATTTAAAACACACAATTTCATTTAAATTACTAGTCGATTTAGTAGCATTGTTGTTTTGTTGATGTTTCTTTTTTAATAGAAAAACAAAAGACATGTTTCCTACTAAAGTAATTACTAAACATTCGTAACTACTAACATTGTCTCTGTATAAAACGCAATCCTGACATTCATTTCATATATATGGGGATCTCATCTGGGGATATCCATCCTACTGATAAACTTAAACTGATTAATCTACAATTTTTCTATTATTTGTATTAGATAATATATGTTTTTGGATTCCCCAAATTATTTATTAGTATCGTAATCACAACAAAAATGTTTCCATTAAGAATCACAGGAAAATATTAAAATTTAGAGAAGGTCTCATATCGAATAACTGACAAGAATATTATTATAATCAATGATTACTAATCATTGAATGCGAACCCAACTTAGAAAGTTCTAATTCTTATCGATCAACTTTCAGGGAATTTGTTAATAAAATATTCAACTCACCACCCTCGACGGTGTATGGACTTTGTACGTGCCACGATGCTGATAACGTTGTTGATAGCCAACTGGTATCAGATCGGTATTTAATCGGAGATCTAACACACGCTCGACACCATCCACTTCAAAGCCGACTGTTAATATATCTGCATGATCGATATCCTGAAAGAAAAAAAAATAAACAAATGATTATTATACAATTTGTATTATCTCCAATATGATTTGAAAGATGCACCGCCGCGTTTATATCGTCCAGTTGAAGGTAATAACAGCACTGATGAATATTTATTGTCGTATAACAAAGTGAGAAATAATTGACAAGTTGAATTTATATATTCAATCATTTCAAATGTCTTGTATTTTAAATATAAAAAATATAAACTTTATATTATTTACCACCGAAAGACAAAAATTATTACATTTATCGAACATTTGGCTAGTAGTGTACGTATATGCATTTTTCGCGTCTCGTTTAAATTTTCTTCGATTATACTAAGAAAAATCAAGACGAAAATAAAAGGGAAAAATGAATGTAAAAAAGAAAAATCGAAAATTCGAACAAAATGTACGATACCATTGGCCTTTCTTCGTGGTACAGACTCTTTCAATGTCCACTCTCACGCTGTAATCTATTCTTGGCTCTCCACCAATGCAAGAATCGTTTTCGATATTCTCAGCGTTCCTCTTTCGTGACCTGCACATCGTATCTCATGGATAGGAAACGGAATGGGGAAGGGGTAGTAAAGAGGCGGGGAGAGGTAGTCAATACCACGGAGGGATGGGGGAATAGGAAGGAGTGGAGAAGGGGATGAGGAGAGGGACAAAATCTATCGCGAGAGGTCAACTACATCCTACGATTCTATAAATTCTTTATGAAGAAACATTCCGCGAAAAACGAAAATTCCTTTTTTTTCTTTATCTTGTTTTCCATCAAAATCAAATAAATGTGAACGGTAAATAAAAGAAATTATGACAAACACGTGATATTTATTGTATTTGTTAGCACATCGATTGGCAAACTCATTTTGTAAAAATCAATATACCCGTATTGTACTTTTATTAATTTTTTTTGTCGGTGTAAGTAATTTCTTGTTGATAAAATATAATAGATAATTTCATTTTTTTTTTTCATTGCCAGGATTTTGTAAAATTGAAGAGAATAAATTTGTAGTTTCAAAAATTTTATCGTGGAAATTTTATTTTAAAACGTTTTAAATTATATTTATAAAATGGAACGAAAAAACGCGTTATCAAAAACCCCATAGGAAGATCAACGTGGTAATAAATGATTTAAAAGAATTAAATAATTCTTTCTTTTTTTTCACAATAAAATGGAAACAATTCGCAGTATTGGAAAATGTTTACAAAGAAATTTTCTGTTCGGTTTCCAATTACAATTATTATCGCGTTTGAAATTTCGTTGAATTTTTTTCATTCCAGATAAATCTATCGTATATTCTCTTCTTTTTTCTTTATACTTATATTATATATTATATTTAAATATTTTCATCTTATCAATTTTATAAGAAAATAATACAAAATATTCGACTATTTAAAGCACGAAAACTAAAATAGAAATTATTATACCTTTGAAAATACAATAAAAATTAAATTAATAAATAAATAAAAGAAGAAAAACAATTGATTGATAAATTCATTAGTTGTCAGATATTTACAAGTAAATTGATTAAATTATTATGTTTAACTTCAAAGCGCCGGAACTCGATAAAATATCGATGAAAGGATAAAATGTAGATACTCATTGAATTGGTCTATAACTCTTATTAGATGCTAAATATCAAAATCCGTTAAAAGAAATTTGTTATAATTTCTACAACTCGATAACGGTATCATCTATGGAATAGCTGCCACAAATATTACATTTCTTTTGCAAAATTTAACAAATTTGACTTAATACACAAGACCGACAGAATCGAAAATATTTAAATATATATAAAAATACTCTTTATTATTATTATTTCAACATTAATATATCTCATTAGAATTGGAATTTAATGTTAAAATAATAAATGAAACTAAATGCTATCAAAATGTTCCGTATGATAACAATTATTATAATAAGATATTACATTTCGTTCTCAAAAGCAAGCAAATTTGATTGTAGAAATTTGTTTATGAAATCTATATGATCAGAAATATTGAGCAGTATCGTTGGAAACGATTCGTTCTTTGCGTATATAAAATACTTCATATTATTTATGCATTTATATCTCTCATTAAAGTTGGAATAAAATATTAATGCTCAAACTACAAATGGAAGTAATGTAAAGCGGAACGAGTTGTTTGCTAGTTTTATAAAACTTTTCCTGCTTTTTCGTGTATCCCAACGATAAAAAGTCTACCGCGTTCGTAAAGTTTCATCTCGGTTGCGGTAAAATAAAGAGAGAAGGAAAAAGATAGAAAAGAAACAGAGAGAGAGAGAGAGAGAGAGAGAGAGAGAGAAAATATATATGTATATAAGTGCGTATATAGAGACATGTATATATGAATATATATATTTTACATATATACGTACGTACACGTGTTTTCTTCGTTTCCCGCAATAGCATTTCAACGATGACATTACTCTTTATGAAATCAGTTTTTACAGTCGGAAAAAAACGTCTATTTCATGCGAACTTCACAATTGGACATCCTGTCATCGACAACGAAACGACTGCGCCAGGATACCAACAGTGAAAATAATGACAGAAAGTGTTTGAGTAAACACTCGTGTCGCCACAAATATTCACGCATCTGGTGCGTGCATTGTTAATCAAATTCTATGCTAATTCATTAATCGATATTACGAATAATTCTAACACGACATTTCATTACAAATATTTCAATAAATATTTTATAAACGTGAAGAAAAAACTGCAAATTTTATAATTTCATTCCTTTTTTTTCATTATTTTTATAGATTATATCATAAAATTCAATTTTATTTATTAAAGGTTGCATTTCATTTGCAAAACTTCCAATTTGTAATACAAAACTCCTTTATACACTAAATTGCCAATAATCAAAATAAAAAGCATCGATAGAATTCTTGATTTGCAAAAAGTATAGATGCTTCTAATTCCAAAAAAAGTTACATTTGAAATGGAAAACTTTTTTTTATATCTTAAATATTCGGTAATCAATACCGAATATTTATTCCAAACGTTGGAAGCTTGACTTTGATTTGCAAAATGGATCAATTTCATTTGCAAAAGATTGAATTGGAAATGCAAAACTCGTATACATCCAAAAGCTATTTATTAATAGAAAAGATATATTTTGTTTAGTGTATAACTTTTATGGATCGTAAAATCTCAAAAATTTCTTGTCGTTTACGAAGATGATTGTAATATTTTTAATAAAGAAGTCTCTGACGATAGAAGAAACAGAACGCATATGCGACGAAACGAACATGCGAGAAACGCGCGTACGAGAACTATAATCTCAATTCTCACGATAGTGTCAAGGTTACGGCATACTATGGTCTCTTTGTATTCTCACTTGTCTTTTATACTTATCTTTTACTGTTCTTCCATAACAAACAACGGAGGGTTGAGTCCGTTTAATGGTTTTCGCATTTAATTAAACGATACGATCTATGAATTCATTTACTTCACAATTATTTTACTTCTTCTAAATAGGTAAAAGTGCATAAATAATTTATTTTATTTGAAAATAAATATAAATATATTGAAAGCAATGATAAATTAAATTTATATTTTTCCATAAAAATTCTTTGATACAACTCATTTTTATAATTAGCACATACAACAACATCCCAGGAGTATTCGTATCCCCACTGTCAATTTAGAACAATCAACCGTGTCTTTTTACTCTCCCTTTTACGAGTTCGAGTCACTTCTCTACGAACACCTTCCCACACCTATCCAAACTAACAAAGAGATCGTATCTTTACCGTATTTTTACCGTCTCTCTGGAGTCAGTATCACATGATCATTGTTTTTTCGAACGGATCACCCATCCATGTTACTAATCGTGCCCACATTGTTTGACTTTAGTGATCGCCTAGGAACTAATGATCCAACGTATTTAGGTCGTTTACTCCTACTATAATATTAACTTTCTCATTATTTCAATAAAATTAACAAAATAAATATCTGCCCTTATATATATAAAAATGCAGAAAAAAAATTATTTAAAATTTATATAACACTTATAAGAAGAATTAATAAACATGTTGAATTGATTTTGAACTTATAGGGAAATCACTTCGATTATTGTAATATTCGGACAACGAATATAAGGCTTAATAATTGATTTTATTTAAAAACAACTATTAATTAGTATTGAGAATAAATTTGTATGAATACTGACGAAAAAAAAAATAATAATAGTATTCTTATCTTTTAATGAAAATTCTTTGAAATATCACATTCTTCCAACTTGCATATATCAAGCATACACATAAGAGAGAATATGCGTATATATATATATATATCTACATAGAAAGATATGAAGTAAAAGGAAGTGTCATTTCCGTGAGTTGTTAGAACCAGCTGATATGAACACAGAAGAAGAGTCGTTCAGGAACTATTCATTTTAACCTTGCGTAAAATATCCGCTGGAGTTGTCGAGCAGATGTCCTTCTGAATCAGTGATAACCTGTCATAACGTGTAATAGAATGTTACTCTTCTTTTACATTGTCTGTTTAAGCTATTTAAACGAAGGGCAGTTTTATGAACGAACGTTTCTTCTGAAGTAACAAATCTTCTAGGAATTTTATTGTCAAGTTAAATACTTTTGTATCTTTGTATGTGTATGCGCACGATAAATGTTCTTTTGATGTTGAAATAACAAATTTCTTCAAAATTTTATTGTAAAATATGAGTTCTGTACTTTATATGTGGGTGCATAATTAATTTACTTTAAAAGTTGAGGGTTGGAGAAAAGAGAATAAAAAAGAATTACAAAAAATAAATGCATGATGCTGTATCAATGCGTGTATCACGAAGTTGATTCAAAGGTTTTCAATCTGAAAATTTAGATGTCAAAGCTGCACCTCGCTCTGGCCGACCAGTTACTAGAAAAATCGATGAAATCATGGAAAAATCGAAGTAAAACCAGCACATTAGTAATTATGATATCGATAAGAAACGAAACATAATATTACACAACAATTTTAAACTATTTGAAGAAGACAGGATAGACAGAAAATATGGGAAAAAACTTGTTTTACTTTTGCATTAAAATACGAAGAAACATTGTCCCCCGAATCATAGTCGATTAACCGAATTTATTTTCATATATAATAAGTTAAAAGAAAAAAGAATATATTAAAAATATAAAAAAGAATTTGTCGTTCTCTTTATCGATGAATGTAACTAGGGAAGAAAAATTTGTTGAGGAAAAATGGAAGAAAATGGAGAAAGGAAAAAGTTCTTTTTGAAGTTTATCGTTCCAAGCTACTGCACGTATATCTTCAAGACTTTGCTCTTTGATGTAGCTTTTCGTGACTTTCTGTGTTGGTTACAATATATCGAGCTATTTATATACTCAATTACATACAAACGTTCACGTACATGCTTTGTATAGAGAAGCGCAACTTTCAAACGCATTATATCGCCTCGAGCATACACGTGGTTTAACACGGACTCCATTTCCTTTTGCCAACATCGATTTTCTTCATACGTGTATACGTGTATATATGTATGTATCTATGTATGTATTTAACTATGTATATATGTACTTGTGTAAGTAGAAAAATGTAGAATAAAGGGACCCTCTCCTTCACGTTTTCCTTCTTACCTCAATTCGCTTTTGCTTCTTGGTATATTGAAACGGTCAGTATGAGCAACGATTTATACTAACTTAATACAAAGTCAATTCATGAATATCAGAAAGAACATTGAACATTTATTGTTTTATCTTTTTCTCTCTTCTTGTTTCTCCTTTTTTTATCATTATTTTTGTACGCGTATAGATGCAAAAGATAAATTATTTAACTCTTTATTGGTCGAATTATTTTCTTAACTATAGAAAAAGAATACTTATGTAACATTAATCAATTTATAGATATAAATACACGTTAACAATCAATTCAGCAATTTCAATAATTTTATTTATAATGAATGAATATTATATTTTTAACTCGTTTATCACCTTTAACGTGGAAAAAATAATGATCAGTTATTACAATAAATTTCTTAATTATTTATATTTATTTATTTATTATTCGATTCAAGACACTGAAAAAACATAAATAAAACAATAAATTTGACTGTGTACAAGTTTTCCTAAAAACAAAATACGAATAAACCTCTGACAACTTTTTAAAACAAATCCAGTTCAAAGGGTTAATATTTCTATATAATAAAAAAATATATGTAATTTTTAATATATATAATATATATTTATATTCTTGTATACGGTGAGAAATAAATAATTGTGAAATTACGATCTTGTAGGATTATTTTTTGATATCTTTTTAAAGGGTCGATGAACAAGCTTGATAAAGAAAAAAAAGGAAAAGGTGACTTCTCGGCAAACTAAACCTTAGTTAAAGTAGACTAATTAAACTTTTATGTCACACAGGAGTGAGAGAGAAAAAGGGGGAAGAAGTGAGAAGAGAAAGGAAAATAATCTCATTCGCAGGAATATTACTTATCTCAAATTCTATTTTATTCTATATTACATTGTTAACCCCGCCATTTTAAAGATTATCTTTAGCTGAATTTTCATTAACATATATAATATAGCAATTAAAAAACAATTATCTATGCTTTAATTGTATGCATATGTTAATTTGTAACCCTTACGGAATACAAGTGCAATTGTAGTTTAATTAACTTCATTGTTGCCGTCAAAAAAATATTTATAGTTAGAATAACAGACTAATATTCAAATGTAGATATGAAATATAATAATTATTATTGATATTATTATTGGATTGTTGAATTAATTCTCGTTCTTTATTAATAGAGCTATTTCAATATGCAAAGTCATTGTTTGCTAGTTTAAGCTTATAGGAAACATGCTCTGTCTAAAGCAAATTGCAGAGATTGATTTAAACGATTTTTTAGATAAATAACAAAGAATGCCCTGGTCAGCCGAAAAAGTTTGAATATAAAGAATTGAAGGTACCGTTGGAAAAATATTCATGTCAGACGTTCTAAGAGTTATCGGAAACACTAAATGTCGATAAGTCAACCGTTAGCAAACGTTTAAAAGCAATGGAAATGATCTAAAAGGTAGAAAACTGGGTCCCATATGAATTCAGGGAACAAAACATTGTGAAACGTTTAACCATTTGTGAAATGCTGCTTCAAAGATAAAAATGGAAGTCCTTTTTGCATCGAATGTTGACTGACGATAAAGGACACAATATATAAGTTATACTATATATTATATATCTTATATATAGGACAATATAGGATATAGGACGATAAAGGACATTCTTTTAGAATAAACATTGATTTTGATTGCAAAAAACAAGGATAACTAATTCAACCATCAGATAAATATCCAATAAGATATATAATAATTTGTGTTGAAACGTAAATTAATTATTGTTTATTTCTATTTTATTCATTGATAATTGTTAATATGTAGATTTTTGATACATGGAATAATTCGAATTTTTTTCTTATTGGTTCAATAGATTTGGTAGAGAACAGACATATGCTTGAACTTTGTCACTTGACACAATCTTCCTTCAATTTCTTTTCCTTCCCTAAACGTATATCAAAGAAAGAAAGAGTGAGAGTAGCAACGCGAGATGTAGCAAATATCTCGACTCCGTTGTCGGATTTTACATTCATGCAACGTAACGATATTTGCATTGAAATTGTTGCACCCGAGCGTGAATCGAGTCTTGCATTGGAAACTACCGAGGGAGACAGAGAAAAATAAAGAGACAGATATACAAATATAAACATACGTGTCGAAGAATATTTAATTCGTGCCTAAGAATAATGATATTTTATAACTTCTGCAATATTTATTAATATTTAAAGAAGAATTCAATACAGTAAAAGACACTTCAATTATTTGAAAAGAGTTGTTATTTATAATAAATTAATTATTTAATCGTGAAATAAATTTTTATTTATTGAATGAAAATAATAAATATTTCTTATTATCTGATAATAGAATATAATTATTTATAGAGAGTGAGAGAGAGAGAGAGAGAGAGAAAGATATGAATAAAAATTGTAAGTGCAAATTCCGATTTTTATATATAATTATTATACATAAAAATATATTTTTGTAGAAAATATATAATTTTTAGTTTATATATATTTTGGTAATTATTAATAAGAAATAAAACAAATCAATATTTTCTTACGTTCTCTTTGGTCGACGATATTTGTCTCTTCGTCCTACCATGGTAAACTCGTGGCTTAATAATTGTGTGTCTGCTGAACTCCGGAGAAGGTCCTATATCAGAAAAAATAATTCATTAAATAATCAGAATAATAATCAAAAACAAAAATTATTTCACATTTATCAAAGATTTCTATAATTACATAATTTTTTTACTATTTAAACTATTACTCGAATATCAAACGCTAATCATTTTTTAATAGAAAAATCATAACAAATAATAATAAAGTTATATAATTAATTTGATAATCATCAAGAAGTCGAATTAGTGATCTATTGTTAATCGATCACATAAATTTCTAGTAATTATTTCTCTTAATGCTATATAATTATAAATCAGGGAAAAAAATAAATATAAATACATATATTAATACTAATATAAATGAATATTAATTTATTATTATGCATAAGAATAACTTTGTTACATATTATTTCAACAATTTTCTCAAACAATTGAAATACTACTACTAATAATAATAATAATAAAGTATAATAAATAATATTAATAATAATTTTATATAATAGTATGGTAGTTATATTTGTTGTATAATGTTATATTTCGTGAAAGTGCATAGGTGTATAACCAAGTCCATTTACTAGGCCATAAATATCTATCTACCTATATAATATTATGATAATTATTTCGTTAAAAATAATTTCGTAAATTATAAATTTTGTATATTATTTAGATATTTTGGAGATATAATATTAGATTAGAATTACGAGGAGCAACAATGAACTAGGTCGCTTAAAAAGCTTTGATTGGTTCTTTGGTACGAGTTCGTTTATAAATTCGAGTGTACTTCCTCGCATGAACGAGACGAACAAAATATAGTACGATGTTCCTGCGCACTGTACGACGTTTTTATAGCAAATAAGATTGACGTCAACGTTCGAGAAGAGAAAAAAATAGAAGATTATAGTGAAAAACTTGATATATGTGTATACATTCGTCGCGCCGGAAAGAAGGAGTCATTGACCATGGTACAAAATGAGAGAAGGACGAATTATAATTAAGGATAATTATTTGAAGTGAATTTAAATACACGTCTGAAAATACCCAGACACATTTTATGGTATATATGCAGTTAAGTATTTATCCTTTCGTTATGGTTTTTTTTCTCTTTTATAAAGGAATAATTCGTGAACCTGGTTATTTTCCAAAAATTATCATACTTTACGACTACATGCATGCATGGTTAATTTAATCTCGTGAATACAATTTTTTTTATTTATTTTTAGTTACTTCGGTAATAATGATTACAAATACAATAATTGGTTATAAAAGAAATAGACTTGGAAATTTCTACTTTAGTCTGACTTTTCTTTTCCTACTTAGGGTTATTTTAACAACGGATTTGTCTATTTTACGTTGTTAATGTTCCTTACTGAACATGAGCTATCCTGTATATCAAATTCAGATATTAATTGGGTTAAGTTATGCAGGAAAATTTTTTTATTATAATGCTTTTAACAAATTTGAAATATGACCAGAACAAAATTTTTTATTTAATTATACGACATATTAAAATCGATTAACTTTAAAATATTCTTTCGTTCGAATTCTTACTTACTTATTATTCCTCGTCTTCTTTTTCACTTTTAACAGCGAGTTTCAATTTCTAACTCGATCTTTAATTCATGGGTTTAATCGAAATTGCTGGGGAGTGACTAATATCGTCGGTTACGATGGGTAATGATGAGCGATCTGTTACACGAATAATAAAATAGACAAAGATATAAGAGAGAGAGAGAGAGAGAGAGAAATGAGACTTTTATATATGGTACTTTCTATTTACTAACAAGGAAAAATCACGAGCATGGAAATATTAAAAAAAAAAATGAAGAAAATTCGTGAATATATGGAAAATGTTTTCACGAGAAAAGTCTATTTTCTTTTTCATGGTTTCTCGTTTAAATAATTTCCTTGTGTTATTTACTGTAGATATAATGTATATAAGTATACAATGATGCCCTAATTTTTTTTCCGCAAAAATTTCCCATTACAAAGTTATAATATTTGATCAAATAAATTTGAATTTGTTTCTGAATGAAAATAAAATGAAACCAGTGACCATCGTATATGCAATTTTTGATGCTTAGCATATTCTTGTTCCAACATTCAACATGCGACCCTCTTAACATACGACTATTTGGTCTGCAAACGCACCGGATGTTCTCGCCTTCCGTCCTCCGAATATTCGAATACATTATGCACTAGTCGTCGTATGTGTTCTGGGTAAATATCCTACGTAATGCAGTCACCGTTTCTACGGTTTCCATTAAATTTAAATAATCTTTGAATTTGTCTCCTATGCGATTGTGAACTATTACATACTCTCGTGTGCTTCTGAACACAATGAAGTTCGTTTTAGTCGATCACAAAAAAAAACAATCAAAGAGAAAGAAGTTATCTCGTTTCCACTTCAATTACGTCATTCGATTATTCTCATCCATATTCCATAAAACGTAATAAAGATTAACTCGATTGATTTTTTTCCCATTGAAATTTAAAACTGAATAACAAAATCAAAGGTCTATTCAATTCTTATCGTAGCAACTACACTCGGTGGTAATCACCGAAGCAATATCCTCGTCTAATAATTTATGTGAAACATTTGGCAGCCATTTTGTCAAACGTTCCGGATGCATTCGCATCGTATAACTTTGAGTCATTAATGGTTATATGCTAAGCACCCTTTAAGAGTTACTCTTAAAGATATTTAGAAATTTAACTTTCTTAGCTTCAAATCATAACTACTTATCATATTTAATGTCAAAGAATAAACGGAATAGAAACAGATAACTTACTTCTCATTCTAAATTCTGACAAAATCGGCATGTATAATTTCCTGTATAAACGTATCTTCGAAACTTCAATTAAATTCTCAACACGCGTGGGTATCCTCAGAAGATAAAATTGTCTTATCAAAACTAAAACAATTTCGAATGTTAGTCAGCAAAGATATAGTGTCCAATTAATAATCGCTTTCACTCGTTTTAATATGATTCTTTTTTTTTTATTTAATAGTTGATTACTCAATTAGAAATATTCTAAAAACAAGATATTTTTGCAAATACGAATTTGTCTAAACATAAATTTCTTATCAAGATACTCAAACACGAAGACAATAGATAAATACAATAATGATAGAAACAACGGGACTTCCGGTTTTCTTTTCTTTGGACCACCTTACTTTGTATGACGTCAGACTGTAGCCAGAACGTGCTAGGAAATCTCAATCTATGTGTCGCATTAGATGTACGATGATTACATTGAAATAATTCTAATGGATATTTTTTCTTGGAAAAACGGAAGTCGCTGAAGGAGACAATGGTTTCTTCTCGTAGAAAAAGAAAACAAAATCTTTTGCTTTTATTCAATTAACCGCTTGGATTATTATAAAATAAACTTATAATAATTAACATTTTTTTTACTTCTCGGTATAAATAATTAAGTGTCGATATTTAATTGTATTTTGCGAATACGATATTATCTACTTGTTTAAAATTGAAAAATGTCAACCCAAACAAACACCAGCCGTTGTCTTTCTCCTTTCTCAGAGAAATTGCACCCCAATTTCGCGTACAAAAAAAATAATTCAAACGAGACCAAACGTTTGCTTGTAAAAAAAAAAAGAAAAGAGAAGAAAAATGTACAACTTTCTAAAAAATAAAAATAGAATAAAAGTGTTAATGGAAAACGTGTGATTGAATAAAGTTTCACGCCCAACGACGTAAGTGAAATCGTTCGACGAGTCGATTAAAAACGACGAAGCACAGCGAAAGCTTAGGATCGTGTACATTAGCGCCGGTCAATTAGGCCACCGTGTTGATTCGGTCTAACTAACGGAGAGACAGACGCATGTGCAAAGGCGGATCTGCCTTTCGTCTTCCCATGCCATGTTCTCATTTCACATGTGCACCAAACGAGACGTATACCCAGTCCCAACGAATGAATACCTCACCTCACCCCACCTCGAACCGATCGAGTCCCTTCCTCCGCAATTCCCCGCTTAACCTCTCACTCTTTCTCTCTCTCTCTCTCTCTCTCTATCTATCTCTGCATTCGCAGCAACGGAACATAACGGCCAAAAAGGTCGTTGCTCGGTTGCGATTAAACTCCCGCTTCACGGTGGTGGCCCTTGATTCTCTAAAGTTTTAAAGACCAAGAGTGGGATAAATTGCGAGTAAAAAAGACCAACTAAAAAAATGGACCAATTCGCGAGGACCCTGAGAACTTTTCTTCTTTCTTCGTATACAAATGAAACTTTCTTTTTGCACAAAAGTTAAATCCAACAATTTAGTTAACAACATTGTCCGTAGTTTCAACTGCCATTTGTTATTTTTCCAATTGGTAATACTTCGTTTTTCTTTTTTGTTAGTTGAAAGATTCAATCGGATATCAAAGTTTAAAAGAAAAAATAGAGAATTAAATAATGAACGAGAGAAATACTGTTTCATGATAACCCTGAGAATAGTTCCCCCATTATAATAAATCTTTCCTTTTCATTAAAATGAAATTTCAATGTGAGATGCACAAACCTGAGAATTGGATATTAAGAGCAGGTTGCAATGTTAATTATCATTTGTTATTCCCCGAATCATCCGGTTTGGCAGTATACATTTTGACTATTCGAAAAGTTTCAACGTTCGACTAGGTCCTAAAAATACAACTGGTCTTAAAAAACGTTGACAATCAAATGGAAATAAATTCCAAGACGTTCCAGCTTTTGGCACAGTTGCCACTAGACTTAACGTGCCACTTACAGCGGGATTCGAATTAATTGCAACGTCATTGAACGCAAGTGTATTTAGTGAATGGTCCAATCAGGGGTCCGTTTCTACACTGCTTTGCCGATCCCAGTTCGAGCTCGTTAGTCAATTAAACTTCATAATTAGAGCATCTACGACAACGACGACATATAACTCACACAGTTACGTACAATAAACGTTACACGCTAATGCTTGCAACGATAACACGGACAAAGAAAGATCAAGACGCAAAGAGGAGAGATATTATACTTGTCTCATTTCTCTCTGTTCTAACTTCATGTTTTCTTGGTAGGAATATACCACCAACAATAACTAACAACTACTACTACTAACGAATCGATGTTGCGTTAGTACGTACGCGATTAAACGTAATCAAGATTTATAGGTTTCTTTGAAAAGGTCAAGCAGAAGCGTGCAACTGTAACTGCTACACAAACTACAATCATTTATGGGGCAAACAGTGAAAGTACGATGCAGTTTGACTTATTATTTGGCTAAAAATAAGCTGCATCAAATTGTAAGTGCTGATATATACATACATATATATATATATATATATATAAGGAATAACATTGAATTATTACAGAAATAATAATATATACCTACTTTGGTGATTCATTTACAGCTTGTACACTTCTAGTCTATTTATTTAGCTAAATAAAGTGGATGACGACAACGGAAGAAGAAAAATTGTCTTGCCGAGTTCTTTTAAAGCACGTTCGTCAGAAGAACGTGACTTACAATTAACATCAAACTCATTATCGCATTACCCAGTTACACTTAACGTTAATATATTTAGTTTCATTTCTTTCTTTCTTTTTATTTTATAAGAATTGTACTATGAGTTGAGAAACTTTGTATAAAATAAAAATCCATCGAATCGTCGAATCCATATAGCGTTAAATTAATTTTCTCTATCATTATGATGATTGTTAAGGTTTCTATGTTATTTGAACCAATTATATCTGTAAATGTAAAAACTTCGCACCTATGTGATTAGTACTAATGAAGACGCTTTACCATATCGAGGGGAATGCCCTCGATGAGATTAAATCCACGACGGCTTCGCCAATCGGATATCATACGATCGCCTTGCGTTTCCACCGCACGCGGTATTTCCGCAGGATACGTTTCGACCGCATTTATCGGATTAACTCGCACTCGACCGTTAGCAAGATCAATGCAAGCGTAAAATCGATTTATCCGAGCGAAGGTGATTCTATCTAACGTTTGAGCCTTCTCAACCTCTTCTCTCACCCCCTCACCCTCAACCTCACCCTCTCAACCCACTCTCACCTTCTCACCCAGCCCATCTATCTCTATCTCTATTTCTATCTCCTTTTCTTCTTTACTACCATTTTTCCTTTTCTTTCTCATCCAACACCAATACCAA
Source organism: Polistes fuscatus (assembly GCF_010416935.1). Taxonomy (NCBI): domain Eukaryota; kingdom Metazoa; phylum Arthropoda; class Insecta; order Hymenoptera; family Vespidae; genus Polistes; species Polistes fuscatus. The sequence continues at coordinate 7,127,258 of NW_025113129.1, forward strand.
CACACGCTAAAACTCTTTGCACGCTCTTCAAAAAGATCCGAGATTTCACTCATGAACGAAGATAGAAAAAAAAAAAGAAAATAAAAGAACTAGGAAAAGAGGGTTGTGCCAGAAACATTTATGTACGTTTCGATCATGTTACTACTTTTCTAAGGATTCAGCCCTCATAGTCAGAGTCATTTAATCAACTAAAGTACTTCGGACTTTTTTATATCAAGAACTCTTCGTTCCTTTCAAGTATTTTTAGTATATACTCTTCCTTTCATTCAACTGCGTATAAACCTTTTACTTTTTTTTAATCAGCGCGTGAATATATATTTTTGCATTTTTAATTTAATGTTACTAGTAACAATTTCGTCGATTTTTAATCGTTTTGTGTTTAACAGGTTATTTTATTTCTTTTAAATAGGTATGCAAATTTATTTATTTCAATAATACCTTATAATAGTCGAATGAAATAATTCTTTTGTAATTTTATTTTAAATAATACGTGTTTATATTTGTTTGACACCTTTCCGATAAGCTGTATTTAACTAAATGTCATTATCATGCTTGGGTACCGAAAACAGTATACGTGGCGGGGAAGGTGTTAATTAATTCATTTAATTATCAACAAATATGCACATACAACTTATATATCTTCATTGTATTCACAAATATTGAAAGAGATCTATAAGTTGAAATATTTGTAATAAAAGAAACTTATTGAAAAAAATAATTAAAATTAAAAAAGAGAAATTAAGAATAGTAATAGAATACAGAAAGGAAATGCAATTCCTTTCTTTAATGTCGTCTCGAACGCGTCTAATTAAACACGAGTTCAAGTTCGTCAGTTTCTCTTGGGTTAATGAACGTTAAGTGGTGGTTTTGCGCTAAGTCTTGGGATACGTGTCAGCAAAACTAACGCAGTTTTCGTCCGATATTTTTTTTATATGCTCTTCCTATTTCTTTCTTTTTCCTTTTTCTTCATTTTTTTCCATTCCTACCTACCTTATCTTTATCCTGTTTGTTTAACTTTTTATCGTATCTAAAATCCCATAGGAAAAATTCTTCGTGCATTTCATTCTTTTAAAACCACAATTTTTTTTCTGATTCATATTTCTCCTTCGCTCAATCTTATCTTTCTTCCTATTACGTCGTAATTTTTCTTTCTTTCCTCTTTTTCTCTTTTTTTCTCAAAATTTATTCAAAAATGTCAGAGAGAGAGAAAAAAGAGAATTTATTAAAGTTTTAATATTTGTAATTTTTATGTCAGCCGTACAGAAGGAGAATCAATTTAACTCCACTTTTGGAATTATTTCAAATCTTAATAACGAAACGTTCGATTGATTCGGAGCTTTTTATATAATTTATTTATTTATTTATTTAATAATATTTTATTGACCCTAGAGCCTAGGCTCCCTAAAGGCCATTAATTACAGTATAGTACAATGTAATGTATAGATAAAACAAAACGGAAATGAAAATTATGTAATTATTATTAAACTTATCATTATATTAGTAGTACGCAAGTAGTAGATAAAAGTAAAAGAAATAGTAAATAATAATAAGTATAATGGTTCTTATAATAGTAGTATAGTAGTTTGGTTCAAAGCCTAAACCTATGGTAATTAAATCTCTTAATAATCTTGGATTAAAATTCTATTCACACCAATAATAAAATATGCTTTAATAATAATAATAAGTCTCAAATTAATGCCCATAAAGAAAAAAAAGAACCAAATAAACAAAAATAAGAAATTTGTAAAAAAGAAATATCCATGTTCTTATAAATTAATAAAACAAACATCATCTCTGTTCCCCTATTCAATTGAGTGTTATCTAGAGCACCACACGAGTAATATTAAATTGTCGTTCGTTTTTCACATTGGCATCCACGTGGCCTAGAAGCACGAGGAAACGCACAGAGAATTGCAGAGGATATGAATAGAAACGACCGAAGATGCGTTAAGAGAGCTTGCAGGGAGCTTTCCAAGTCGTCTCCCTCTCGTCGCGAAGCTTACAATTCGCAGCGAAATGCTTACAAGCGAATTCAACTTCTTCCGTTGTTTAAACAACGCTAACGAACACCAACAAAACGATCCTCTCGTCTTGAGTGTTACCATTCTACGATCGATTCTACCCTGGAATTTACTTTCTAATTGTAAGATCGTTCAAATAATTCATTCTGAAGGAACTTATGTAATATTAAAAAAGAAAAATAACAAGATTTTCAATTAAACTTTCGAAAAACAAAATCAATATTTGAGAAATTTACTTTTTTTTTCAACCACATTATCAATAATTAGTCTACTTACAATTTCACAAGTTCTACAGATATTATTATTATTTATGTGTTAATTAAAACATTGTATTCTTATTTAATAAGAAAAGAAAATGACAATTATTTATACCTTCGAATAAAAGTAATATTTTTAAAGTCTTTTTTCTGTCCCCAATTTAAAGTTCTGTATTTTGATATAATTAAATCTGTTTAAATAAACCTATAAGTAACGTTATGATATTTGATATTAACAATAATTCTGAATAAACAATATTAATATTTTTTACAAAAAATTTCAATATTACTTAATGAATAAATCAATAAAAATAATTTGGAAAAAGAATTAACAAATAGTACGAGTATACTAGATTAAATTAACATTTGAAAAAACACTACAACAAATCAAACAAATTTTCTTTACAATCCTCGCTTATATTTATTAACTTGATATGTAAAAATATTTTTAATAAATACAAATAGCAATTTGCCAAGAAAAAAAGAAAAAAAGAAAAAACCCTTAAAGCCATAAACAATTACAAAAAAAAATCTGACCAAAGTATTATCAGTTAAATGTTGTCATTTTCTTCTTCTACGAGTACCCTTATGTGTTCGGAACGTGTAGTAGCGTCAACGGGGCGATGACACACGCCCAATATAAAGTATTCGAGTGTGTGAGTGTGTAAAAGCTCGCGTGTGCGTGCTGCACGCGAGTAGCACGAGTAAACTCGTCCTACTCGTGCAGATAAGCGCGCGTGCGCACGTGGAAACGTGTTACACTTCGTTAGAACTTGAAGGACTAGCATATACTGACATGAGAGAAAGAGAGAGAGAGAGAGAGAAAAAGAACGAGAAAAAGAGAAAGAGATAAAAGAAAAAGGGAGAGATAGAAAGAGAGAGAAAGAGAAATATAGGGTCTCCCTTTTTACTCCATCTACTACAATTTGGGATCCTGACCGCTCAGAAAGTTGTGTGTATCGATCTGCTAAAAAGTTACCCAGGAAACGAGGGAGTACTTTCTTTCTTTCTTCCTTTCTCTTTATTTCTCTTTCTCTCTCTTTCCTTCTTTTCTCCCTTTTCATCCACCTCTCACTCTCTTACATTCGCTCAATTTCAAAACGAACATAACTTGCTATAGATTTCATCGATTCGTTGAAAAGCTCTTGGCTTTCTTCGAGAATTGAAAATAGTTATTGTAGAAGGAAAGTATAGAGTTTTTTTATATCGTAATATTTAAGTTTAAAAGGTTTTTGAATAATATTCGATTGGACAATGAGAACTAGAATTCTTAATTGTTTTTTATATAATTTGTTATGTTATGCAAAGATATGAAAAATTGGAATTCTTTAAAAATAATTAACAAGATTGAAGTTAAATTGTATGCAAAATCTTGCATACAAGATACTATTGGTCACTTAAACTTTTCCCACGGATCATAGAATGATCCAGGGGTCACGGGTTCGTGGATTATACTAAATGAAAATATTCACATTCTATTTGCTGTCAAGATTTCCATTTCTTTTCACATTAGTTTAAAAGTGTAAGTTAACCATGTTCTTTATCAACGTGAGGTTATCGCATCAGCCAAGTTCTGGTTCACATATTTATCTGATATAATTTTCAATAGTTGTCTGAATCTAACCAAAAGAGACAAAGACAGAGATAAATAGTTAGAGGAGAACAACGTGAATTTATCTGAGAATTCAACGAAACTTAATCTAAACGTAAGCTCGAAATAGTTCACGGTGTTTCCAGTTGTTAGTCTTATCCTTTCGAGAATTATTGTCTCTAGGGATTTCTCCTTGATCATTGTGACATTTAAACATTTTCAAGCGGTTATGCGAAATGTCCCAAAGGGGATTACTGTTGGTATCGATCTATGTTGCTCATTAGGTTGTACCCTAAAAATAAATCATTTTGTCTATTAAACGAAAGTCCTTTAATCTTGTTAACCTAAGCTTTATTATAGATGAAACGTGTCTTTGTCTTTGGAACTATCTTTCTTTAGAAATACGATTCTATAAATTTGAGTATTTTTTCTGATTGATTGAGATAAATATCGTTAGGATATTTATTTCTGTAGTTCAAAATTTATTTTAAATTCTAATATTATTTATGGGATAATCTAATATTTGAAAAAAAAGACCATTACTAAAGAAAGGTTCGCCATTACTGTTTTTCCTTTCTTAATAAAAAAAAACGTTCCTCAGCCATTTTCGTGCAATAATAATAATAATAATAATAATAATAATAATAATAATAATAATAATAATAACAATAACGGCACATAATGTAGATATTTGAATACATATTTAATTGGATTTAATTTTATGATTTTTTTTTTATGAAAATATCAATGCAGGTGCAAGAACGTTTTCAAAATATCAATGAATTAAGTTTTGCCTTCCTGTTGCGTTCTTTCATCAGATAGGTACTCGACTTCCGTCGTTCCGGCTTCCTCTTTTCTCGAAATTCATTTGCAGACACAGTCACAGCCGAGCTCCCTCGTCTTATAAATAATTTACCATGTGATTCATCGGTGAGGAGAGCACGCTGCTCCTTGGCGCCCACGTGGATAATAATCATAGAATACGTTGGATGAATGAACATCTTTTCTCAAGGAACTCATTATATGTATGTCTTTAGTATTCTCTAACTTTACTTTAAAAAAAACTCAAGATCTATATACAGAAAGTCTGAGGTTTTTCTAACCAAGCAGTGTCAATGTATTCCATGCACAAAAATAAGACAATAACGTAGATCATTTTGAATATTTATTCAAAAATTTCGATATAAATTTATCACTAAAAAACATAAAGTAATTAACATATTAAAACAATTATAAAAAAAAATGCATACCCTCAAAAGACTTCGCAATGATAACATTTATAACTCTTAAACTGACAAATGTTCATATCATTTTTTATTTTTCCCAGTCAGTCGATTACATTAATTTGATGTTTATTCTTTAAGCTTATAATCTAGAGACCAAAAAAATAGCAAGTAAAAATTGATCTCATAACGTAAGATATTTTTAAATTAAATATTATATAAATATAAAGAAACTGAAACTAAGGCTATTTATAATATTTATAATAGTTATGAATAAAAATTTATCATTTACATACAAAATAATTAAAAACGAATAGAAAAAAATCATTAGAAATGATTATGATATTCCAAGTATGTGTAGTAAAGTACCACACCCAAGGAAACCATCTAGAACATGTATGCAGTGTTCTTCCGAAGCTTAGGTGCCGTTCGAAAACCGGTATCGATAACTTTTAAACCATAAAAGTAACGCATAGACTTAAGCGACATAGGACAAGGGGCAGCCAGTCACGTAGAAGAAGCCATGTTTATGCTTGACATCGGCCTTCTTATCTTTCTTATTCTCTCTTTCTTTCTTCTGTTTTTTTTCCAGGTTCAAAATAGACGACACATTGTAGCTACGATATCAGTTGAAAATGTTTAATAAAGGTAAGTGTATATTACGATACTTGAGAAGGTGAGTTCTTTCGTGGAAACAGCAAGTTACCTTCTAACACACACACACACACACACACACACACACACACACACACACACACACACACACACACACACACACACACATGCACACAGACAAGAGAATAATAACGTAATCGTTGACAACTTAGTGTTCGCGTGACTCCACAAAATACGAAGCCCCTTTTTGCATGTCAGGGCGCCACAGAGACACGCTCGATAAAAGCGTCTACAAACGTCAATGACCAGTACTATACCATAGAAAGCAAAGAGCATCGAACCAATACGTGTGGCACGTGTAATACCAGATCAGTGGATTTTAACACTGTTCGTATATTTCAGGGTCACAGCATTGGGAATCACTTTTAGTTGGTAGCTTTTGGTTGGACAATTAAACCCGTAACCCGTTTTACCTTTTACCCTATCACTCAACTGTAATTTACTGTTCAAATTTATACATGTAAATATAATACATATTAATGACCAAACTTATACGTACGTGTTGTGCGAGTGTGTGGGTGTGTAAATGTATTATCATTAACCGATCATTTAAATTTGTGATATTATATATATGCACACGTAGAAAATAACGTAATACAGGATGACCCTAAATTTATTTAACAAAAATGAATTATTTTTCTAAAAGAGGTTAATTTTCAAACGTTAAATCCTACAAATATATTAAAAAATAAATGATCAATTTAAATTCATATATAGAAATAAATTTTTAATTAAATATTAATAACTTAATAATATTATTTATGGACTGTATTCAAATATATGTACATATATTTTTTATTATTAATATTAGAGTTTTAAATTGTTAACAATTCAATTAATAACGTCCGGTAAAGGTAAATTTATGTTACTAATTTAAAACTTATGAATCGTACTAGAAGAAAGCTTTTCGATCAAGGATAGAACATTATGATATCATCCAACTATAGAAGAGATTTAATTGATAGTAAATCGAAATAAATTGGTCTCTATTACATTGATTTAAGTGATTTAATCGATCACTCAAATTTCGGTTATTAAATAGACTTCATCATTAACAAATTATTTAAATATTATCATTTATCGATCAACGATGAAACAAATTTAGAATCAACACTTGCTCTAACATGAGTATTATATTTTAATAGAACAAAGTTTCACATGAAATTATGTTATTAATTTTATCATCAATTGATCGAATAAATTTCTATATCTTAATCTTATCTAACACAAAACGAAAGTAATAAAATAGTAAGTACTTTATCACACACTAAACGATCAGATCAATTTATGTTATCAGCTTAATAGCTTATCGATTAGATCAATTTATTAATATTATTGTTGCAACAACTAATTAACTTAAATTTATTTCATCAATTTATCTGCAGAAAACTACGTACTTACTGTTATAGTATATCTTTCTGATTAATGATGTAACAGATTTTATCAAAAAAATGGAATAAGTAAATATAATAAAAACATTATCGCTAATCGATCGTTTCAACTTTCATTACGAATCTACCGTCAAAAATTTGTAGAAATTATTTATTATTCTTAATAACATATAACTACAAATCAAGTGCATAGTATCCTCCTAGTTACAGTGCTGCTAAAAAAATATGGTACTACGAGGCCGCCACTTCAAATACCTGATAAAAAATATTTCTTATTTTTCAACTCAATAAAGCACTTTGAAGACACCCTGTATATTACATTGTGTATATCAACGACGAAACAATTTTTAAAACCTCGTTAAGCTATCCTGACTTTATCTAAGCAAAGCAATAAAATACGATAGTTATCATTAAACAATCATTTCAATGTTTAATATATCAGCGATATAATCAGCAACAGATCGAATAAATATGCACTTTTGTTCAATCGACAATCTAAATTTAGTGTAACAATTTAATAACAATAAATAATAATAAATCAAAGATAAAAAAAGAAGTTTTTGAAAGAAATTTAAACAATGTAATTTTACCTAAACGGAATTAAAACAATACGAAGTTAATCATTCATCAATCAGGTCAATTTACGTAACTAATTTGATCATTAATCAATAAAATCGATTTACACAACTATTTCATCGATTAATTAATCACCTAAATCTGTATTATACTTCTTCATCGTCACTAATATTAAGCATCATCATGATTCATCACAAAATACTACATTCTATGGATTAACAATGAAACAAGCAGTTTTCTAAAGAACTATCTAACTAACTAGCGATTTCTATGATTTTATCTAAACGGAAGGAAAACAGTAAAAAGGTAAAGCTTGTTATTTAAAAGTGAACATACAATGATAGTTAACAATAAGTAGCATATCTCTTTGTAAGAACGACGATGGAAAGTCGATAAACCAGTGCGGCGTCGTCCTCGTCCAGCGAAGGCAACGAACCTAACGTGACTCATCATCGTTTCGTGCTCACCTAACAACACAACCATACCATACCATACCATACCATACCATACCATACCACAGCACACGGCTGCCTGCTAAATCCGGCGCTCCTAGTCTGGCGCGTTGCACTAATTTCGCCTGAAGCACGCTATTAAGCCACTCGCGTAATATCGTCGACGTTTGAGTACGAGCTACGTGATTTGTTGCTGATTAAACGTTGCTTTACTACCTTTACTGTTAAAATGAAAAGATTCGCGAATGAGTAGTAAGGGGACAATTTACATTTTAGAGTTTAAATATTGGGATAAGTTTTCGTAAATTTAACGACATGCAAATTAGACTTTTAGCAATACTTTCCGAGATGTTCTTGACTGAAACGCGAAAATATTTCTAAAATATTAATTTCACGTTATTTTGTATTACATACTTTTAATATAAAGTTAAACGTTTGAAACAATTTTTAAGCCGTCTGCGAGATGTTTTAGCTATTTTTTATTAAACGTTCAATATAAATAACAGTGTTTATAAAATAAAAGGACGCGATTTGGTAAAGGAAACAATAATTTCTGACTGTAATGACGATAAATCATCGGTGGACATATCGGATCAAATGGTAGGATATTATTGTCCGCTTAGAAAAACATTAAAATGATAACAAAATGGTGCAGAAATAAGTTTCAGCTTGTAACGAAAACAGTACACGTGGCGACGAATGTTTTTAAACTATGCAATACTAATCGCTTATTAGATATTTATTATTACAATCAAAATAAAATAATATATCTATTAAAATATAAATTCTTCTTAAGTTTAAGAACCCCTATACTTTGCAGAAAAACTCCATCAGAATTCAATGCTCGTATATTCGTACACGATAAAAAATTATAAAGAAATAATTCTTTATTCATTCTTTGCATTCCTTATTAGAAAACTTTTCTGTCGGAGCATGCGCGTATAGAAAAGAAAACTACATATTATAAGAACACACGTATGTGTGTGTATATATACTTAATATACTTGTATGCGTACGTTATTTACACACTCTTCTAACGTACCAGCAAAGATAAGAAATACACTTTGTCGTGTTGGTCGTTCGAGCGGTGCACCGACCTGACCAGATCATCGTCCGAGTGTAAACAAAGTCAGGTCTTTTTATTGATCACAGTATAGAAAACTGTTCTATCCTTGTTGGGATGTTTCTAGGTAAACTTCTTGTTTTATTATCGTGTTATGCAAATGCAATGCTTGATTACGACCTTCGTCTTTACATTTCGTAACACTATTCAATACGATTTCGTTATACTTAACCGCAATTACGATTCAATACATCGTGAGTGGTAATGTAAAAAAGAGAAGGAGTGAGTAATAGAGAGAGAGAGAGAGAGAAAAAGATGAGAGGAAGGGGGAAGTCATTGTATCGTCCCACGGATAAGAATTGTCGTTGCAACGATACATCCGGGCCGATAAATAGAAGATAGACGCTTAAATGTTCTTTATTCTCATGACAGTTACAATTATCTTTGATATTGCTCGTTGTCAGCAATGTTTCTGGAATTGAATCCAGATATTGTTTAATTTGATTTTTGTTTTAACAATAAGTTATGTCAACGAATGTAAACGCGATTGACAAAATCGTAAAACGTAACTTTAATATGCAATACTTTGTTTACTTAAAATATAATATTTTTTCTTTTGATATACGACAAAATAAATATATAATTCCATTTCTTTGAACAAATGTTGATTTGAACAAATTCTTGACTTGCGATTTATTTCTCCAATAAATCTGATAAATTTGGCCAAACTTTCTCTTTCTCTTTCTTTCTCTCTCTAAAATTATTCCGTAGAAATCAACAAGTGTCTATGTTAATAAGATACCCAATGTTTATCAAGAAATTGAATGTAATGATTCTTGAACATCTGTATCAGTACAAAAAATAGCACCACTTCAGCAAGAAGCTGTAATTTCTTCCATTTTCCCAGAACTATGCTCACGGCTGATTTAAAAATTTGTTGCCTCATGTGAAAAAAAGACTGCACATTTTTCTTCCGAAAGTAGTATGTAATGTTCCAAGTATAGTCGAGTAAGAAAATAACATTTAGTTTATTCAAAATACACGTTCTATATTTATTTTATTATTTAATAATAATAATAATAATAATAATAATAATAATAATAATAATAATAATAATAAAAGATTGCTATTTATATAGTCAGTATTTTTAAACATTTCAAATTACCTTTAATTAAATTTAATCTAATTTTAAATGTGATGTACCTATAAATAAATAGTCAAGATTTATAATATAATTAAAGCATATACATTGTATCAGTATTTCATTTTAACGCAACCATGCCCCTATTATAAAAAAAACTCCATTTATTAATATTATTTAAGAATTATTATATTATCTATAAGAAAAATAATTATTTTTAAAATGAAATGAAAATGAATGTTCATACCGCATAAAATATTCATATATGATGTTTATATATTTTATAAAATACTAACCGGAAAAATAAAGCGATAAAAAAAAAAGAAAAATTACATTATTTTCATACCTGTTTACAAAACCTTCCTAAACATTGCAAACACCTTCGAATATTTCTAATATATTTTGACTTAAACCAGATTTCTTTAATCTAATTTCGAACAATAGAAATCTATCAATAAGAAACGTAAGATTTTCGAGATAAAAATAATCTCTTTAAACCAGGAGAACAATCTCACATAAAGATTCATCTCGAAAAATCAAATTCTATTAGTCAGTTTTGAAATATTAGATGGATTCTTTTTCCAAAATGTGGTCTGAGATGAGTAGTCCAAAGTAATTTACATTTAAAAGAGGAGATATATATTCGTGACTTGGAACAAAGTGGTATAATTCAATGTGACAAAGTAGAAAAATAATATGAAGCAAATGCAAGGGAAAAAGGAAACTTATTCTTCTTGGCTGATGTAACAATTTCTCGAGATAGAATAATTTCTCTAGTCAAATTCGAAATGTTATAAAGTTTTCAAAGCAACCAGTAAATATATATATATATATATATATATATACGCCATTGTTAAAAAAGCTAAAAACAGATTTAGATCTGGAAAATTGATCTAACAGTTTCCTCTTTCTATTATGTTCCACTGAACCACCATCGTATAGAATAGTTTAAAAATTCAATATCCTTCCTCATTTCTCTTTTCTTTCCTGATAAAATCATTATAAGAACTTCACGAACGAGCTCCACCACTACTTCTTTGCGTAAATTGAAAACTTCGTTAAGATTCATCCGCTTGTTCTAGATAGTTTTCTACCTTTATTACTTTTAAATGAAAATCTTCTAAACTAACTGGACGAATTATAACTAAAATAAACTAACTACCCGATCTACATCAACGAACGAATCAATTCTACTCAATTATCAGATTATCCAATTACTTGATGTTTATTTTTATTGAGAAGTGTGCATGTCTCGCCCCTTTGTTTGTTTTTTAAGATTTTTTTTCTTTACTTTTAATAAATATCTTTTTTATCTATCATGACAAATTCATCTTTCTTGAACGCGTCATAAAATAATTCAATTAAATTTTTTAAATCATCGATAACTGAAATGCAAATAATTTATAATTGTCAATTAGGCAAATGATTGTTCTTGAATAAGGTCTACCTTTTATCGAGAGCTTTAAGATAAATAAAAAACCTTCGCTTTCGCTCATTGTAACGCTTGAAAATTGCAGGAGAGGCGCGTTTCCATTTTGTCCCTGACCGATTTTTTCATTCGGTCATCCAGATAACGATGGAAAGGAGTGCCCCAGAGACAGATAATAACTTCTAACTATGCTATATCTATCGTGAACTTTTTTCTATTCTTTCAACGAACCAAGGAGAACTGTTCCATGTTTTAATGATGATAGCAAAAAAAAATACATCATTAAAAATAATACATTTTTTTGGTCACATTTATTATTTATATTATCATAAAGAGGTCATCAACAGCTTACTGGTGAAAATATACAAATAAAATAAAATATTATAAACAATACAAAGTATTTCAATTACTAATCAAATAACTAAATATTTTAATTACAATGTTAGTATTACCATCTTGCTTACTAATAATTTTCTTTTTAACTTGTTGGCATATTTTTTATAACTGTAAACGTAAAGTTTAACGTAAAGTGATACTTAAACATTATAAAATAACAGATTATTATTAACATTCGAACCAGAATTATAAATAATTTAATATCAAAGAAACAAATTGATTCTTATACTAATATTTTAGACTCGAAACTTTTCAACTTACTTAAGTATACAATTGGACAACAATTATTTTGGAATAATCATTCTTTATGTTTTAATAAACAAAAGTACAATTTTTTTTATTTATAAATCGAGTAAACTGATTATAAAAAATAGTTCTTTAGCTAAATATAGCATGAATAAGAAAGTTATTCACCCAAAAATAAAACTATTTTAAAAAGGAAAGATCTTATGATCCTAGCCATCTATCTATGAGAGCAATAACCCTAAAAGATCTTCCTAAAAATAAAACTATTTAGTGTAGTGTATTTTATATATATATAAATAAATATAAAAATAAATAAATATATATATATAAAAAAGACATTATTATTTATATAATTTTTTCTTCTGTCATTTTTCATAACATTTTATGAAATAATATAAAAAAAGGAGAGAGAGAATGAGATAGAACTCATAGTCGATCAACGGTTGAACAAGATTATAGAAAGTTCTAGTGATAGGTGATATGTGTTATGTGTGTGTATCAGAATCAGTTTATATACCTATTAAAGTAAGAATAATACAAAGTATTATTAAAAATAATTAAAAATCACATATCTATTAATATAGTTCGAATATTAAACAGTTTTTTTTATTTTATTAAATGAAAATTTTAGTTTAATCAATCTTAAATATTAATAAAGTATATTGCAATATTAAGCATACCATAAATGATTGTTAATTAATCGAAAAAAATGTATATTGTAGTTTAAAAGCACGGAGTATAAGTTTGATGCACCGTCTTCTTTGAAATTCCCTGTAAGACTGAACTATTTGTCCTCTATAAAAGTTCTTTTATTAAATATTGTTTATATGTCTTTCCGAACGTTGTGCGCACATATAAAACGTAATAAATAGAATTTCCTTTTTCAGAAAGTCATATAAACAACTTTCAATGAAAGAACTTTCATAAAGGGCACCATGCCAGTCTAACGGTGGATTTCGAGGAGGACGATGCACTGAACATATACACATACATTTCCTTCCATTAATTAACAATCATTTAAGTTATGTTTAATACCTAAATATACTTTATTAATATTTAGGATTGTTTAAATTAACATACAATTTTTTTTAAATTTCTGCACATCGATGACTTTGAGTTGAAAATTTTTATCTAATAAAATATCAGATCGAAAATATCTTTAATATTCCAAGTATATTATAATAGATATGTATAATTTTTAAACAAATGTACTTTGTAGTATTCTTACTTTAATGGATAATTAATTCTGATACTAAAAAAACATTTAAATGACAGTAAACACAAAGGATGAACAATCGTTGGACATAGTATTTTCCTTGTTTTTACAGTTATACTAACATGAACGATTTGACGGTACGGGCGTTTTTTATAGATTATTTTCGCATTTGTTTAATTGATTCGTCATAGATAAAGCTTTCAAGTTAAATTCATTAAATATGTAATTAAGGTATACTAACGTATTTATTTCTTAATTGTCTTATTCCTAAATACATTATATGAATATTTTTTAAGCAAAAATGTAGTACACGTAATGATGTACGATTTTATAGAACACTCACTGTATATATGAATCAATTAATTACTTTCCACATAATAATACGAGTTTCACTTCTATCGCACGTGAACCCATACTTTGTCTCTATTTTTACTTAAAAAATATTAATAACCAGTTCCTGTGTGTGTGGAATCAGTTTTTATATATATTCAATTTATAATTAATTTATATTGTATTTTTTTACTTTTATTTTTACAAATTCGAATCACTTCTCTATGAACATCTTCTCACACATATCCAATACTACCAAAATGGTCGCGTCTTTTTTACCGCCTTTCTGGAGTCAATTGTACACGGTTTTTGTTTTTTTTTCCGAACAGATCATTCATCCATTTTACTAACCGTGCCCACGTTGGTTGATTTTAATAATCTGACGGGAACTTGTTATCCAACATGACTAAGCCGTTGACATATTAAATTTATATTTAATGTGCGTATCGGATATTAAATATAAATTCTATATGTGAGCACACAGTTCACATAATTAACGCTACTTCAAAGATGAATCGTGAAAGTGAATAATATCGTTTTACAAGCCTGAGAAAAAAAAAGAAAGAAAGAAAGAAAGAAAGAAGAAAATAGACATACTACAACGTCTCGACAAGCTAAACTCAAGGTGGGCAGCGCGAGAATCACGTTCCTCCTCGAATGAGTCATCCTTAAGAATCTTCGACGTTTATGAGATAAACATTTTTCTTCCAATAATTTTTGCCAGCTCTTACATCGGCAGATGCTTTTACGAGCATTACTTTTCTTCCAGGTAAATTTTCTTAGTAATGCATATACACGCATATCAAATTTGATTACTCGTTCCAGTACAATGCTGATCATTTAAATGCCTATTTAAATCTCTTGACCTCTCAACTTAATTGATTTTAACGAATTTTTTAATAACCTTCTAGAAATCCAATATGGCGTAGCTATTTTTACACTCGATTCATGTTAACTATAATAATCAAATAGAAATACTGTCAAATAAATAAATGGAATTGATCGAGATAAATTTTTAAGAATAATGGAGATTGTTTTACCGTCACTTTAATCTCCGCTCAAATTTTTCTCATAACGTGTATCAAATTTATAAGATCGCTCATTCAAGAAAAAAGTTATTTAACTACTCATTAAATCTCTTGACTCTTTACCTAAATTTATTTCAATAAACCTTTTAACGATCTTTCCAACTTCCAAAGTAGCGATTCATGATTATGAAAATAATCAGACGAAAATACTAAAAAGTAGATCAAATTGATCGAGAAAAATTTCCATGAATAATCAACTCAAAATAAAAAAAATAAAGAGAGAGAAAGAGAGAAAAAAGCACAGTGGACCTTTTGATAGTTATCAAGTTTCTCAAATAAAATCTTTCACGTAATGTAGATTTAATTTGATTACTCCGTATTCTAATAAAAACTTGGTTCAGTATCCATTAAATTTCTTGAACCATCGGCTACAATCATTTCAATAGACTTTTTAACGACCTTTCAAATTTCCAAAATGGCGGTTCACAATAATTAAAATAATCTAACAGAAATACCGAGAAATGAACAGAGTTGATCGAAAAAAATTTCCAAAAATAATCAACCCTAATACAAAAAAGAGAGAGAGAGAAGAAAGAACAGTAGATCTTTTGATAGTTATCAAATTTCTCAAATAAAATTGTTCACATAACATAGATTTAATTTAATCATTCCTCATTCTAATAAAAACTTTTTCTTCAATATCCATTAAATCTCTCGAACCATTGGCTGCATTCATTTTAATAGACTTTTTAACCATCTTTCCAATTTCCAAAATGGTGGTTCACGATAATCAAAATATTCAAAGAAAAATACAGCAAAGTAGCTTTAAAGCGATCGAAACAAGTTCCCACAAATAATCGGTTGTCTTTATCATGAAAAAAGAAAAAGAAAAATGATAAAGATAAGGAAAGATAGACAAGGCGAACAAAACGCAAAGAATAAATCGAAGAAGGAAGAAGAATTAAAAACAAAGAGAGAAATGCTGGCTGTTTACAGGGAAATATTCGATCGTTACGAATTGAAAAGGAAGAAAAAGAAAGCTAGTAGGGTTCATCGATCCATTCGCGTTTGAGCGAAGCTCAAAGGCACGTATTCCTCGCAGCTTAACTCGTCAATGCATTGAATCGAGTCATTGTCTCGTCCGGTAATTATCCCCAATGCCAATAGAAAACTCACTTCCGTTCACGGGGGTACTTTCCCTCTCTCTCTTTCTCTCTTACATAAACGTGCTCACTCATTGTCAGTCGTCTCTCCTATCGTCAAAAGCATCAACTTTCGGAACATATGGCATATGTGTGTTTATATAACCATACAAGTTTTCGGCGCCATCGGCACGCGTCATGTTCGCACAGTTCTTTTTGGGTAACCAATGAAAAGAGAATATTCGATGGTTCTCCCCATCAATAAGAGTCAACGAGAACAATAGAGACTATTTTAACTTAGGTTAGCTTCTAACATATATTTGTGTACATTTACAATGATATTGTATAATGTATATGTATAATGTATGTGTACCTAAGTATATGCATATTCCTATATAAGATGTATATATATAATATATAGCGTATATAAATAATGTACATCCATAGACATCTGTATATATACTGTTTAATATGTATTGCATTTTATACCGTATATGTCTCTGTATAACGTATACAGGGTGTTTCATATCAGTTATTTTCCGTAAAATTTGATAAGCATATTCTTAAACGTTTAATTAAAATGTTATAACAAAAATCCGAAATGATATTGGTACTTCATCCATGTTTCGTTGACATAACATAAAAACACATTACTGATATCTATTTGAATATGTAACAATAACATATTCGGATATAACTTTTTACCTGAAAAATTAACTGCGCGATCTTTTTTTAGATATTCTACAAAACGAATTGCAGTCAGAATTAGTAGGAAATATTCTATTATTATTTCATCAACATTTATGCATCTAATTAGATAGTTGTCCAGTAAATTATGCGGTACCTAAACGACACCGATTAAATGACTATTACCCCCAACGATGGATCCTTACTAACACTATAGTATATCACCGTAAATTACTCTCTACGATTATTAAAGACGTATTGAATTTTAAATATAAAAAAATCATTTACCGACATTACTTTCCGAACAATCTAATATTTTATTCTGTATATGTATGTATAATGTATATGTACATGTAAATATATAAAAAGTATATATTTGCAATATGTACCATATGTAAAAATGAACCTTTAGGTATATCATATATGTATACTATTTAATATGCATTTGTATTGTATATTGTATGTGTGTACATGTGCACCTATGAGATAAACAATATAATCTATAGATAGTGTGCATAGTACGTGCACGCGCATAAATCGAGTAGGGAAGCTTACAGAAAAGCAGCTTGTCGGCTGACCTTCCTGCCCATGAAACCTGAGGTCAAAGTTTGAGAAAATACTCGCACATAAAGGTCAATGCGAAATTTAGTGTTTTTTTATTTCTTTTACAAGCGTTTTATTAGATACACTAATCGAATTTTTATTCAAAAATAAAAATAGAAAAAATTATACAAGTGTCCAAGCTCAATAATTGCGTTAAATTTTATTACAAAATCGAACGAACAAAATAAAAATAAAAACTTTTACGTTTCATAAATTTTTTTTCATTCAATTCTTTTTATTATATTAAATACTTAACCAGATTTTGATAAATAAAAAAAAATCAAACAAAAGAAAAATGCCGCGTTGTTTAAATCTATCATACAGTCTATTTTATGATACTAAATATAAGGGTCAGATTTTCACATAAAATTAAACGATAGAAAAATTTCTCATTACATAGACCTTTCATTTTATGGTCAGGAATAAATACTTGGTTCAGATTTTCATAGAAAATCAAACAAAAGAAAAGTAACATTTCTATACCCCATAGACATCTCATTCAGTTTATTTTATGGTGCTTAATACATAGGTCAAATTTTGATAGAAAAGTAAACAAAAAAGAGAAAATTAAATATACTATAATCATAGACTTTGCATTCTGTCCATTTAGAATTGAATTTTGAAAATAAAACATATATAAAAATTCGGGTTGCAGAGAACTTCCATTCGGTCTATTTTACAATGGAAGATTGGGTTTCGATCAGATTTTGATGGAAAAACGAAAAAAAGTAAAAGGAAATTAAATATTTTTTAATTACAAAGGTTTCAGTCAGTCCATATTATGTTACTGAATATTTGAATTGAGTTTTGATTAAAAAAAAGCAAAGAAAAAAAAGAAAAAAATTTTGTTAAAATGAATACTTCTATGGTCAGAAATTTTTCATTTCAATCAATCTTTTGTCTATGAATGCTTGAATCTAATTTTGATTGAAAAACTTCACGATATAACCACAAATCAAACAAATTTTATGATATATACTATAGTTATATACATCTTTTATTATGTCCATTTTATGGTTTAATTCTGATAAAAAAATGGAATATACAAAAAAAAATATGAAAATAAATAATTGCATGATAAAATAAAACAAATATATTAATGTGTACGATCAAATATTAAAAAGTGTATTACATAATTAACTAATTGTAAGATATTTCTTAATCATACTTCAGGATGCATGATTCATAAGCTGTATTGCAACTTTTACACTAACAACTCACGTCGTTCTGTTTCAATGTTGCTAAAACCCATTTTTCTTCTCGATATACGAGAAATCCATTGGTAAATTTCTACTGTCTATTTTTCTTGCATAATTTCCATGCAAATTTTGAACAAACTGAAAAAAAAAGCT
Organism: Polistes fuscatus; assembly: GCF_010416935.1. Classification (NCBI taxonomy): domain Eukaryota; kingdom Metazoa; phylum Arthropoda; class Insecta; order Hymenoptera; family Vespidae; genus Polistes; species Polistes fuscatus. Next base: position 7,146,077 of record NW_025113129.1, read on the forward strand.
ACAACCTAGGCATATACATCTCGATAGAACGAATAGTATTGTAGAAGCTTTTACCGAAATCACATAGTTTCGAGAGGAGGAGAAGAAGAAGAAGAGGAGAAAAACCCTGGTTGAATCCGAAAGTTAAAAATAGACGTTGCAACGGAGAGATAAAAGTGCAATCGATCGCCCTCGAACAGCCAGGACAATCAGAGTTACCTTGAAATTGTGCTAATTAATAGCGATTTCTACGGGATGTACGTTTATCCGGTTGATATGATAGGTATATTGTACAGTCATGTAAATATACATGAATTCTCTTTCTCTTTCTCTCTTTAGAATCGCACAATCGAAGATCAATAAAGTAACCTTGGTCTTTCTTTCGATGGATAGTTCTAGTTTCGCCTTTGTGGGTGTTGCTGATGTCAGATGAGAGGCCTAGTTTGCGATTTTTCAAGGACGATTAAACTATGAATTAGATTGCCAGGAAGATTCGTGCCGATTTAGATTTTTAATATGTCATACATATATTTATCTTTAAATCGGAACGAAATTTTGTGTGAGGAGACCTAATGTTATTATAAGAATTAGGTTACCCAAAAAGTTCGTGTCAATTCTAAGAAAAATGTATGTATATTAATCAGTTACATGTGTATTTTATGTAAAATATATAATTATAGTATGTTATATTAATAGTTTTATTGAATAATTGTAAAATTGTTTATAGAATGTTATGCTAATGCGATCAAAAGTGTAATCAAATACATTCCATTTACCTTTTCGAAATAGAAAGGCAACAAAATAAAATTACGTATATATATACATATATTTATAAATCAGCACGAACTTTTAAGGCAACACAATACTTACTTATATATGACAGAACTATCAAGGAATTCTCATCCTTGAAACTATTTTGATGGAATCATCAAGTTTTTGATTGGAGAAAGATTAATGATGCACACTTTTTTCATAAATATGTATAACACGTGTACTGTACGTATATATATGATGCAGCATTTAAATTTTAATTTCTGAATATATCTTAGCTTGTAAAAGCAAGATAGTATTTTAGATATAAATAATAAATAAAAGGCAGTATTTATAAATAATTTATAAATAACAATCGTTTCAAAATCAAAGTAATCAAGAATAATTAAAAGAAATAATAGGATTCACAAAATAATGATTGTAATGTCGACCTATTTTATTCATCCTTCCTTCCTTCCTTCCTTCATTCCTTCCTTCTTGTTTTACAAACCCGTCTTTGGGTTGAGGCTCGTATGCAAGCCGTTTCAAAAATATAGTCCCTCAGCCCCACCCTCGCTACCGTTTTCCCTTTTCGTTTCACCCTTCGCAAACAGCTGCCTCGCCTTTCGGTCTATATCCGTAACGAGTTGTACTGTCTGCATCGACTGAACAGTTTTTATCCAAACTTTATTCCTTTTCTTTTTATAGAATCGTCCAACAGTCCAAATGTACAAGCTCATTCGTATTTCCTGACTTTGTAAGATGTCAGGAAAACGATGATTCTTTTCTAACGTGACAAAGATTAAAATAGAAGTTGTCTATTTTTTGTATCTGATTGTAAGTAATTTGAGTATTATTTGTGTAGGATTCGTGACAAAAATGAAGTCATTAAACTTCACTGGACCGGATCTACCGCTATCCGGGCGATTGTTCTATCCATTGAGCTATCCAGGACCTTCGGTCAACTTCCCCACGAATACATATATTTTTATTTTGGCACGGAGGTGCTTGATCGTATATTTATATTTTTCCAAAATTTACCCTTCATTTTCGTTTAAAAATTTAATCTTGTCTTTGAACAAAAATTCTCTTCGATTATAATTTATTAACTCATTGTGAGAATATAAAATACTTACACGACTTCAAATATACAAAATTGTCGAGTTATGTAATGTTTTCAGATACTAGCACGAATTATAAAAACTCATATGGTTATATCCATATCCTACGTGTAATATTGAACATTTTATTCGTTTTAATATAGAAATAAAATAATTCTGCTTGAGTTGAGAGAGTTAGAGTCTTTATATTTTCAATCGTATTCCGTAGAAACACGACTTTCGAGTCATTCTAATCCAAGTACTTGTATGTAGGATATGTCGACTGGTACCGACTCGCCAACACTCGGCACAAATCGTTTATAAAGTTCCACCCACACATGGCACAAGTCTTCTTACGACCTCCATTACCCTTATTCAGCTTTAAGTCTAAACCACAAATTTTACGTTACTTGAAAACGTTCTATGTAAGTATATGCAATGTATAACTGGACTGCTCACTATTCCCTCGACGTTTTCTATTTTAACATTTGTAATAGTAATTAAAAATTAATTATTATTGCGTTGACCGATATGTAATGTTGTAATTTTCAATTTAGAAATTACTGATGTCGTTTATTTAGATATTAACTATTACAAAATATGTTAGTAAGACAAAAAAATACTATATAGTGATATTTATTTAAATATAAAATAGTAACTATTGTTTCGACTAGAACAAAATAATTGCTAGATATAAAATCTATTTTTATTTTAAACATATTATATGCGTTTATTTAAATATGAAATGCTAAAAATATTTTTTGTTTTAATATTATATCGTCTTATTTATTTAAATATCTGATAGCAAAAAATTTCAATAGAAAATTTTAAAAATTTTATGAATATATTTAAATATAAATGATTAAAAATTTCGACATTACCTATTAGTCAACCCAATGAGTAATAGAAACATTGTTTAAGATTTTTTCAATATCTTTTATCAATATATTTCATTTGTTTCGTAATAATGACACACACACATACACATACCCACATCGATCTATAATAAAACTATAAAAAATAATTTTAAATTTCAAAGACGTCATTCTTTGAATAATGTTTCATGACTTTCCTACGCTCGTGCACAAACCCAGCAGGCGTAATTGAGATTTCCTCCGATCAACGCGCGAGTACCATCAATTATCCTACGTTTCTTCTTCCTCCTCCTGATCCTCATCCTCCTTTTTCTCCTCCTATTCCTCCTCCTTCAATTCCTCCTCCGTCTTCACGTATAATCCTACCAAAACCTACTTTTTTCCTATGTTAATGGCTCAATGAAAATTCACTACATTTAATTCATATTCCGTAACATCGACCTGACTAATTGTATTTAATAGGTCAAAAGATAATTCCAAACGTAAATTGAATTCATTTTTAGATTGTTGGTTTCCTCCAAAAACGAAAAGAAATAAATGTAAATAATACAATTAGTAAGTTCCAAAAAACCTACTGGATACAATTGGTTGATTTTTTATCGGGTTAACTGAAATGACAAAGTTCGAATTAACGTGAATTCAACATCTAAAAAAAAAAATGCAAATTTCAGTTTATAGGTCAACAGCACATTAGATGCGATTGGCCGATTTCTCGTAATAGAAAAAAGTTTGATTACACTGTGATATAACCAATCATGAAAAATCAAGTCAATATCTTGGATAATCGATTTTCTTTAAAAGCGAGTAAAAATAAATGCAAAAAATCTAACTAATGGTTCTTAACACTTATGAGATGTAATTGGTTGAGACTACGTTGCAAAAACAAGTTTAACTAGATAATAAAATCTGATCAAATTTATCTATCGTTGCGATAAGAATCGAATTTATTTCCTGGGTAATTCATTTCTCTTATAAAGAGCAGAAGACAGAAAAGAAAAAATGCAAATATAATGAACAGATCGTAAAACATTTCGGACGATACTGATTGTAGAAAAAAAGTTTGATTGAATGCCAATACTTCAGCCTAATTTATCAATCATAATGCTAAAAACCGAATTAATATCCTAGCACATTCACTTACTCCGAAAAATAAAAGAAAAAAAAGAAACGTAATGGATAGATAATAAAACATATCAGATGCAACTGGTCGATTTCACACTGCAGAAAAGAATTTGATTGAACGATGCAATCTCAGCCAAATTTGCCAATCATTATGCTAAAATCCTGAATTATTCATCGTCCCCAAAAAATAAAAAGACAAAGAAAAAGAAGAAATCCAATGAATACGTCATAAAACATATCGGATTCGACTGGTCGATTTTACAATGCAAAAAAAAAGTTTGATTAAACGACAATATCTCTGTCAGCCAAATTTACCAATCGTAATACTAAAATTTGGAATTATTTATTTTCCCACTGCAAGATTTAGGAATGAAATAAAATAGCAAATACAATGTGAATGGAATATAAAACATATAAGATGTAACTGGTGGATTTCGTTAAAGAAAAAAAAAGGTCGATCGACAAATGATATCTCTTCCAAATCTGAAAAGTAAACTGGTAAAGTTAGAATCAACATGAAACTAAGTCAAATTACCGTAAATCAATTGATCGTCTGATTGTGAGTTACTATCGCATCGAAACTATTCTTATTAATATTGAACACTCCAATCGAATGTCCCCGAAAAAATGATTTATACACTTTCTTCGCACTAGATTATTACTAACAAGCGATAAATCTGAGGAAAGGAGAAGTTTCGATAGTCTTGTGTTAGTGTCGATTAAATTCCGTACACGTTCGGTCCACAGAATCCCTTCTCTTGTTCGTGGACCAAATAGATAAGAGGAATCATCTAGTTCCGAGTTGAGTTGAGCTGAGTTAAACTTGAGTTGTTTAAACTCTCATAGCTCGATTTGTCAATCGCTGATCTGCAATTCTCATCGAAACGGATCCGTGAATATGCAGAGGTTGGCCTTCAACTTCCGGAAGTTAATCAAATTGTACATAGAAGCTTACAATTAATCGACCGTATGCTGTTATGAATGCTGCATGATTAATTGCACGGTAAACATAACCACCACCCTTTTCGTCAAATAGTACACATGCAACACAATTACAAATTCCTACAAAATTGTCTAATTTTCAATGAAATGTAACTTTCTTTAAAAAATTATATTTTGAAAATATTTGCAAATAAAAATATAATTTTCAACGTCATAATTATACGAACTAATTTGAAATTAAAGTTATAATAATTTTTTGACGCTGCTAACTTTTGGTATCGAACTTTGAAGGAAACTTAAATTGCAAGAAGATAATTTAGTAAGATCCAAGACTTGTGTAACTTACTTTAAACTAAAGATAAGCGAATTCTTTAGTCGTGTTTCTTCACAGTCAACGCCTACATTGTAATCGACATATATTAGACGGAAAAACGTTTTACACGACGATTAAGCTATTGGCTTAAGAATGAGGCTCTTTCTAGCACATTAAACGATTCTTGTGCTTCGTGGAAACTTTCGAGATGGTCAGTGAAAACTTGTAGGAAGAACAGTGTAATGGTTATCATTGATTCTTCGAACTTGTATCTTTTTTTTTACGAACAAACTACTTTCAATATATACGTCAATTAAATTATAATAACGAACTGATAAATTATGTGTTTGGTACATTATTTATTATTAATATGAAACTAATAAATTACAAATTTATAATATAAAACTATATGTATCTAAAAAAGAATTTTATAAAAATATTGTTTATTAATTTATAACAAAAAGATGCAATTATTTTTAATAAGAAAGTGAAATATTGTCAGCCGATCTTTTCAAAATATCATATTATTATAAATCATTTATCTAGTGACTTTAATATTTTTCATAGAAAACTATACGTGCACTTATATGAGAAAATAAATTTCGAAAGAAAAAACGATAAAAATAAAAATAAACTAGGATAAATCGTTCCATTTTAAGTTTGATAAGAAAACTTGAGCGACGAGGTTCGTCTAAATTTTGAAGCACTTCTCTTAAAAGATGGAATATTTTTGTGGAAATCTACGAAAGGCAACTTCATGAATGTGCATATTCTATCGTCGGAGGGACAATGAAGAAGAAAGTGGCGCGGCCGACACTTCATTGCCGCTCTCGAATTCGCATTGTTATCCTACCAGTGGACGCTTGAAAACCAGGCAATCAAGAAACGTCTATACGAGTGTCATTCTCTGGTGAATGACCTTTCGTCATTTTTCCCTACAATGGAAACTTTTTTACCCCGTTAAGATTTTCTCAAGTAACTTTTATAACAACCTTTCATTCTCACGCAAAAAAAAAAGAATCATGAAAAATATCACCGACCGTACCTAGTGATCTTCTTTTGAATAATTTAAGTTTTCAAATAAATCTTTTTATAAATAAAAAAAAATAAATTTATAAACGATTTCTATTTATTTTTATAGATTTTTCCAAAACTTTTAAATAAAACAATCAAAATTCTATCATTTGTTCAACAAGCAAAATTATTATAAAAATACCTCGATACCAATAAAAAAAATAAAGGAAATATGTAATATAAAGTTATGAGTAATAATCTATGACTACGAAGAACAGGAAGTAAGATATCATCATCATCATCATCATCGTCATCATCATCGTCGGAATATACATTGAAAGGTTAAGTACTTGCTCGAATACGTTCTCTCTTCCTCTTAATCGGTATTAATCAGCAAGAAGACGATAAAGAAACGAATCTACAGGTCGTAAGCAGTTATCGGAAGTCAATTCGAGTTCGACCTTCTCCGAGTTCGAAGACACTTACCAACTATGAACGAATAAGTTTAAATGTATGATTATTCCGAAGAGAGTGTTAGCTACTTCGAACAAGCGTTCGAGACTTCCATTGACAGCAAACACATTTTGAAGATCAATGAATCGCAGTCTCCTCGTTTTTAATATTTGCCTTCTCTCTCCTGCCCTATCAATAGTGAATCATCCTCATCGTTATTTCTTCTTTACGTCTCACAAGAAACGTATATCTAAAAATTAACTATAAATATACAAAGTGTACCAAAAGACGCTTTACCGAGTTACAATATTGGAATTTATTTTTTAACAGATACTTATTTAGAATAATAGCATTGTTTTTAAAATGCATCATAATTTTTTAACAGCATTGTAACCAAGGATTCATATCTTGAAATAAAATACCAAATATTGTAATTTTAATAAATGATTTTAATAATATGATTTTTATTCTATTTTTTATTATGTCTTCGGTAAAGCAACTTTTGAGACATCCCGAGGGATCAAAGAAACGTAAAAATCGTCGATTTAAATTATCAAAAAGGATTACAATTCCATTCGATGACTCAACCCGCATCTAGCCTCGCAAATGACTAAGGCCTAATGCATATAGCAGTTCTTCGTAAATTGTTCCGTTCTTTTCTAAAGTATCTTTCGTAATACTGATCACCGATTCTTTTCTTTCTTAACCATTTGACCTTATACCGACGTAAAAGGGTTACGATCCGTCCATGCACGCATTTAACATGATTTATATATTAATTTCTTTTATAATTTTGTATAAATAAATGTTTCTAAATTTTAACTAAAAATTGATTTCATTCAAATTTACAAATTAGAATCAGATTTTCGATACATTTTTTTATAGTGACAATGAACGAATCGTAAATATATTAATAATAAAAGTATTTTGTTAGGAAATAATTTATTCGAAGTATATCGCGAATAATGTAAATTATAAATTAAACAATTAAAAAAATAAGTAAAATAGATCGTAAAGAAAAAAAAATAGTAAAATCATAAGAGATCAATCTCTCCAGGTGAAAAGTTAACGGTATCGGTTTACTGTTGAAAAAAAAAACTTCAAGTGGACTTAGTCACGTTTACCGTAAAAAATACGAATAATGTCATGATATATTTATTGTGCATAAACGTAATTTCGCTATTTATAAGATTCGCAAAGAAAAAAAAAACAAATATAGCAACTAGTAGTATTCATTTATTATCTTGTTAAACATTTAAATATTATATTCCATATTAATACAAAAATTAAAACTTTCTTCCTATCATTTAAAATAAAATAAAAATTTCGACTAAAAAGTATTATCCATCTTTTTAAGTAAGTGGCAGAAACATATGGCGGGAAATAAAAAAATTCTAAGCTGAAAAAAGAAATCTTTCGAAGAAAAGACCGGAGAATCATCGAACATCTTTATGCTCCGTAGAGTTTTCTAACAATAAGAAGTACAAGAAAATAACGAGACGCAACGGAGCCATTCGATACGAAAAAGATCCGGCTGTATTCATCTCAAGCTGCGTTAACACATTTCCAACCGACGAAAATAAATTGGACCAAATTATACAGAAAGCTACCAACCCTCAATGACCTCAAAATGAATAAATTTAGTTTGAAGATTCTGATATTTTTCAAAATCGTACTTTCATTTCCACAAAGTATGAATTTTATTTTACATCTAACAAAATTTGATACAATCTAACGTTTATTCAATAAATTAATAAGTAATTTTTTGCAAAATTATAGTATCCGTAAATACAAAAAAATTAAAATCCAAACTAAAAAAAAGGAAAAAACGAAACAAAAATAATTTAGTTTTTTTATAAATAATCCAAAAAGAGACTCGTAAATATAAATTCGTATTGTCCTTTCAACAAAATCCTGATCTTTATTAGGTCCTGTATTCGTGAAATGGAAAAGCAACAAAACGATACATCATTCGAGATAATTATTCTTCGTACGTTGGAATGGTATTGGATCAGACGTTCGATGCATTCTCCGTTATTCGAAGCGAAGGTGAATGCTTTTCACCGACCTATCACGATACTAGACGAAATGCCTCCTTCCCCACTTCGACATCTTTCAAGGATTATATATACATCTTCTTTCAGAAAGTAAAAAAAAGAAAAAAAAAGAAAAAAAAAAGAAAACACGAATGACTTCTTCAATAAGAATCAGCTGTATTTAAAAACTTTTGCTGAGAAACGTGCGTGACACTATTTTTAATTCTTGCAATTAAAATAATTCGAAAATTTTCATTAAAACAAAATGATGATGGTAAATGGCAAATAGTCTATATAACTATACTTAAAAAATCATGCTGAGTAATGTACGTGTTGCAATTTTTTATCCTACGATGAAATACTTTGAAAATTCTCTTTAAAACAAAATAGGCAGGACAAGTAAGGCAAAAATATTTCGATAGATAGAAATATTTCGCAGAACAAGTGATACGTATAATATAGAAAATAATAGTTACATTACTTTAGTCCAATTACATTACTCATATTAAATTTAATCCAACTAAACTAAACCTCATTCACGATACATACGCATACGTCATCAGTTTTTTGTTCAGATTTCTACAGAATAGATACAACGCTAAGTAAATATAGGTAAACACGCACTTGTATAAGCGTCACGTTACAGTCAAACGTGTTGTCTTCCTGAATATATGTATAAAGAATAATATGCAATACTTACGATTAGAATTATATAATTAATTGATAAACACGTTTAAATAACATAATCAAAAAAAACCAGACAAATTTCAATAGAAACAAATACGTAAAAATAATCAGAACGTTATTTATGAATTTTACAATTTCACGCTCTACTTTTTGTTATCTAATGGTAAGTTATATTAATTATTAATATAACATGTAATAAGCGCGCGTATCGGATCTAATACTAAGTATCATTTGTTTAGGATTATATTCTTTAGATTTTCATAGAGCAACTTCATAAACGTATGAAACAAAAACGACAATTATTGACCCAATACTTATAAAAAATAATAGACGGTATATTTTAAGATTACAATTTTGTTTTCCCGCCATATTTTTATATGACTTACTTGTAAAAAAAAAAAGATAGATAACATTTTTTTAATCATTATATATATATGTTTTGATTACAAATAGAAAGACACTCTACAAGATTTTTATTACTATTGAATATTAATGAGGAATCCTAAACTCAATATTTTAGTCGCCATATTTGTTTTTCATTTATTTTCTTGCCTTATAAATAACAAAACACTGTTATAATTAAATATTTATTATATATAAATATATTATATAATACGTATTATATATTTGTGTTCAACGCAAAAAGACCATGAATTGTTATTTATATAATATATATATAAATAAAAATAAAAATGTAAACATATAATATACATAATAAATAACAATTACTAGACCATCAAGCTGTCAATAAATAAATCTATCTATCTACATAATAAATATAAATATAAATAAATACATCTACAAGTATACATACAAGTATACATATAATAATAAATAAATATAATAAAAATATAAAAATAAAAATATAAAAATAAATTTACCTTGACTATCGGTATAAGCGGCTACGGCGATGATGAGAAAAATGAAAAGCAAGAGCACCGATTTGCACCGTACCATCGAAACACTTGGAAAGAAGAAACGGTAGTTCAAGTAGCACAAAGTATCACTAATCATGTTAACTTCTTGCCGTTAAAACGTCCTCCGGAATTAACACGATTAACTATTTTTAAGAAATTTATTATTTCACGCTATCATCGTTCGTTTAACGTTTCGCACATTTATGTTTTGTTACCTTTAAACACGAGTCACCTTAACTTTTTTCAACGCGACGCGAAGAAACACCACACCGTACCAACCACCACGTCCGACTACTCCGACTACGTAGACTGTTGCGACACCTCTGAAGTCTCTATCACCCCTACTACGCCAGCCTATCGAACGATCCTATCTTACGAACATACTCGACTCTACCCGATCACTTCCGAATCTCTCGATACTTCAATTGCGCGAGATTCGAATTGTACAAAGTTAGGAATATAAGTAAACTAATAATATAACGAAGTAGTTACCACCACCCATAGGTTATTAAGAAATAATGTTTTAGGAAAATTCGTGTTATACGAAATATAAAATTAATATAGAAAAATAAGATTAACTTCCGGTAAATAATAAAATTATTTAAAATATTCAAATACAAATTTTTTATTTTTATTTTAATGGCACATCAGTCCGTCATCATTTCGTATTTATATTATAACATTATTTGCTTATTTTTACTTATAGAACAAACTGGTAAAATTTTGCGGAAGAAAACTGGGACAACTTGTATATATGTGTCGATAATTGTAAGCATTTTAAATCTTCATTTTATGATTTTTTTTGTAATATAAATAATTATAGTATAAGATAAATTATAAAATCAATTTCTTTCGTTTTTTTATTTTATTTACTATCACGATTACCAGCAAATGTATATATATAGACTTTCCACCGTTTCCAAACAAAAATTGATCAAACTACGAGTGCAAGCAGTTTGACACATTCTCGTAACCATATACCAGATTGTTAAAAAAGTATAATTTTTAAAATCGGTTCTTTAATTTTATTAACTGGTTGTGTTGAATAATGGATAACATACGAAATATTTTAATAAAAAAGATTATATACGAATGTAAAAGTAATGACATACACGTAACCAACGATTTAGTTTCCTTCTTGGTAAGTTTTTTCGTTTAATTTGAGTAAATTAACCTCGCATTTTGTTTATTATTAAATTATGTTAATAGCTGTCGCTAACACAATTAAATCCAATTTATCAATTTATGGAAGATGACGAGATAAGTCATAAAAAAGTGATTCAAGTAATCAAAGAAAAATTGCGGGATCAAGATAGACCAAGTTTGACGACGTTAAAAAATCAATTATATTATGCTAAACATTATCGTGAAAGAGGTTGCTATTTATCCAATTATAGATCAAGTTATGCGAAAAATAACTAACCCTCGATTGAACATTTGAATTTAAAAAAAAAGATATAATATATTTATTTATATTGAGTATTTTATTTTATTTTATTGTTTTATGTTTTATAATATTTTTTAATGGATTGCTTAATAATGAATAGTATAATAAATATTATTTAAAATTGAACTAATTATTCATTTTATAAACCTAAATTGGATTTATAGATTTATGGCTTAATTTTTTAGAAAATTCTATAATGTAATTTATTTTTAAATAAAGCTCATAAAATTATGGGCTCCTTACTATTTTAAATTCATTTTGTTCTCACTTTTAGGATTGCTAAATTTCTGCCTAACTTGATCTAATTTTTGTCATTACTTTCGTTAATTGTCTATCTCTATTTGAAAAATAATTTAAATCGGATTTCATTAGACGAAATCATTAAAAAACATAGGCTAAGTCTTCATCGTAAAACAAACCCATTGGTCACTGAAATTTGTAAAACGAATAAAATTAACAATGATCAAGAAATGGAAAAACTCTATCAGAAAATGATTCTAGTTATTACCCTTTTAAGTGGACTCGGTAATCCAGCAGTAACGAACACTTTACGGTAAAACTAAATTATTCTCTTTAAGGTACAATCTCTCTCTCCTTTAATCAAGAAAAATAAAAATAGTAAATAAAACTTACATTTCAGAGAAGTAACTGTAGCATTGCAAAGTGTATTTCAACCATCTGAGTTATCAAATTATGTAAATCTTCCAAAACACGAAAAGGAAAAACAACTTATGGAATTGATGTGTATAGTTGCCGGTATACGTTTATTTAATCGAGATTGTCAACGTGGTGGAAAAGAGATCGATGATCGTGAGAAGAAAAGATTGAACCGTTTTTTTTCGTTTAAATTGGTATAAGTCCATTTAATTCTTATTTTGAGATATTTGAAGGTTTGCGCTTGAATCAGTTTTAAAAGTATTGCTAATTATTGAATTCATGTAATGTTTCACGTCAAATTTTATTATCCAATCAGAAATAATTATACTGTTAAAGAAAAATAAGGTTTTTATGAACTGTAAATGGGCTCATCCCAGTTCAAAAAAAGCATCTATGCATTAATATTGTATAATGAAATTTTTTCTTATGAAGGATAATTTTGTATTTCTTGTAGTTCCAAGTATTTTACAAGATTCAGTCAAAAAAACGTACGACAATATCCTCGAATTATTGGAACGGTTAATGACAAAGGTTTACGAATTCACTGATATCATAGAAAAAATCATTTCTTCTGTAGTGATAAACGAGGACGACGATATATGTTACTCGAATATGCAGAAATTGATTTTACCTGAAAATATTAAAGAAGATAATTTCAAATGGGCAATTGAAATTTTAACGGCATCTCGACAACAGGAAATATATATCAGGCACGTATAGTAATCTAAAAATCATCAATATTAAGATATACAAAAAAAAAATATTATTTTTTTCAAATCTATATCCTACAGAAAATTACTTTCCGACGTAGAACACAGTGGGAATATTACAAAAAATCTGATCGAACATCTTCAACAACGTCTAGCGAAACTTCATGAAACGATGCGTTACAAGACAGCCATTCCAACAACTCAAGTTTATGTAAGTTGTAAATAACAAAAAATAGTATTAGGTAAGCAAGAAAGTTCGTGCTATTTTATATAGTAAAAAGAAAACGATAAACGCAAACTTAAAAATGGCAAGAACATTTTTAATTAGCGAATAATTATGTAAGAAAAAAGTTATTAAAACTAATTTGACTAATATTGGATGAATGAAACTTTGTTTTCTTATCATCTTATCATTATATCTCTATTCTAATAGCCACAGTTCATCGACCTTGCAGATATATGGATGGGATTACAGGATGAAGTGATCATATTAAGTAATATTAATAATTTCCTCTGGGAGATACACAATTTGAATATTAAGGTAACACAAAAAGGTTTACTTTATTATTCGACAAAATCGTTTTACAAAGAACCCTCGGAGCACTTCATTTCTCTTTACCTATATCGCAGAATGTAAACGTGTACGATCAAGAAATATTCAAGGATATAATAATAAAAAACGTAAACGTTTTAACAGACGCTGAACGTCTCGAACTGTCAATGGGTGAAACAATAAGTAATAATAAATATCTCACTAAATGCATAATACTATACATAAAAATATACTGGATTGCCCAGTTTATTTTGTTAAATTTTATCATCATATTCTATAAATAAAAATAAACAAAAAACTGTCCCATAAATATGGGCTCTTAAATGTTTCATTAAAAATTTATAATAAAAATACAAAATAATAACAGACTGATGTTTAGTTGACACGACATATGAGTATATTGTCGATATCTATTTGAATATATAACGATAACATATTTGGACCTCACTTTTTACTTGAAAGATTAACCGCGCTATCTTTTTTAAATTTTCTACAAATAAGCATATTGCAGCCAGAATTAGTGTATAGAAAATATTCTATTATTATTTCATTAATATTTATGCATCCAATTAAATACATGTCCAGTACATTATGCACTACCAATACAATAACCATTAAATAATCCCGAACGATGGATAAGTCGAGAAGAATCAATTTCTTGGCTCCCCCAAGATCACCAAATATCACGTTAATGGATTTTTACTTGTGAGGAACAACGAAAGAGAAAGTTAATTAAATACAAAGTAATACGAGTCGGGAATAAATACAAAAGATTTCCGACGTATTTACTGCAATTAAAAAAAATGAAGAAGAAATTAATAATGCAATAAATTCTATTCTCTGTAAATGCCAATAATGCGTTTATAATAACTCATAACATTTTGAAATGGAATTATAATTTGAACCGACAATTCAAGTCCGTTGTCATTTCGTATTTTTGTCTTAACTATCAAATAAAACATTTATGAGTCCATGTTTGTGTAACATTTTATTCTTATTTTTACTTATAAAATATGCTGGTAAAATTTTATGGAAATAAACTGGGACACCCTTTATATATTCATCTATATATACAGTCCGAACATAAGTATTGGCACGGATTACAATTTTCTCAAATCTACCCGTAAATCTGTAAAAGTTTATTTAACTTTTTTTTTCCTTAAATATAACGCTCGAGCATAAAGGTTAAATATATTATAAATTGTAGTTATTAAATTTATATATGATAAAAGAAACAAAGAATGAAAAAATGCATAAAGGCCCGTTTTTAACTAATACTTATTTGTATCTATAAAAAAAAAGATTTTGTTTATTGAACACCTAATTTAATCCCTCTATAACTTACAATGTACTTATATATATAACTGGTCGTACGGTTTCGACCATGAGGAACATTTTTGTAGAGAATTTAATTTCCTTCAAAAGCTATTAGAAGGATTTTTCGAAAAAAATTTTTTTGACAGTGAAAAATTCAATTAAAACAAAGAAAAATTTTTTCCTGTGTTATTTAAATGGCAAATCGAATTTTTGAATGAGCTAAGCCGCTATTCGACTTAAAACCTTTTACCCAGCGGCAATATTTTTTATTTTCCATAAAGTATGAGATTTTCTGGTATAACAGATGAAAAAAAAATATTGCCTAAAAATGAAACACCCTAATATATATATATAAACTTTAAACTCGAGAGATATATTTTACAAAAAAAAAAAGAGAAAAGAAAATTAAATAAAAAAGATGTTATAAGAAAAATGTAATCCGTGCAGACGCTTTTGTTCTGCGCTGTATATACACGTACGTATAAACTTGAAAATAAGATTGACATTATCGATTTAATGTTATCGTTGAAATTTTTAGCAGATTGTGGCGATTGTACTATTTATTATCCGAACAATACGAAGGATTTTGATAAAATCGATTTGGAGGTAAACTTGCCGATATTACCGTAATATTGTAGTATTAATAATAATAATAATAATAATAATAATAATAATAATAATAATAATAATAATAATAATAATAATAACAAAATACACATAAGATACATACATATATGTAATAATTTGATTACTATATTAAAAAACGAATTATTTAATCGTAAAGTTTCTCGGCTTTTGCGCTTGGATGTTCGTAACGGGGAAAGGAGCCTTAATTCCAGCAAATCCCAACAATGGGGTAGCTAAATGGCGAGGGAGGTATTATGCTTTCAGTTCAGCAGCAGCTGCTCGTCTTTTTGGAAAGGAACCAGATAAGTAAGTATATGTACGTAAGCTTTGTAAACGGAAGAATTGTGGAAAACGTTCTATTCATCGTCCTTATTCTCATTCGTTGCAGGTGCGTTGCAGAGGCTCTGAATTTTGTCAGGGATCACATAGAATACGTCTATTTATTCCAGATGTACGAGGACATCGAAACTGTGAAAAATAAAGAGTAAGTTGAACGAAACACCCCTATATATCTATAGGGTGTTTCATTTTTATACCGTTAAACGGAATATAAAAATATTTTATTTATGATTATAATTAAAAATATTATTAAAAATATTAAAAATATTATTTTAAAAATATTATTTTATGATTAAAAGCAAGACAAAAATTTAATATAAATAAGAAGACATAAATATTTGATTACAAAATTATAACAAAAGTATCAAAATTATAAATGACTGTATTCTCGTTCGATCGATTTAATCATGTTTGCTTAAGTTCTTGTTCGTTCTTTTTCATAGTATCGTCCTTTCTTGTCATTTACAATGTTGCTATCTTGGTCATAAATGTGTAATGAAAGATTTACGCTCCTGCATTTATATATTATACAATTTTATTCTTATTTTTAATCAGAAATTATTCTATCAATTTGATAAAATCAAAATAAAACACTCCGCAAATGTTACTGTAAATACCCGTACTTTGTTATATCGCGAATGAATTAATTAAAATATCAAATATCCGTGACTTTAAATAATTTAGAGTTTGTATCAATTACGCAAAGATAATATAGTAAATAGGAATTTAATATTTGCTAAGTAAAACATTTCATTGACAAAATTATAATAAAAAACGAAAAAGAAATTTGCAATTAAACGGTATAATTCTGCGTTGATAGAAGAAAGATAAATTTATGTTTGCATTCAAACAGTTTCTTTCATTTTTAGCAACAATTTCTAATCTGACCGATTAAAGTAAAAAATTAACAAAAACATTTGATAACTTGGTGTTCTTATTAGTAAATTTGCGATATAACAAATAAAATTTGGTATATTAACGGTAACACGCGTATTATCACTTGAAAGTATTTCACACTTTAAAATCAGACTATTGAAATCATTCATATTTATAATTAACAAGATTAACGGAAGATAAATCAGAGTTAAAGACTTGTCAGGATCAAACGGTTCAAACTGATACGCATATTTTACCACCACAAAACGACGATACAAATTACATTTGGAATGTTTGGGAACTTAGAAGAAGAGCTCTCTCTTTGGTAATTCTCATTTTTCCTTAAACAATAACATAGAACGAGCGTAATCGAAGAAACGTT
Organism: Polistes fuscatus; assembly: GCF_010416935.1. NCBI lineage: Eukaryota > Metazoa > Arthropoda > Insecta > Hymenoptera > Vespidae > Polistes > Polistes fuscatus. The sequence continues at coordinate 7,163,173 of NW_025113129.1, forward strand.
TTCTTTTTCTTCGCGGACGGACGTTTCAATTTTATTTTATTCATTCATTTTTGTTTTTTTTTTTATTTATTCACTCATTTTATTCATAACTCGCCTATATTTATTTATATTTAGGCTAACGTAAGACAGCGCGCAACGCGTAGCACGCAGACTCATTTGTCAAACTTTAGAAGCGGTGCCTACGTACAAGCAACACCACCGAAAGACAAGGAAGTACAAACCAAAAGAGACAATTATACGAACACGAAGAAACTTCTCACTTATATTTTTGGATTACGAGGAAGACGCGACAACAACCAGCACGTTATCTCTTTCCTCGAAGAGAAACTTGAACACTTAGAAAACTCCGCTTAGAAATCCCAAACCCAACTACCACTTCCTTTTCTATTATTTTTTTTTCTTTTTTCTTTTTTTTCAAATCACTATCTTAGCAAAACTTACAAACGTAAAAAAAGTTGGTAGTTTTTCGTTACAAAAAAATTAAGAAAACTCAGTAAAAATTCTTCGTCATCATCGACTGATTGATTGATTGATTGATTGAATGATAGATTGATTGATTTAATTTGAGTTTATTAAAAATTATCGGATAATATCAGAAGAATGAGGAACATACATTATGATAAATAACGTAGAAATAAATGTGACACGAGAAATGCTTTTTTTGTTTCTTTCTACTTTTTCCTAAAAAAAAAAATTTTTAGCAATACTTTTTAATTTTTTAAACGTGTTTTAAACACGTTTTTTCTTTTTTTTTTAATTACATTTACGGAAAACAGCAGCGCGTTGCTTGAGCTATATGTTATTCCTCTTAAAACAATAGCATGAGAAAATACGAGAGAGAGAGAGAGAGAGATAAGAGAGAGAGAGAGAGAGAGAGAGAGAGAAAAAAAAAGAAAAAACAAAAAAACTATCATCATTATTATTAATAATAATATAATATATCATAATATATAATTTTCCGTGTACACATATCATTATCATATCTTTTTTTTCGATTTTATTGATTTTTTTCCTTCTTTTCATGTAATTCTTATTTCGTTTACGCAAAATAATAAAAAGAAAAAGTAAACAGAAGAACTTGTTTTCGTCGCTATGAATTCTCCCATGTGGCTTTTTTTCTTTTTTCTCAGTCACGATTACAGTAGGCCATAGCATTTTCTTAATTTATATTCAAAATACACACATTTTTTTTGTTTCTTTCTTTCTTTTTTCTTTCTTTCTTCTTTTTTTTAACTTCTTCCACCACGACGATGAGGAGCGGACAAACCGTTAAAAAAAAGCCGGCAATTACATTCCACACCTCGCCCGTGAAAGAGAGAGAGAGAAATCTATTACTTAATTTTTTTTAACTTTTTTCTTCGATATTGTGTTGCGATCTCGCTTCAAGCACATTATCGTTATCATTAATAATATTATTATTATCGTTATTATTAATATTAATATTAATATTATTATTATTATTATTATTATTATTATTATTATTATTATTATTATCATTAATAATAATAATTATTATTATTATAATTATGTTTTTTTAATGTATATGTCGTTAACTTTTTACTGAATACACATCACTTTAGGATTAGATCTTAAAAGTTAGGTCAATTTTTTTACACCAAGAAACCTATTATTACGACAGTAATATTAATTACACGATAATACAATTAAACTTCGCTTAAGAATTAATTTCAGTGTATAATGTAGCTATTATACAGAAAAGGTACAGGATGTTTATTTTGCATAATCGTAAATCTGTCCATTTTTTCTTTTTTTTCCTTTCTTTATTTATTTATTTATTTACTCATTCATTTATTTATTCATTTATTTATTTATTTTATTTCTTTATTATTATTTATTTTTCATTTCCTTCGTCTTCTCCCCCTTTCTCTATCTTTTTAATTTTCATTTTTATCTCTATTCGATCAACCTTTTTCTTCAAGTATTTTCTTTAACCCTTTGGTGGCAAAAAAGAAACAATTTATATGCATATAATAAGATTATGAGCAGATATAATCTTCTCGAATATTAAATTGTTTATAATGAAATCTAAAAATAAGTTGAAAATAACATATGTAAAATAATAAGACTTGTGCCGACCGTATATAAAGCACAACAATATGCACAAGTTCCAAAGTTCAAAATAGAACACTGATTTTTCTTTTTATATAACATTGGGCGGTCACTTTGTTTTTAACTAAGTAGAACTTTTTCAAAGGTAGTAATAGTAGTAATAGTAGTAATAGCAGTAGTAGTAGTAGTAGTAATAGTGGTACTAATAATAATAAGATATATATGAAAGTTATAAATCAATGAGAGATAATGATGTCACATAATAAAATTAACAATAATTTTTAAAAACAATTATTCAGACGTGTTTAATTCTTATTATTTAATTTTGTATGTCTGAATATATTTTTTCTTATGAACATCTTATTTGCATAGCCACAATACATCTTTTTTTTATTGAATATTCCATGAACAGTGACTCACTTTAATATTCGAACACCATGATTTTTTAAATATGATTGCTCTGTACACTTAAAATCGAGTTAAAACATTTTCATGTTTTTTAACAACTATTACACTCTTTCTAGGTTTTAGAAACATAGGTTTGCTTTTCTTAATTACCATAATTATCTATATAGCATAACAAAAACAAAAACACTTAACTTTTTGTATTACAAAAATATCTAGTAAACAAGATACCTATGGATATCTCTAACAGAACAATATTATTATACAAGTATTAACAAAAGTAAATAGAATTATAATAATTCTAATATTTGGTTTGACTCCAGTTTTGTTTAAGAACATGTTGCAATCACTTTGGCATGTTTAAAATAATTTTCTTTAAATATTCTGGCATTCGTCCCTATTCTTCTGGTTAACGTATTTTTAATTCCTATTTTGATCTTATTGGTATCTTCCTTATGCTACAACCTAACTCATCCTATAGATTTTTAACAGGGTTCAGGTCTGCTGACTATAGTGAAGGATTCAAAACTTTGAGACGATTATTTAATAAGTATTCCTAAAAACAATACGTGATTTGTGTTTCTTAGAGCAAATTAGCTATAAAAGATAAAACATGTCCAAATGTTTTAACAACACTAAAGTAAACATTATTTTAATTAAGTTATGCTATACAGATAATTGTGTTAATTAAATAAATAAAACCTATGTTTCTGAAGATTCGAAAAAATACATTACTTGATAAAAATAAACAAAAACTTTTTAATTCAATTCTAAGTAGGTATACACAACAATCATATTTAAAAAGCCATGGTGTACAAATATTAAAGTATATAAATCATTGTATGTAAGTTATTATTTATAAGAGACCACCGCGCGGACTATAAGATATAACATTTTAAATGTAACAAAATAAGATTGGTTTAGTAATCCCTTGGCCACCTCAATTATCATCCACATTTCGAAATCATTTAAAGATCTTGATAACAGCTCTAAGTTTCTACTTGTAACATTAAAGGGACGTTCTTGTTTAAACTTATATTTACCTTTTCTTTTATAAGGCAATTCAACTATTCCCATAAATCATAAAAATTAAATACAATATTTAGAAGAGACGGAGAAAAAGAGGGAGAGAGAGAAAGAGCCGTTATCATGATCGACACAGAGCACATCGGAATGATGTAAACATGGCTAGTCTTATTCGCAAATATGTTTTGTGTTTTCATGTATATGTATTTATGCATGTATTGTGTGAGAAAGATGGAGGCGCACAGTTCGCCTTGGAATATGTTATACAATGTTTATAACCTGTCAGAGATCGGGATTGAGTGATTTAATTTAAAAAGTGATTTTTGAGGTACTTCATCATTCCAAAGGTTCTAAAACGCTTAACACCAATTATTTTCAGCAATTCGTCATCACAGATTGCAAATTGTTTGTTTTTCGGGTCCTGTAATATAAACAATGTTGCATAAAAGGATTAAGCATATATCTTAAATATCAAAGCCTAAATTAAATATATTACTATATATGCATATACCTTACATAGATATACAAATACTCACATAAAGATTCCTTTCTTTGATAATACTCCATACTTTCTTAACAACCTCATGTCGAGCCATTTGATCAGCACCCACAACAGCTGCTAATTCAGGAGATAATGTAATAGCACGAGTATATCCTCCACCCTTGCCCTTACCACCACCTTTCTTAGCAGTGCTTCCAGGAGCCTTTTTGTTTTTACCCCAATCTTCATCGCTATCACTATCACTACCTTTTTTCTTACCCTTTTTACCAGGTTTTCCTAATAGGATAGAAAAATGAAGATGTATTAAAAAGTAAAGTAAACCACTAACAAACACCTTAGAAGAATAAAATAACAGATAAACAATTTAAAATTATTCGTACCTTTCTTAGGTGTAGCCTTTGGCTTTTGTGGACTATACTCTTCGTCGCTGGCATCTTCGTCACTAGCACTTTCTTCATCAGCAGAAGAATCCTTCTTACGCTTACTGGATGTTTTCTTAGTTGGACTTCTCTTTGCGGGCTTCTTTTCCTCCTCCTCTTCTTCTTCCTCTGAACCTTCTTCCTCTTCCTCCTCTCCGTCTTCTGATTCTTCACTAGCAGCCTTCTTCTTTTTCTTTCCGCTGTCTTGCTTTTCTTGTAAACACTCCATAACTAAATCATCTACTTCCTCCTTTCTATATAAATAATAAAAAACATGTTTGTATACGAAATTTAACAATGTAATAGATTTAATTTTCAAATTATAATATCTCAACTAGTATGTTTTCATAAAATACAAATAAGACTAATTATTTGTTTGAGGAGGAACGAGATGAAAATTTATGACAGACAAATTTCATTCAGATTTCCTCATTTTACTCTTGGATACAAGATATTCTCTCCTACATTAGATCAACAAGTAGAAGTAATTGCTGCATCCACAACATACACCACAAATTAATCAAATTTACTAAGAAACTTATTCAGAAAACTTCAATTTTGTTCTTGTCGAAGTATAAATATATGCATTGCTTACCTTGCTGTGAGATCGACATCTAACTTTTTTTCTATCTGTTGTCTTACTTTCTTCGCTGACATTGTAGTAAGGTCTGCATCTTTTAAAATTGCTGAAAAATATACAATTAATGATAACACACATCTCGTAATAGTTCAAAGATAATAATGTTCTTCAAGAAATTAATATTTAAGACTTTCATTTTTATTATTTCTTTGTAAATGTTATATGACCAGTTACTACATATCACATCAATTATATCCACGAATATATTACCATAATAAGAATATTTACTTCATTTACTGCTAACAAAGTTCTAATAAAGCATCTTGGCAAAAAGATTAAATGAATAACAAGTTTATCCGTTTATTTGCAAAAAATAATTTATATAATTACAATTGTTATTCTATTATTAGCCTTGCAAATGTTGATAATCTTAAAATAAAAGAACAAGAAATATTAAAATATAATTATGATAATAGATTAATTTGAAGTAAAAAAATTTTTTGAATTGATTTTGATTTATTTTTTATCACAATTACTTTTATTACAAAATAAATCATAAATAAATATATTATAATTTTTAGACTTAATTCGGTGTCATAATTACGGGCTTATATGGAAAACCATAAAAAAATTTTATTCGAAACATTTTCTTTTTTTTGTTCAATGTAAAATATATAAAAAAGAAAAAAAACGAGTCATTAATCAATAAAATAAAAAGTGAAATATCTTATAGGAACGAAAGACAATATTCAATGTTCAAGTTCATGGTACACATAAACTGATACTAAAAGTCATCAAATTTCCCGCCGCGGTATTCGGTAAATACAGAGTGCAAATGGCGACGAATCGCTATAATGCATGCCGGTTGGATGAACGGAGGGGTCGCGCGAATCCGATAATGAAAATAATTCTGAAAGTAAACAGAATAACAGGAATTACTATTGTCCAATAAAACGATGAAAAACCAATTACTTCGATCGAACTATCAAATTCGAATTATCCGTTACATACACGTTGAAATAACAACCGCAAATTCTTTAAGGGAGGGGGAAGGATAGAAGCATATAATCGCGGTGACGGTCGAGGGCGATAAAAATCAACTTCTCTTTATCTTTCTTTTTTTCTCTTTATTTCCTTGATCTCTTTGTTTCTTGCTTCGAAGAAAAATATTTAAAAAAAAATTAAAATACGAGTATATTACGCGCTTTGTCATCGCTTTTCCGTCTCTTGTGACGATCATGAATGACTATGGCGGGAAAGGACGGATTATGGTCGCAAATACTCGCGTAGTTGGAGGGTTGCACGCTCGCTCAAAGCGTTGATAGGTAGGTTGGTAGATAGGTAGATAGGTAGACGACAATATCAGACACGATAATGACGACAAATCCTCAGGAATAAAAAAAATTAAAACACGAAAAGTAAGATGGACTTAGAGAAAGAGAAAATATGATTGACTAAACGTAAGGTTAAAGGTGAAAACATAGCCGCCCGTGTAGTTGCGAATAAAATAGATTCGTGTATTGAAGTAAAACGCGACGTAGAAAGAGAGAGAATATCTTGGAGAAAAATGAAGATAGAAAGAGAAAGAGAAAGAGAAGGAGAGGGAGGGAGGGAAAGAGGAAGAGAGAGAGAGAGAGAGAGAGAGAGAAGATACTACAAACACATAGGCGCACTACGTATAAGAGCACCTTCGCTCGCGCGCCACGAACGCGACGTATAGCGGGCGGAGGAAGGCACCTCTCATCCATATACACTCACACACGCGCGCACATACATACATACATACATATATGTGTGTGTTGTGTGTGTGTACACATATCATGTACATATATACACACACGATATAGAGGGAAAAAGAAAGCTCGTTGCGTCGCAACCAAGAAGAAATGGCGATAATTAGCAGAGTCAAAAAAAATTCAGAAAAATTCGCAGATCACGTAGAACGTATTCACGATAAAAGTAAACGCGTCGTTGATTCCCTACGTAGATGGAAAATACGAGCGGGATCGGTCGGCGCGATTAGTAATGGCCGGCGTGGGGCACGCCACTTGGCCACATACGTGCGCGCTAAAGTCGTCACGTCACAAGAGGAAAGAGCCAGTTTTCCTATTCATTCGGATGTACGGGTTAACGCGCAATTAATAGGATTAATTGATGGGATAACATATAGGATAGATTCACCGCACGAAATAGAGTATATCAAAGAATATCCTTACTTACCGGTGATCTCCTTACGGATCTCGTCCTTAGAGATATCAGCCATGGTAATGCTTCTCGTTGTGCGTACTGCTACCAACTGAACCTATGCCGGCTGCGGACTCCCGTAGCGTCCGTTGGTACACTCACTCGTAAAAGTTAATCCTCGCGCGTTAGGCTTCCCTATCTTTGCATACGGATAACTTGATGGGGCTACGTTAAAAACGTTTACAATATACACCAAATCGTATTAGTTTTTTATTCTCTACAAGTTTCTCATGACGCCCCACTCATAATTTTTCGATCGAACCCATCGATTTCGAATTTTTCCTAGACCAGTCGTAGATATTTATTCGACTGACTGTACTACGAGCGGCCGTTGGTGGCTGCCAGTGGCGTCCACGGTACAGTCGAGTCCCGTTAACGCTCTCTCCTATCTCACAAAATTCACTTTCGATTATCCATAACTTCTTTCTACCTTATTTAACACGATTATTATATACACCAAATCGGGCCAATTTTTTTTTCTCTACAAGTTTCTTATTATGCCCCATGCACAACATTGCGATTAAAGCCTATGAATTTTCATTTAATGTCATCTATCTGATAGGCTTATTGTAAGCGTCTGTACCGAAGCGACCGGTCCGGGTTTCGAGCGTTGGGCATGCAGTCGCATCGTATGACAATCAGGATGCGAGGCTTTACGTAAACAATTAAAAAAGGCTCTTCATTCGGAGCAACGCTCGATATGGCATCGTCAAAGCATACCCTCTCCCTATTTCTTTCTCTCTTTCTCTCTTAACCAAATTTATTTCGATCGTATAAGCTTTTATATCTTCGTACACTTTGTACGAAGGTTATAAGTTCATAGCAGAAACGCATTTATCTTCTATCTCTTTCCTTCTTTATTTCATTCGTCGTTACTCTGTCCTTTTCTTTCTCTCTTTCACTTTCATTATCTCTTTCTCTCTTAAAAATTTTCTTATCCACCGTGACAGGTTTACGTTTTATCATTTGTACTGCTACGGAATATCCTATTTTTGCTAGATTCTTACGACTAATAAACAAATAGATACCTAAACGAATTTAAAGTTGAAAAACATATTGAGAAAAATCTTATCATAAAAAAAGATGCATGAATGTGCAAACAAGAATAAAAGAAAACAAAGAAATTTCTTGTATTTCAGGAACGATCGTCCTCGAGCATAATTGCACCCAATCAGTACGATATTTTATTAGGCCGCGACTGTTCGAAGCGACCACTTGGTTTCTTCGTTGGCTAGTACAGTAACATTCAAAATGGTCCTAATGGCGGTAATAATACATAACCTTAAGAGGTAAATAACTTTTGAACGGTTCATTTAAAATATTAACTCTCTTCGCAAAATCGTATCAATTTTTTAAAATCTGAATATTTCTCATGAAGCGCTTAGTCCGATTTTATCGTTTAAACTATCAAAAAAGATTGTTTCCTCACTGTTAGGATAATACTTCGTTCGTTGACTGTACTACATCTGTCGTATTTCCAATAGAAATGAATTTTTTATTTATTTGTTGTATGAATTAAATCCTTATTCAAAAAAATATACATTATAAAATTTTTCTCATTCTTATTCGTATTTTTTCTCAATTAATATACCTTACAACTAATATTTATCGTTGACACATGGACAACGTAATGCCGCCACGATGTTTAAACGCTTTAAAATGGCGGCCCCCTTTTTTGCGGATTCATCCTTGTCAGTTGTTATTCTACGCAACGATTATTCTTATGATAGTATAAAAACGATCGTTTTTAATAACGCGAATCAGTAATGTGTAAAATTCGCCTAAATGCTAACCGTAGAAAATTAGACTTTCTTGACATAAATCAATAGTATTACGCATTTTCCCTAAAAATACTCGTTTTCCCTCTCAATTTCTTATTATTTCCGGTTGCTTAAAATAATATTATTAATCGAAGTAAAAAGATTATTCTTTTATCAAAGTAATATTGTTTAAATATTGTAAAAATAATTTTCTTTTATTTTTTATTATAATAAAATAATTAATAATCGTTTCTTTGTCACTTAACGAAGAATATAGTTGCTGATTTGCTTCTGAAATATTGATATTTTCGTAGTATTCATCGCTATACACGCTATCTGATGGCGAAATACTGTTTCTCACCGGGAAAAATACATGCGCAGAAAAAGAGCGGAAAATTTAATATATCTCTGTATATATATATACAGAATAATTATAATATAAATACAAAAAAATAATATAATGTGTAAGCAAATTATCTAAAGAAAAATGTAAGTAATGTTTATAAACAAAATTTTGTTCTTTGCTAAAAAATTTTTTATGTATATTTTAATTAATTGTATTTTATTTTGATGCATACACAAAACTTCTTTAATACATTAAGCATTAAATCTCTTTTGTTGAGCCTCCATTTAGGCATGATGTTCGACATGGTTTAAACGAAAAATTTAAGGTCTGTCTAAAGGGACTGCTGTAGCATTTAACATGTTAAGTAAAGTAAGATTCTCGATCTTAAATTTTATATATATTTGTCGTGCAATCATTAATATGTCAACATAAGTAATTGAGCACACTTCTTTTAATATTAAATTCATTGAATTATCATCTCCTTTCTTTATATAGACTGTTTGTTCTTATATTTATAAGTATTTACAAATACAATATGTTTTTCTTTGCTTATATAAATAATAAACTTATACATCTCATTTCCAGTTTCTTTTTTTATTTTTTATGATTCAATTCAACTTAAAACAAAATCTTACTGTGCTAAACTTTAGTTCTTTTGTAATAAGATAATAAGAATGTTATTTGTTTAATTTTCTCTTTCGATTAAAAAGAGAAAATAAAATTATCAAAAGTAATACTACAAATTTGGCACTCCTTAGACATTATATCATATCCAAAGAGCATGTTAAACTTAAGGCTCCACTTTGTTGTATTTCATGATCGTATTCAAAATTGTACTGTACATTAGACTTATTTATTATTATCAAATGTTGAATAATTAGATGCACAACTTTGCTTCCGCCGTTTTAAATGTCAGTTTTATCAGAATTTAAAGAAAATGATTCTCTGATATTAAAGCATATCAATGCACTAGTCGTATTAACTACACAATTACTAGTTAATTAAACGGAAATTCACAATCGCAAATGTGATGGCCGTTTAACTCTTTCGGTGTATTACTTTTCGTTAGAGAAATATTTTATATTCGTTCTTCAATTAACCTTATTACAATTCGTATACAAAAACAAACCACGTTGTCACCGTGTGCTGCTGCCTTCTGTGAACTGTCAGATTCTTTAAACTAACTTAAATCGATTTATCAAACCTTCCAATTATCGATATTTTCCTTAGCATCCGTCATCTAATTGGTTGGATTTAAACAATCACGAGGATTCATCAATATCGAATTAAATATATCGAATCGAAATCATATCAATATCAAAATAATACAATTATAAACACATATGTATTAATCTAAATAATAACAAAAATTTATATTAAAAATAAAAGTGACACGACAATGTTTATGAAAGAAATAATAAACAAAATTTGAATTGGTAATAATTGAACAAAAGAAATTTGTAACCCCTATTGGTAGAATAAAAATAAATAAATTAAAGAAATAAAAGAGAGATATCCTCTTATAACTAAATTAATAGATAATATTCAAATTAATTAACCATTGAGGTTAGAGGAAAAAGAAAAAATAATAGAAAAAAAGATTTGATTGGTCGAGTCCGTTGATCCGAGAGCGACGCGATCCGCTAGAGGGTGACAGTGGCGCACTCGTGTCAGTACTCGATGGCGGCCGAGACGTGCCCACGAGCTAAGCCGTCTATGGCTTAGACGTCGTCGTCGTCGCCGTCGTCGCCGCTGTTGTGGCTGTCGTCGCCGTCGTCGTCGCCGTTGCCGTCGCCGTCGTCGTCGTCATCGCCGCTATTGTGACTGTTGTCGTTGTCTTCGCTGTCATCGTCATCGTCATCGTATTTACCGCTGTCGTCGGAGTCACAGTAATCGTCATTGGAATATTTTCAAATTAATCGTTACAAAATCATCGTGGATAAAAAAGAAATTCTTTATGAAAACGAAAATTCTCGTATACAATAATACGTCTGTTGAATCACCGTCCTGTCGGTGAAGCGCATTCACCGTCGTCGTCTCGAGATCACGCGTATTATCTACAACTTCACCTATACCCCACTCCTTGAAAATTTCATAGCCGTCGTTGCGTTGTCGTCGTCGTCGTCGTCGCCGTCGTCGTGCGTGTAGTCGTCGTCGTCGTGTCGTTACGTTGTGATGGTGTGGTGTAGTGGTAGTATAGTGGTATATGTGTTTCTTACGAATCCATTTGGTGCGGAGTCGACGGTGTTGTGCGGTTGTGCGGTTGCTTGTTCGTGCGTCTCATCGTGCATGCGTTCATTTGTGCGTTTATTCGTTTCTGCATAAGTAAATTCGTTTTCGTTCCTTCGTTCGTGCGTGCGTCTCGTGTATGGTTTGTGTATCGTCCTTTTGTCGCTGGCGTGGTGAAGAAGTTTATACCGGATCGTTGCTGCTCCGAAAGTAAAAATTAAAAAGAAAGAAAAAAGAAGAAGAAGAAAGAGGCTGCTAAGAAAGAGAAAGTGTGATAGTAAAACGCGATGTGCAAGCTTAACCGTTCGAATCTTAGCTCGAACTCGAGTTGACCCTTCGAAGGATGGACTTCCATCTCCACCACCTTCTTTTCCTCGTCCTCCAGCTTGATCGAAGGAACGCATCGCCGTCGTGGCATTGGTAAACACGACCTCTACCGTTTACGAAAACAGTAAGTCACATGTACGATCTTATATTTCAGTTACATTTGCTTGTATATTTGTTTATTTCTCTTTTTTTTTTAAGTTCATTTTACTATTCGTAAAACAAACTATTCTCGCGCGCCTTTTCTCATCTTTCTAGAAAGAGAGAGAGAGAAAGAGAGAGAAATAGAAAGAAAGAAAGATAGGTACATATACAGAGGAAGACGTTTTTTTGCATTTCAGTTGAACTATATCAGTCTCTCTACAAATACTACATCAGTTATCTATAATACATCAAATTTTTGTTTTCATAATTATTCGTGTCTAACGATCTTCTTTTGGAAGAAATTCTTGTTTGCAAAAAATTGAGATAGGGGTGACAGTTGTGATATTTTTTTACTCACTCCAACTACGCTACTTCATCGTCTTGTGATCTTTCTCTCTCTCTCTCTATCTCTCTCTCTCTCTCTCATTATGTTTATGCGTCTGGCTTTGTCCATCATGCTTTTATCCCACTCTCCTCCACTCTCCTCTATGTCACTTCTGTTGGTGTTTTCTCTCTCTCTCTTTTTTTCGTTCTTTCTTTCTTTCTTTCTTTCGTTTTTTCTTTCTTTCTTTCTTTTCTTCTTTCCTTCTTTCCTTCCTTCCTTCCGTCCTTCTTTCTCTCTCTTATCTGGCCCTCTTTCTTTTTCTCACTCTTTCCTACTGGTGCTGTTTCTGCAGTTTGCATTTTGCCCAGAGGGTATAAGAATAAGGGGAAGGAACACAAAGTAATACTTTAGACAAGAAGGGGATGAAGCCAGTTTATAAAGGAAACATGGGTCAATTATACGTTCTATATAGAAAAAAATATATTGTCATGTGTTCGCTATGATGTTTAGATTGATAGGAACTCTATTAATCCTTTATGGAAATAACATAGCTTTTTTTTTATTATTAAGCCGGTTTGTAAGAAAAAGATGAATCATTTATATGCTCTGTTTAGAAAAGAAAACACATTATCATGTGTTCGCTATGATGTTGGAATTAATAGAAACTTTGTCAATGTTTTATGAATATATTTAAGGGCATAACAAGGCTTTTTTGAATTATTAAGCTACTAAAATTATGTTATGCAAAAATACTTTCGCTTCCTACCATGTACAATCTTGGACTTCAACGTGTAAATCAAAAACTGACTTACAATTAGATTAGAAATGTAAATTTATATCTAATTTAATGTTCATTTTCATTTATTAAAGTCTATTTAATTAGATGTATTATTTATCAAATAATAAATTTAATAAGCTTACGTAGTATATGTTAGATACTATTTTTAAGCCGTTGATCAAATTAATTATTGACCAATGGTTAAATAAGCTTCTTTAATATTCTACTTGCATCTTTATTTAGTTAATTTGTTTAAGTATTGATGAAATAAACTTTTAATGCGTATAGGAATGCACTTGAATAATACAAATGTAGAGAATCTTTATCAGCAAAACTTAGGTTTTTGGATAGATACTTTGCAAAGCTAACGAAGAGTGTATTACACAAGTTTTTAGAAATATATATTTAATATTTCCAGATTTAATTATAAATATAGTCACATATTACTAAAAATCTAATATTTTTGTTTTAATACTTTATAATAAGGAATTTGTATAGAAAGAAACTTTTGATTAAATCAATTGTACTAATTGTTAAAAAGCATGGTGTGTACGTTGGTTGCGGTTTTGCCGGTATTCATCTGAAAAGAATTTCCAATAAAACCGAAATATAAACGAATACATAGCATTGAGTGTTTCATTTGTAAGAGAGAAAGAGAGAAAAGAGGTGTAGTGGCTGGCGACGGTGATAGGAACGGATGGATGATTGTAAAACGATGGAGACCTCGAATGCAGCAGTAGTTTTATTTAAAGCAACGATGATTGTTTCGTTAGAAGTACGAGCCTTCTCGTCGTCGTCGTCGTCGTCGTCGTCGTCGTCGTCGTCGTTCCTCGCTTCTGGTTTCTCTTTCGTGAAGTCAGCAGCAGTAGCAGCAGCAGCCAGCAACGAGCGACATGCTGCATTTACCGCGCCACTTTGTCATGTAGTAGGAGAGACGACTTGCCGTTTCTAAGAACACAGTCTGACTTTAGATAATTTAAAAGAAGATTATTTTAGGTTCACCAGCTACCAAATTGGTATCCTAACACTATTCAAAATCAAATGGTAAGGTTCAATTGAATCATCGATCACGTTACTTTACTTTATTTCATTTAACTTAATATCTTAAAGGGGGTATTCTGTTTTTATAAGAAGGTCAAAAATGGAATTTTTTATCTTATATAAGTAAGAATAGTAAATCAATTTGGCTTTTAGGGTCTTTTGGGTTATTTTTATTGATAATATTTCAAGATAACATTGTGAAATTCTGAAGGAAAATAGAAATAAAACGAGAAACAAATTGCTATTCGCTTCTACGGCGCCTCAAAGTTCACATAATTTTTATTCTAACCATTCGTTATGCCGTGAAAAATACCGTAGATTATTTTTGAAAAATGAATTTTTTCTATTCGAATTATCATCAAATTGTGAACTCCCGAGCGTATTTCGTTAAACGAAAGTAATTAAGCAGAAAAAAGATACGGTCGTCACCCTTTACTACTTGTAATTATCCACCCCTCTCTGTTTGTGTATAGGAGCGAAGTGTAAGTTACCTTGTTAGTACTTTTATCCTCCCCCCTTTAGTATTACTTTTTTGTTCAATGAGATTAAAACGATTCCTGATATTTTCGCGCGATTTTTTATTAAATATACAATCGGATAAAAAGAGGTTTAATTGTTTAATCATGTTTAGAATAAAAAAAATGTGCTGCCCTAAAAAATTTGCTCTTTTATATTAATTTTGTTCTATTTAATTACTACGAATATGAAATAAATATCTTTGTTAGTTTTAAAAAAAAACAGCTTGTGACAGTTTTTTTCTAACCATCCTATAGATCCAAATAGAAGATCAATTTTATCTACTATAAAAATCTTTCTCATTCGTTCTACGTTATTATCTTGAAAATATATTCGAAGCAAAAGTTTTACGATAGAAATATTTAGTTATGCTATTACTTAGATACTTTTGCGTTTGTTTGCCTATATTTTAATCAAAAGGAAACCGGTTTTATCGTACAATGCAATATGTATTTTAGAATGTTGTGCATTTCTGAGATATAGTTGATATAGTAATACGGGCTCATCGACATCTGGGAATAGTAACGCCGGGGCGGAAAGCTTCAAAGAGTCCTTTGAAGTTTCAGTTGATGTTCCTGAGCCGATTCCTCTTCGTTACCCGTCTTTTTTGTCACACGCTCGTTTACCCGCGCACTTACTGATACGTTGACTATCGCCATGATCTCTCTCGATACTTTACCGGTTTCAAATCTTCAAAGTATTCCCTCCTTTCTTTTCTTTAGAAATCGATCGACCTTTGGGAGCAACGCTTAAATATTTCTTCGGAATCAAATATTTCCCATAATCCTTGCATATCATGCGTACCAAATTATCAAAGCTGTATCTATTCGAAATAGGAAATTATTATTATTATTATTTTTCATTATTTCTTGTTAAAAAATTTTGGAACTTCTTGAAAAACAATTTATTTTCATTTAATTTGATTTATTTTTATTTTAATTTAATTTTTTAGAGCTTCAGCAATACACATACAAAAAAATATTAGTAAAATTTATTTATTGAAGTTATTTATTTATTTTTGTTTTCTATTCTTTTCTATCCAGGAAGATTAAACATTTTGTTCTAAACAATTATTGTTCGTCGCGCACTATAGAAATTTTGCTAAATTCTGAAAAAGTAACACTTTCAATAACCATTTTATAATTTGTAAACGCTATTACAAATAAAAATGTAGAGGGAGTCCACAGAGAAAAACTTACGCTGTATATTTTTCTATATACTGACCTACTAATTGTATAAAATGCTCGACTACTTCCATTGATTATAAGTATCAATGAACGCCCAATGACTATTAAAATCTAAACTATATGTTTACACTACTTTGTAATTATCGTTTTCAACTTCTCTCTTTTCTATTGAGAAATGGAATTTAATAGAAAAATGATAAAAAATAAAAAACACAAAATAAATTTAATAATATCTCAAAAGTAAATATGATATTTATGTTGAATTCTGTGCAGTAAAAATTTGCTGATATATAAACAAATATAGCGATTTCTAAGAATTTCTTTAACAATTAAATATTTTTTATTATATAAGGGTTTTCTATAGTCTCTACTATGGGATCATTGTATTATAAATATTATATTCTAACATTTAGTTAAACGCTCGTGCATTTTTTATTATATGATAATACATTGTTTAATCCTCGTACACATATACACATGCATGCGAGCGCATGTAAACTCATTGATTCTTTCAGTATGTATAGCGTATCATCACAATAATAGATTCATTAGAACGTATAATCATCCCTCCTATATTATGGTTAATTCGTTCCTGGATATATCGAAATCGTATTAAAATAAGCAAAACAGTATTATATAAACATTTATGAAATCGTGAGTCATAACATCGAGTGTTTATATATTTATATCCTCGGAATCTCCCCCCTCCGTGTACATTTAATATTAATTATTTTTACAAGCTTATTAAATATTATTTAATTCTTGTTATCATATAATAATTTACTTCTAATTTTTATTTACATTTATTAACATATTATTTCTTAATTCTGCCATTATTATAAATAAATTTACTAGTTTTTTAAATGAATTTCAAAAGAAGTTAAAACTGTGCTCTAGTCAGTTTTCAAAAGAGTGGGAATTATTTTGTTGTTGTTAATTAATTTTTATAAACTTATTCAGTTAAATGTCTTTGTCTTATTATAATTTTGTTTAATTTATATGTAAATTTATTAGAAAACAATTATTTTAGATTTTTTTATTATCGTAGTTAATACTTTTGTATAAACAAATATAAGATGAAATTAATCACTTACTGTATCAGTAGAATACTTCTTGTTCTCAAGATTCCAATCTTACATTTTAACTAAAGAGACATTTTAATGCTATTCCACGGAACAACTAAATTTTCGCAAAATCTCTACCGCTGTCACCAATTTGTTACGAGACGGTTCGCTTGTCATCGTAGGTTTAAATAAAGATTTGGAAAATATTTGGGAGACCTGGATTCAAATAAGTTTATTCTAGTTTAACATACAAAACGTATGTTGTTCGTTGTAAAGATACTAACAAACTGATTTCCAAATTTCTTTTGCTTCCTTTATACGATTTTTGACCGCACATATAGTCCAATCAAAAAGTAGAAAGAAAAATTCTAAAAATAAACATTTTCGATAAATTAACCAAAAATAAAGAAAAGGAAATAAAATTAAAACATATATACATGCATACAATTGGTACACATTTTCATTTCCTAAATATTAGGTACAAATTATGAAATAATGAATGTAGTTTAAATTGTTGCCACATGTAATATATAATTGATTTTGAAATTGAGATTAAGAAAATGATATTAAAAAATTATATTAGTATGAATATAAATATGCGTAACAGGACTTGTAGAAAATATGTATAACACAAACATAAATACAATGTGTGTTAATATATTATCCCAATACCATTGCATGCTTCTTTCTTATGAAAAGTTGTAAAGATACATCATTTCTCGCGAATATTACAATTTTCTTAATGGCATGTCAGATTTATAAAATTGAATTTGTTTTTATATACTATAAGGATAGAGACTATATAAACTTAAACAAAAACTACTGTGTTTTAACATTATTATATTTTATTCAGAAACTTGATATTTCCGGATAAAATTTAACAAAAAACAATCATTTTGATCGAATGTACATTTCACGTGTTTTATTTTTACTATGTAATTATTACGCATATACATTAAAAGTGTGAGGAGGAATGATTCTTGCAAAATTATTAACATTACAGAATGCTTAATTCCGTAAAACAAAATAGCACTGGTAACATTATCATTTTATTTTACAATATAATGATTACCTATCAAACTAGAGAAAGAGATATATTGCGATTGTTATCATTAACAAATGACATATTATAATAAGATGCTCAATTTCCATTCAAAAAAATTGCACTAGTAACTTGAAACCATTTTATTTAACAATATATACAATTGTTACATATCCACCGAAAGGGTGAGAGAAGAAGGCGTAGTTGATCTCAACGAGGAAAAGTAAACTAAACGAAAGATAAGAAGAAGAAGAAAAAGAAAAAGAGAAGAAAAAACAGCATAAAAAAGAAACAGGAAAAAAAACGAAGAAAAAGAAGATGTATTAAATCGGCGGCGTATATCGGTTGTGTGTTGGGTATATGCTGGGTTAGCTGGCTGCGCGCCGTGCCGTGCCGCTTTCTTCTTCCACATGCAAACGTCGAGTATACATGCGTGCGTTCGTGCGCGCGCGTAATATCGCGTGCGGCGGCAAGATCAAAGGAACATTTCCTCCTTCCTCTCTTCGGGCTAACCCTCCTTCGTGCTTTCTCGAGACCGGCTCTCTCCCTCCCTTTATCCCACCCCGTCTCTATACGCACACCGGCTGTCTCTATTGAGTACGTGTAAACGCACCATTAAGTCTTCGTTTCTTTACGCGCACTTATTGTTCTTTCGTAATCTTTGCTCTCCCTACCCCAAAGCACCTCTACGTTCTGTCCACCTCTGACCCTTCCTTTAAGCTCAGCGTGTTTGTACTGAAATCTAGGATATAATACTACTATTATTATCCTTCTCTCAACCCCTCTCCAAAATGTAGTCTCGAGTGCTTTTTCTCAAGGTTCCTACCGACGACCACCTTGAGAAACGAGAATTCATTCTATTTCGGTATCATGACGTAACAGCGAATATGGAGAGAGGGAGAGCCCTCTTACTTACTCTATCATTTTTTCAACTTTCCTTCATTTATTCTTCGATTTAACGAATTTTATCTGACCATTCGTTTATGAATTAGCGTTAGAGTTTATTTGGATGTACGTATATAGGTATATATGTCTCTAAGGAATGATCTTCGAAGTTAAAGAAACTTTTTCAACGAGTTTCTCTTGAAAGGATTAAAAAGGGACACTCGAAAGTGCAAAGGTATATTTAATGAGATTTGCTTGAGAATATCCGGAAAAATTAAAGCTATAGGAAACGTTGGGATACGAGGAAGAAGAATTAAAGTTTGTCATGAAGAGATACAAGGATGGAACGGATCATCAGTAAAAGCGGCACGTCCAAAAAATCTCGGGTTTCGAGACCATGGACCCACTCTTTAGAATCCGCTGTCCTTATACCTGAACCCTATATCACCTTTTTGTCCTACCTTGTCGACAGAAGAGAAGAAAGCGCGGCGAGAGGATGTCACAAGATAGGGAGAACCGCGTAGAGACGAAGACGACAGACCAGGAAGAAGAAAGGTTGTTAGAAAAAGATGAAAGGAGAAAGAGGAAGCGAGTGAGAAAGAAGAAACGGTCTCTGTGGTACAGAGAGGGTATGGGGGCATAAGAGGCTGACGAGGCCTCTCCCTCCTCGGCCTTACGGTCACCATAGTTTCAGTCTTGCCGTGTTCTTCGTGTTGTGTAGGGTGCCGAGTTCCTCTCTCACTTTATTTCTATTACGGTTTACTACATCGAACGTGTGTATGTACATTTATATATTATATTTAATATTGCCAATGAGTAATAAATAATAATTCAAAAAATCTTTTCGAACGATTTTTTGTTGTGATCAAGAACGATTGTTAAGCTCCGTCCAGTTTAATATTTTTGAATCCCCCGAATTTTGAAGTTTTATGTAACTGATGGTATTGGAGAAAAACCACAGTAAGAAAAAGTTCAAAGATACCGTCCTTATGGTCACCATAGTTTCGGTCTTACTGTGTCCTTCGTGCTCTGCAGGATATCGTGTTCCTCTCTCACGCTTTCTTTCTATTATGATTCGCTACACTAAAGTTGTACGCACTGTGAATAGTTCGTTTTTTTTTTAGTTAACATCCGGTTTTACTTTTGATGTTTCCAATTTAATGGTAATAAATCATTATCTGTGAAATCTTCTCGAAAGATATTTTGTTCTGATCAAAAACAATCGTCGGCTCCGTCAATATAATAATACCTTAGGATTTTCTGGATTTTGGAATTTAACAATACTGGCGGTATTGATCAAAAGCATAGCAAGGAAACGTTAAAAGATAGAAAATACAATAGAGGAGACGTAAGATACTCAAGTATTTCTGCAAAGAGTGTGGTAGTCCTGCGCGAGAACGATCCAACGGAGACCAGTATCGCCGAGGACGGTCGACCGTGTATACATCGTTGATGTGTGGAGACTTCAATGCCTGTAGTTGGAAAATGCTCCTGATATACCACCAACGAACGCGTACCGCCAACGATGTTGCGGTGCCGGTGACTGAAACGTTTCTGTAAAACCGGTAGCAGCCCTGTAGCTTTCGTTCTTCTTTACGCTTGTGTGACATACCTCTATCTATTATTTTTCTCGTCTATTTTATCGGCATCCAATAATAAAACCAATGTCTATTGTGTGTGCTCATTGATCTGGGATTATTTAAGTGAAAAATTAATTGCACCTCACGTAAGTGTCTCACGACTTTATGTACGTTTTCGAGGTTGTTCTTTGATTTTCTAATAAATATTAGTACAATTTTCTCTGTAAGCAATACGAAAAATGGGGTACACACACACACACACACAAGTAACTTTTTTTTTTAATTTATAATATATTGTAACTCGATACAGTGTCTAGTTTGTAGTTATGCAGTTATCTTTAATTTTTCACCTTATTGTTAGGCAAAAGTGCATGACGAATCTCGGCCATCGAATGTACCCGAGGGATTAAATATGTATTTTAAAATAAACGATGTTCGCAGTAAAATGGGGGGGGGAGATAACATGAAAATAAAACTTTTATAACTAGCATAAATATTTCTTGGTACACACCAAGTTCTACATTTCCACGCTCTTAAATTGCATACAGTAATTGAAGTTGCTTACTATAGTCCGTACTCTAAACATGAAAGTAGAGAATTTTCGTGCACTTTTGGTAGATGTGCGGTGGTAAGCAGTACCAAATACTTGAAGGTAAATGAGGAGAGAGAGATAAAGAGAGGGAGTAAGAAGTCTGCTTTGAAAAGAAAGGTCCAGGTCTGTCGATAGTGGCGAAAAGAGTCTGAAAGGATTAAATCGATCGTAAGCCGCACGTGAGTCTTTCGTTTCATAAACGCTAGAAGGTTATATTCTTAAAGAAGTTTCATTTTATTCCCTAATTTAAAAATCGAATTATAACTTGAATTCTTGTTTACATTACGTTCTCATATCTTTCGATATCGATTTTAATTAATAAATAAAAAAAAAAATATATATATATATATAAAAATATATATATATATAAAAATATATATATATATATATATGCATATAATATTTTTAATAAACATACTTTAATATTGTTATTATTATTATATAGTTATTCATACCTGTCTGTGCTTTAGAATATTACAAACACAACAATTTGTTCAAAATATATTTTAATTCAACATATATAATATTTGGATTCGTAAATATAATTATTATTTTATTATTTTTTTTATTACCTGAATAAAAAGGATCGTGATTTGATGGTTGGAAAAATTCTTAGAACGTCAGTTAAGGATAATAGATTAATCTTATTATTCTTTTTACTAAGATTATCGTCTATCTTTTCCTCTTCCCCTTTATCTATTTTGTGTTTTTTCTTTTCTTGAAGATAGCTGGACCGGTCGCATTCAAGTGTACTCTCTATCCTTTTCGCTTTTGTATTCACTGACATTTCGACAGGCGAAGAAAATCTTACCTACACGTACAGCGTGTCCTTCTTGGAAATATAACGTTCCATAGAATACAGACGAGCCTTATGTAATTCGTTTCAATTCTTTTACTAAACATATCTTTATCATCGAACGTGCTTGCTTTCCGAGTATCTGTAATCAGTGTTATTTGAAAAAATCTTCAATGGAGTTCATATAAACTACTACATATTCTCTATCGTGTTCATTCATACTTCCAATAGGACAATAGCTATTCTCTAATCCGCTCTTTCAAACGAGTCACCGTATATGTGACAAACGAATATCGCCGACATTTCTTTTCATGTGGGAAGCTACGAACTTTATTCTGTAGGAATACCATACACAACACACACCATAAATATATATTATTTCGTTCAAAAAATTGTCTATGATCAAGTTAATTAAAATTTATATCATTAGCAGTTGTTTATATCTCTTACTACAAATAGAACATTACAAATCTCTATTGAAATTATTAAAGCAATTATTAAGAAAATAATATATCAACATATACAAAACTTATTTAAGCGTTTTTATTATTATTTTAAATAAATCAATCGAGATCTTAATTATTTTAACAATTAAAAACTCTAGAACCATAACAAAATACATGCATATACATATGTGATAAATACAAATAATATAAATAAGTAAAAAATGTTGTAAATATCGGATAAATTGTGAAGGAATTACGTTGTATACATGTTACTATGAAAGACCGAAATTGGAGATTGTCAAGATTCACATGGTCGCTCGTTAACGCATATCAAATACATCGGTGAAAGACCGAATATTTGGGTTTATTCTTATCATTAATATTTCGGACATATAACAAGCGACCACGTGAATCTTGACATTCTCCGATTTCGGTCTTTCAGATAAATTCATAAAAGGAGCGTACATTTGAAACACCCGATATGTCGAGCAGCGAAAGAAGGGGCCTGACTTTCGAGCAGCATGGCTTGGCTGAGCGAAGCGTTCCGAAAACCTGTAATTACGGACCCGACGTACATCAAGCGATGCCGCCAGCCAGCAGCCGCCCGGGCAACCTACGTCTTCCCCGACCCTCTTTTTATCCGTTTCTTTTTTCCTTCTCTCTCTCTTTCTCTCTTTCTCTCGACGCTTCAGAGACTCGAGCTTGAAGAAAGAGAAAAAGAGAGAAAGCGAGAGAGAGAAGCAGGTAAGAAGAGAAAGAGAAGTAGAGGGGGAACATAGCGAGCAAGAGAGAGAGAGAGAGAGAGAGACCTGCTTCCCTTCCAGCGTAGCTCGACGCGATTCAGCTCGGTGAACGTAAGGACTATCCTCGTAAACATTGCGGTGTGCTTTTTTTTATACTTTTTTCTTTGCTTTCACACACACACACACACACACACACACAAATACACGCATATAGGTAAACTTGTAGGTATATATATATACACACGCGCGCACAGAGAGAGAAATAATTGTAATTCCTAAATAACGCACTCATTCAAAATATGTTTTCTCCTTTCTTTGTCTTTACTTTACCGTACCTTGGAGGTTGAATTTGATTTGTAAAAAGTTGAATTTGGTGTGCAAAATCTATGTACCAGTCCCTACTATCACTTTCCCTTCCTTCCCCATTAAAAATAAAATCGAATTTTACTTTCGATAATTCCTTTTAAAATAATTTCTTTTTTATTACTATTTATAGACTTATATGTATATTCTATCATTTTGAGAAATCGTTATATCAATCAGCTATTCTGAATTATTTTATTGAATTATTTTTCTTGTTGATTTCGATTCGCGATTGGGTTCGATTGGGTTTGATTGGATTGGACAAAAAAATAAATGATTTCATTGCGAACTACAGTCTTATGGTGATAATGCCATGAAGCTGGTTGTTCGAAGATCATGCGATACCACCGGCCATTGGTTCTTGTTTTTTCTTTTTCTTCTCTTTCTGTTTCGTAAAAAACAAAAGCATTCAAAGTAGCGTTGTTGTTTTATTTTTATTTTTATTTTTATTTTTATTTTTATTTTTATTGTCACATCCTTTCCATTTCCCTATCCACTATCATCTGCGCTCCCGATGTGCTTCTACTATTCTCGGTGAAATGAAAAGAAAATATATGTGCCGGTCATTATTATAAAGGTCTAAGTCAAAGAATTATACAAATTTATTTTTCTAATTCTTGACTTACAATTGGTTCACTGTTATAATTACCGATACGTATATACATATGTTTAAAATTTACTACATATACACGCAAGAAAATGTGTAAGAAAAGTTATATGCTCAAAAAGAACATTTTTAAATTTGACCACTTTATATTCGCACCTCGCGCGTTATCAAGGTTGCATTGCAGGTTCTGGTATCCATTCATCGTTCTTGGTCCTTCAAATCGTTCATGCGTTCATTTTAATATCGTTCTCTTTAGTATAGTGAAAACCGAGAAATGTTTCCAGATGAACGGCATTGATACTTTTCATGGATTCAACTTCCTTATACGCTTCAAAAAATCTCAATATCAGTAAAACCTTACTCGTATTATATGCTTCAACTATTTCTTTTTCGAGAGAGATTAGAAAAATCGGCAAGAAAAAAAAAGAGAAATGTTGGAATGAAGGAGTAAGAGAAAGATAGTAGGTGGAGGGGAAGGTAATGTCAAACAAAACTAATCCACAAAGGTTGAAACAAATTTAAAATCTAATTGAATCAGATAAATTGATATTTATAAGTCAAATATAAAGTAAAATCTAATTTAAAGATTTACATACTACATGGATTAAAATCATTGATATAATCATTGAGTCATTAATATGTATTATTTAAAATATATCTTATTGTATAACGAATATATACAGTTTTTGCACTCTAAATTAAACTTTTTGCAAATCAAATTTTTGGTAAAAAAAAACAACTCAAAAAATTGTCCAAGTAAATTACCAGTTGGATTTTAGATTGCACGAAAATTAAACAATTCTGTAGAAAAATTGTATTTTTCAAAAATTATGAACTTCATTTGAAAACGAATGAATTTGAAGTGCAAAACCAGTATTATATATGTATTGTCGATAATTACTAGTAGTTAAAGATTGGAACATGTAATGATTCTTATCTGCGGGTGAAGGAAAAGTTATCTAGTGGATCGACTTTATCAACGAGTTTTCTACGCCTGAGCGTATTCGCCCGCGTATAATTATATCTTATGGTGCCGCCGGTAAAATAATTACACCGACAGACATCATTAAGCAAAATTAAAAGTGAGGGTGATGCATGTGGGGAAGTGGTTAAGCTGTAAATTGAAATCATTATTTTCACGCTTTAAAGGCCATTTAAACTTGAAAACTTTGTATGCCTAACGATATTCAGTTAAACCATCATCATATATACATAACATAATACTCACATGTATAAATATGTATACATATATATATTTACGCGACATCTATCGATCAAAATTTGTATGCTTTAGTTAATTTGATATATCCGAAAAAAGTAGTATATAAGTGTATACATTCTTTTTTCCAAATTAATCATTTTGCAGATCATATTCATCTTTTTGCATTTCAAATTAATCCTTTTGCAAATAACATTTACCTTTTTGCAAACCAAATTCGCTTTGCAAACAATTAACAAAAGATGAAAGGATAAATTTGATTGGCACAAAAATCAATAAGATTTGCAAAAGGGTTAATTTGAAGTGGAGAACCTGTATGAAGATGGAGAAGAGTAACAATTTATATTGTTAAGTATTTTTAATTTCTAAACCAAGTATTATCGACGAATTATTCGAGAAAAAGTAATATGCTTGTATTATTATAATTTGTTGCTTATAAAATTAAAAATATAATAAATATAATAGACGTTTTACAAATTTTACAGTGCAATGTATAATTTTTTTTCATTTCTTTTTTCTTTTTTTTTTTAATTAATTACTATTTTAGTAACATATTAATTCGAAATAAGTAATAACTAATTTAGAAAAGCTTCATTTTATATACTTTTTTATTTATCATAGTAATTTTTAACAAATATACATATTACTGAATCAGAAACATAGGGTGAAATGTTCAAAATGAAATCACTTACTATTATAATATGATTAATATATTATTTATTTGAATGAAATTAATGTATTATTAAATAAAGGCCAATTTATGATTTATTAACACCATGTCATTCACTGGCACCACATTGGTGTCGCAAACAAATGTATTGGATGAAAGCTGGACATCAAAGTGTCAAATCATGATTGATCATAATGAACTAAATGCTCTAGGTATTTTAGTATTTTACACGATAAGAATGAAAGTTTTTTGAGTAAAGATGCGTTAATGCTTCTCATAGTTAAAATCTGAGATACCAATCTCTTTGTATATGCGGGTTTGAAAAAAGTATTACCATTTTTATATAAGATGCTTATGAGAATAGAAATGTATGCTTTTATGTACTTCATATATATATATCTGTATAGTTTGAGCAATTCTTAGCATACTTCAGCCCGTTTCAATTATTACTTTTGAGTATAGATTTCTAGTCTGCGCAGCTCGCAATCTGTCAGGATTTTATATACTCCCTACCTATTCCAACCCCCTTCTATTGACGTAGCCCTCAGTCCTGGCCAGGACGCTACCGTAGCTCAGTTTACTGCGAGCAGTGCTATCGATGGTATCGTATGTTTGGAAAGATAGAAGAATCATTTATATTAGACGACAATAATTCATAATAACATCTTATACCGAACTAGTAACGGATCCTATTAAGCTTGTGTATATTTCAAGCCTACCTACAGAGGGTAGCCGTCAAAATGGTATGTAAGCTTTTCACCATCCCTTGAGTCAGGTAAAAGTGCGGTGGAGTGAGATGATTCATTATGACAGCTTTTCATTTCGTACTTTCTCTTTCATAGAACTTGAGTTTACATTTTTCCATTCATCGTGGTTCGCTGCTTTAAATGATAGAGAAACTAAAAAACATAAGTAAATATAGCGCTCTGAAATTGTACATAGATATTCATTATTTATCACATGTTACTACTACCGTTACCATGTATAGTAGTTATATGATAAACATAACCCTTGCTAATGTTGTTGTGCTTTTATCATAGTTATATACAATGATTACAATCAATAATTTATCAAGATATTTAAAAAATAATATGAGTACATTATCTTTTCCATAATTTCATTGTATAAGGTGCGCAAAGTTTACAAGATGAGATTTAGTCTATATTAAATCTAAAAAATGATCTATAAGAAATCAAATTTCTATGGTTCTTCTTAACAAAAGGCTACCTTTTAAGGTCTTTTGTTCCCTTAGGTCTAGCTCGATACCATTATAACTTAAGTATTAGTTTTCCAGTCTATCGGATTCTTATTCCATAAGTATTCCAAACAGTTCTTCGATATATCGTGATACTTCCTAGGTAGGTCCAGATAATTCAATGGATTACATTATAATTTTTGTCGATCAATACTACACAAAGATGGTGCGCAGTCCAATAGAGGGGTATACAGAGTGATGGTTCTCGATGCGCAGACTGCTGGAAGGTAGACTATGGGCATATATACAGAGCCTTACTCCCATACTTCTTTAGAACAGAAAATCTTGGTGGGATATAGAATTCGTATATGACTCACCACAGAGCTCAATCGATCCACTAACCACGGCCCAGGCTCGGCTTCTTTGTTCGAAAGTATTGGGACCTTGTCGACATTGATGTTATGAGTTTTATGATTCTAATGCGAGCACGGTTGCGCTTGGTTCTATTTCTATTTCGCAGAACTGAAGTTATATGCATTTGTCTCTTTTACTCAATTTTTTATTATTGGTCATTATTATTACATTTTCATTACTACAAATGACATAGTTACCATTTATATATGATGCACTATTGTTTGCATAACAACAAAAATAGCTCATACATATAATATAATGCTTTCTACATAAAAATACGCGTAAACTTTCTCTATGTCATTACAAAGAATAATTTTGCTTATATTGTTTATCATAACCGAATGCAGAAGTTAGATTTAAAAGTACTTTCTATAATTTTGTTTTTTATTTTATTTGTATTTTTATATTTATCATTTTTTACTTAGTTTGTGTATTCAATTCCACATTGTACAATAACTTGAAATAATATGAACTATTGCAGATTTCACATTAATACACTAATTACTATATAATTCTTTTTTCAATTTATTTATGTTTTTATATTCATCATTTTTTATTGCATATTAAACTCTGTTGTTCAATATATTACAGATTTCATATTAATACTAGCTATCTATAATTATTCCCTTTTTTTATTTTATTTGTATTTTTATATGATATATATATATATTACATATCATTTACAGATTTTATATTAATATTATTTTATTTTTGTAGATTTGGAATAATCATGTCCACTAAGAGACGTCGTGGGCCACAATTAAGTTTAGATAATAAAATAATACGTGATGGCTACAACAGATAGGATGAGTGGATCTCGGCAAAACGAATCACGTTGCTTCAATGAGAACTCTCCAAGGCCACCAGTGCCTGGTAAGAATTGAATAAAGAAAAATTTGTAAATTTTACTTATATTGAGTATGAATTTGATGTAGTACATATACTAATAGAAATGACAACATTAAATGAATTTATTAATATAGGAGAGGAAACAGGAGGTCATGTAAGTAGGTTCCGTCCACAGAGTCCAGCTCTGACCCCTAGACGTTCTTCTTTAGCAACACCAACAGCATTGGGTTCTTGCGATGCTTCTGCACCGTTGGGTTTTGAGCCAGAAGGTTGCTGTAGAACCACCACTATGGAGTGTGATTCGTCTCCTCCTTGTTTACGGTGGGCCAAAAACCTGCATTCCTTACTGCAGGATTCAGTTGGTCTGGAACTGTTTAGAAAGTACCTGGATCAAGAAGGCAAACCGCATGCGAATCCGCTTAATTTTTGGTTTGCCTGTGAAGGCCTCAAAGAACAAAGCGATCCAGATAGAATACATCATCTGGTTAAGCTTATTTACAGAAAATTTTTTCTCAAATCTCAGCTAGCCATACCAGAAGATGTAAGAAAAGAGGCTAATCGTCGTGTAAAAGAAGGAAGAGTAGATGAGAAGGTTTTTGATGCTGTACAAATACAAGTGGAACGTCTCATCAATGAGACTACGTATCCAAACTTCCTTCGATCAGAAATGTATCTCCAATATGTACAGAATTCCCAAAATCCAGACTCTGGTGGATGTCCAAGCTCTGGTTCTAGTCGAGAAATGTCTGTTTCCTGTGGACCAAGCTTACTACCTACTGTACACGAGGATAGCGAGTTTGTTACCTCTGTGCACAGCTCGCATTCAGCGAGTGAAACACCTGGAGAATTGAGAAGTGAGCTGAGGCTAACCAAAAATGTATTGATAGCTACTCAACAGACTAGAGCAATGGATGTACGGCCTAAGCCAGAAGCATGTGCTGGGTAAATATATTATTATATCTTATTACAAGAGTATTGGCTTTTATTTGATAGCTTCTATGGTTCTTATGACACCATCAAATACATTTGTGTGAATGCTTGAATTTTATTAATATATATATTTAAGCTTGTGTGAATATTTTTGCCGAAAAATTAAAATTGATTTAATATTAAATATAACATATGTATAATATAGAGTATTTTTGTTGTAATCATAAATATGTTAATTGGATTCACACGAAAATAAATCTTGTACAAAGACCCTATACCTTATATTGAATGTAAAGCACGCTCATATTTTAATGTCGTTTTACTCTCATTAATCAGTTATTATTTAACATTATCAGTTATGATAAAAAGTTATTTTAGTTTTATTTTATTTGTTTATTTTTATTTATATATTTTCTGTTTCTTTTTTCGTTTGTTTGCTGTTTTTGCGTGGCGTTAAAGCATTTACTTGCAACATGGAGCTAGTCCGTATCATATGCACGTATCCAGACTGCACACACAATATTCTTCCTACAATCCAGTGTCCAGACAAGATTCAGAACTCCAAAGCTTAAGCAGCGATGCACGAACTGAATCAGACAATATATCCATCACTGACTCATCTGTGTAAGTTTATTATTTTATTTTGCACGGAAAGAAAAACAGGAAAACGTAATAATTTCTTTTTTTTCACGTTTGTGTACACGCGGAGTAGACGATGTAACAATAATAATTATAAAATATCTTAAATTTATTATTATGTTCTCAGCGATGGAATGTCAATGGGCAGCAGACAACGTAGTAAAAAACAATATTCAAGACAATCTAGAGGAGTAAAGGAATTAGCCAATTTAAATCGCGATCCAATGGCACATCATGCAATCATACCTCGAACACAACGGGTACCGCGAGATCTCATGCAACCTTCAAACCCAGAAGAGTTTGCACAGGTTCTTATAAAAAAATTGGAAGAAGTTAGACAAGATAGAGAAACGCAAGAAAAACTTGATCGTCATTTACAAGAAAGCGAATTACATAGTGTAGATAATTCCATGGAAGCCTTGCCTGGTAATAGTGCTCCTAAAGACCTTGCCGATGCTCTAGGAGAAAAATCATTAACCGATGAAGATAGTGATCAGGCGATTTTAGATCAGCATGTGTCAAGAGTTTGGTCGGATTTAACACCTTCCAGATCTCCTGGTCATTTATCACCTAGAACACATTCGCCCGAAAGAAGGCGTCCTATGCATAATTACCCAAGATCGTACAAACAAAGGAAAGAAAAAGACGTGTTTTCTACTTTCTCAGCGGACAGCGGGAATATTCACGACTTTCCAGAAGGTAGTGAACTTGTTCATGAATTTGGTTATTTTCCTAAATCAAAATCCGTGCCATCCGATTATGCAGATTCCCTCCATAAACAGGATTTTTATCTTCAAGGTGTGTTATTATCTTAATTACATTGTTTCTTATCCAAAAGTTTTAACGATTTTTTTGTTTATAAATTATAACAAATTTTATATCTATTTGCTTGTTTTATAAATTTCTCTCTCACTTCGTTCCGCTACATCAAAAAGTATTTCAACATGTTGCAGCTCATGATCAAAGATTTAGAAGATTAGATATGACAAGAAGATCCTCTACAAAAAAATCAATGACAGAATTAACGGACAGTGGCGTGAGCGTTGTAAGCGATGCTCCACCATTGAACGTGTGCAAAGATATTCGTCTATTATCTTGGTTGAAAGAATCAGATACTAAGAAAGCGGATACTAAGCATAGCCGGCATGGTAAAAAATACGGATCTCGAAGTGGTTCTCTGGAACGAACAAGTAGGGAAAGTTGGGGTGTACCTGCACAACCATTTGTTGCTGATCCTGGAATGCCTCCTTTACCACAACCACATACGGTACAGTATTAAAAACTGTGTTGACGTTATACGATATTATTTCTAAATAATTAAACTGATGTTTTTAATTGATTTTAAGATTTAATTTTTTTACAATTGCAATAAAAGTTATGAAAAATTTCTTAAATACAAATAGTTGACATTAAGTAATTTTAAAATAAAATTTTCAAACTAGTCAGTTTAACTGGTTCAGTAGTTTTGGTGTTAAAGGAGTTTGAATTTTTTATGTATGCATGCATATAAAATATATGTTCGTCTTTATCTATGAACAGGCAACTCAATTGGAAGAGGCACGAAGAAGGTTAGCAGAGGAAGAAAAGGTACGTGGTTGTTGTAAACAACGGCATGCAAGTACATCAAAACAAGCACATGATCCCATTGTACAGAGTCAGTGTTGCAATCAATCGAATCAATCTACGTTAAAAAAGACTAAACAAGATGCTGGAGATTTCACCACCGTTGTGTTCAGTTTCTGTGATGAGCAATTCCCTTATCGAACCAAAATTCCTGGTCGTAACGTCACGTTAAAACAATTTAAGGAATACCTTCCGAAAAAGGGCAGTTATCGGTATGTGTATATTATAATTAATTAACTCATATCAAATTTGTGTAAGAAAGACAAAAAAAAGGAATTTTACCACACAGGATGAGGCATTTAAGTACAGATTTAAATACTCCACCCTGTATAGATATTATTATAAAATTAAAATACATATTTCATGTGTATATTCATACAACAACAAAAATTATAATAATAATAATAATAATAAAATATATTATACGTATAATATATTGTGGAGAGAGAAGGGAAGTCATATAAATAAAATAGAATTAGTTTTCATGTTTATATTATGTTATGTTTTTCAGATATTTCTTTAAAACCGAGTGCGAAGACTTAGACGTAAAAGTTATACAAGAAGAAATAACAGATGATTCTGAGATTCTGCCATTGTGGGAAGGCAAAGTGATGGCACAAGTTAAGACGCTTGAGTGATAGACTGATAAAGCATATGTTGAGCAAAAATTGTCTTAACCCATCGGCTTACCTAATCGTCAAATTGACGGGGTCACCTTCGTGTGCCTTGAATTTAACCTAGTCGTAGATTTGAGGAATTTATTTGCGACGATATGGAAGGAGACCGTAATATATATATTTATATATATATATAAATATATATAAATCCGCAAGTCTAATTATTATTATAAGCTACTATCACTATTTTTGCATTTAAGAATTTTCTTTATTTGCTTTATAATTTAGGAATATTGTATCTTATATTTAAAAAAAGAAAAAAATCATCAATTTATGTATTGTAGAAAAAGCAAAAAAAAGAAAGAAAGATAAACTGGCTTCCTATCATCATCTTGTCGTTTTGTAATAGCCATTGTATTTTTGGCTAAAAACACTATCAACGATATCTTTTCTTCTTATTGTTTTCATTTTACGATTCCATTTGAATCCAAACACCATATGTATATGGTTTGGATAAAAGAAAAGAAAGACGTACCGTTCCCAAAATATATCTATTCCTACTTCCAACGGCCTACAAAATTGTGTTCACATAATTGTCATTGATAAAAAGTATAAGTTTTAGATGACAGAATTAGAAAAATAATTCATTTTTCATTCTACTATTATTAATGGCGTCATCATCATCCGAATCTTTAATTTTTTCACTTTAATAGTACAGTAGACTCCTGTATAACGCGGTTAATACGTTACGTATTATACGTAATATAAATAACATGCTTCGATGACTATCGTCGTGTTCAATTTGTTTTGTACATTTTACTTATTAAGGCAATAAAACTTTGTTAAAAATAGATTATATAGCAAATTGAAAAAAACAGGATATGATAGCTTGATCGATTTTATTTTAATTACTTAACTATATAAAAGTTATTTATTGAAAGATTAATTTATTTTTTTCTTATATAGCACATTATATAAGAATTGCGTTACACGGGAGTTTATTGTAATCAATTGTATTTACCTAAGAAGAAGGATATAATTACACGAACAAGTGTCTTCCATTATAATATTATTAACGATACTCTTTAATAACAATGTTTTTACTGCAAATTTAAAAAAGAAAAAACAAAACAAAGTAGAAACTTCCTAATTCGCACGGCCTGTTATATACTTAATAATTTTACTAAAACAAGACAAAGAAAATATTTTTTATTCTGTCTATGATATTCATCGTATATATGATGCATTATCACATTTACAAAAAAGGAATTGTTTCCCTTTTTTTTCTTTTTTTTGTAATTAATTTCAATGAATTAAGAAAAATTCTATTGTAATGTTACTTCGATGTAAACATTTGCTGTACTTTTATTCGAACATTTTGTTTAATTCAAATCCCTAAAAATCCTCGTTGATCTTCCTATTAATAATAATAATTTAATAATTATTATAAAAGTATTCTGTTATTTGTATGTGACAAATGAACATAGAGTTCGTTTATATTATTATTATTATTATATATATATATATATATAATGATTTCGTGAGGTACCTTATATATATATAAGTTCTAAGTAAAATAATAAATTAATAATTCTAATTATAATTTTTTTTTTAATGAAATCAAATTTTTAAGAGTGATGGTAGCTAACACAATGTTTTTATTAAGTTAATATATATGTGTATGTATTTATACTCAGTTAATTTCAATGACTGGGCACAAGAGAACAACGGGGATGATTTTGTTGCGTTAACGATTGGATAAGCCGATGGATTAATCGTAGTACAATAACTATGGTAGTCATAAGTTAAGTGCCTTAATATATGTCATTAATCATGCTGTAATTTCAGAGGTTGGAATATAAAATTGTCTTAAAGGGGAAACAGTAGTGCCTAATGTTTTCAAGTTGGATAGCTCATAAATGATACAATGTCTCATAATTTTTTATTTCTAACTTTGTTTCGAATGTATTCAGTTCTCATTGTTTTAAAAATTAAAAAGAAAAGAAAAAAAGAAAGAGAATTAAAAAAAACAAGCCTGGAAAATATATTTACAATTTATCTTTAACATTTCATGTTAACATTAATCAAAAATCGATCATCATCGTCTCTGTTTTATTACTTGTTAAATGTATGTTATTTGATTATTTATATATGCACAGTAAGGAATTTAAATATTTATATAGTAAGAATATAAAAATATATTCTTACTACACAAATACTTGATACCTCAGTGTATACATATATAATTTTTAATTTTATCTTAATATGTTCTATTACTCAAATGAATTACATTAAAAAAAAATATTTTTTGTTGATATATTGTCTCATTGAGGGGTTGAAATAAAGTTAAGAATGAAAAATTGTGAAAAGAATCACATGTACGAAGAAAATCATCGCATTTTGTCGAGTTAGTAAGAAAGTTCTATCGCTAGTTAGCGCTTCCATCGAGAAAGATTGAGAGGGCATTTTGAAACCAAATTTTCACAGGCATCACTCTAATATACGTTTCTTTAACAAATTATTTATAAAAGAAAAAGAAAGGACAGATGAAAAAAAGAGGAAAGAACAAGAAATCCATCTATCGTGATTGTGAAAGACATGTATTTACATATCCGAATTGATGAGAGCATTATTTGTATATGCAAAATCATGATAGGAAACATCATATTACAAAATACTTTTTTATCCTGCATTTTACTGTCCATTAACTAAAAGTAAAAAAAAAAGAAGAAAAAGAAAAGTAACAAGGAACAAAATTCATTTTCGTAATTTATAAAAAAGAAATTTCCTTGACCGCTTTATAACCACCAGAAAAAATGTTTCTCTTTAATTGGTAAAATGGACGTATGATCATTCCTCGATACTTATTATAATTATTAATGTTTACTGCAATTAAAATTCGCATGATAATTATACATATATATCATTCTGCGAACCATTTAAACGATCAACCGGCCAAAATGTCCGGCCGACCAATAAATAAATATAATAATAATGTTTATAGAATTGTCACCGCAGATATTTAAAAAGAAAGAAAAAAAAAAGGAGAAAAAATATCCTTGCAAAAAATGATGTTAATTGTGTAATTAAATAATAACCGATTTTACAACCGAAAGATCTGTATTTTGAAAGACGTAACATCGACTGTTATATTAATGTATAATCAATCAAGTGCAAGTGGCCATTATGAATTTTATAAAAATGTTCTTTGAACATCTGTGCGCGTGCTTTAGGGATATCAAAAGTTAAATCAATTTTTAGTAATCCGATGAAAAAAATTATAATAATATAAAAAAAAGCTAATATTAAAAAGAAAATACTTGGTAATAACATATTAATAAAATAATTGATTGCTTTCCGGTATCCTTAACTGCTCTATCGTAATTAAGGATTTTATAATTCGTCAATCGAATATGTCCAGTTTTTACCTGAACTTAGTAATCCAATTTGGAAAAGTAAATTAATACACGTTGCAAATCTAATTTTTCAAATCAATCTTACATATCATGACAGTGGCTGTATATACTTGGAGTATTTAATACTACAATAGTTACGTTTTCGACTTCAATACCATGCAACAAAAAAAGATAGGAAATAAATTATAATTTATGCAAATAATAGATAATCTAATTTGTTTTTCTTATTCAACATACCGTCATATCATTCCAATTAATTTCAATTAAAAATGTTAGATTTTTGAAATCTAACAAAAAACAAAATGAAAAACCAAAAAAAGAAACAAAAACAAACAATAACAGGATAAAAAAATAAAAGTAGAAAAAAACTATTTCTCCAAATATTTTCAAATTAACAAAATTTATGTTATCACTATTAATTCATTTTTGGATTATAATTAATAGTACATTTTTTCTAGTTACATTTTCTAAAGTCAATTACGAAATTTATGCTGTCAAAAATTTGAATATTAA
The DNA here is from genome assembly GCF_010416935.1 of Polistes fuscatus. Classification (NCBI taxonomy): domain Eukaryota; kingdom Metazoa; phylum Arthropoda; class Insecta; order Hymenoptera; family Vespidae; genus Polistes; species Polistes fuscatus. The sequence goes on from NW_025113129.1 coordinate 7,199,272, forward strand.
AATTTTTAAATACAATTCAGTGGTAAAAAAAACAAATCGTATGCATATATGCATTTAGTCTGCGAATATTTATGCACAATAATTATTGTAATTAAATCACTACAATATAATACTTTATCTTGGGCGAATACGATTCAAGTATTTTTAACTCTTAACGAATGACTACAATGGCGCCACTCTAGAAACTGTATGTTCATATGATGGGTATTCGTCCTTTTAGATCTTACCAACGAAGCTATATACAAGGAGGACGATCAAGATACGCGTTTTCGTCGAATTTGTGAAAATAACTAAATACCGAGTACGATAATTCTCCACGAGGGCGGCAGTAGTGTTCAGAGGTTCACATTTAAGTACATGTGATTTTATAAATAAACAAATGAAACAAATAGTGCAACTAGTACCCTAGTGTTTCTAGTGCTCTCTAGTGGCAATAGAAATCATACTCTCATAGTGTATATATACGTAGACACATTTATAACACTGTGATCGTCCTCCTTGTATATAGGCTTCGTGATCTTACCATCAAAGTTACTAAACAAACAAGCGATGTGTATGTAGCGGAGACCACGAATCGTTAAAGGTTAATTTTGTCCAGTAATCACGTGGTAAAAATCGTAATTATTGAATGTAAAGTGAAATACTAAACAAAAAAGTAAGTAGATATACTGTTTTAAACATTATACCTCTACATTATTATAAGAATTCATAAAAATGTAATATAACAAAAATATTTCTTATATACGTAGAAATGATCGAACAGTGTTTGTAGCATTCAATACAGCATATTTCATAAATTCGTTATAATTATTTTTAAGCTATCTTGATATATTTGTTAATATTGCAATTTTGTAACACAGGTATCAAAATCATGCGAAAAGTATCGTGTTTCCGATATTAAATTAATTTCTTTTCAATGTTGATCAATGTTGAGCAACATACATAATCTTATTATACTATTTGTTTTGATATGTCTCATTAAAGGATTAATTTTATCTGATTTGTTCAAATGTATACGTTCGCTTGTATTTTTGCCTCCTGAAGTTTCCAAACTTGAAGATTACATGAAATATTTTCATTTCAGAATGCCATTAGCTCGTGATCTTTTACACCCAAGTCCCATCGAGGAAAAAATGAAGCACAAGTTAAAGAGACTCGTGCAGAAACCCAATAGTTATTTTATGGATGTTAAGTGTCCTGGATGTTATGCTATAAAAACTATTTTTTCACATGCCCAAAAACCTGTGGAGTGCGATGGATGTCGTACTATTTTATGCACACCGACTGGTGGGAAAGCACGATTAACAGAGGGTTGCTCCTTTAGAAGGAAGGTTCAATGTTAATGTTGTGTGACATGAATATTATTCTTTACATTCGATAAATAAATACGATTATACTGTAATGAGTATATATATTTTTACCACAATGTATGCTGCGCGCATATATTTGTCTTTTTATTCATACATCCATTTATTTCATAGTATTGGGCTCGCATTCATTAACTGCAGAACACTTTTGTAATATGCAAATAATTACTTAATAGACTATATAAAATATTATATATTAATAAGATCGTGTATTTTCTATTTTTAAATTTTATTTTTAATTTATGTCAAGATAATCTTAATAATAATTGTAGTAGCTTATTTAACAATTAAACATTAATTTACATCATAATCGAATATTGTATGCATTACATGTTCCATGTCATTTTCATAAATTGCTTAACAAATATTCGGTAACATTATAACTATAATTTTTTGCAATGTTATTCTTTACAAGATTACTTACATCTTTAAGAATGCAATATTAAATAATTTTAAAATATAGAGAATGCTAAGTTTAACCTTATTAGACTCTACTTTAAACTTAAAATTATTTTATCTTATAGCAATAAATATTTCAAACGTTATTAAAAAACTTGTTGTGTTTTGATGTGTCTGTAGTTTTTTGTTGGATTCGCATTAGAAATGAAAAATTAAAATGAGCATTTTTGTCATATTTTGCATTTTTATTATCGTAAGGGTGTAAGTGTAAGCCAGAAAAAGGTTATGTACCATTTACGGAGAAGTTGTATTAAGTAAACGACAACCTCCAAGTTGCTTATCGAAGTTTCGTTCTGATAATTTTGATTTGAAAGATGCATTACCTTTAACTCGTCGAGTTCTGGAAAATGACGGCAAAATAAAGGAAATAGTGGATGCCAATTGTTGTACAACGTGAGAAACAGCTGAGAAGTTGATTTTTTTCAAATTTAGTAATTCACGGTCGCTTAAAACTTCTTGCATTTTAAATAAATATACAAATAATTGTGAGATATTAAAATTCTTACCTTTTAAGAGTCTGTCACATGAAGAGCAAAATTACGATCAAAGAAAAAATAATTATTAAACTTTATAACTATTAAACTAATTATAATTTATAATTTATAATAAAATTAAATCAATTTTTAGTAATCCAATGAAAAAAATTATAATATAAAAAAAGCCAATAATTTAAAAAAAGAAGTACTTCGTAATAACATATTAATAAAATAATTTATTGCTTTCTGGTATCCTTAACTGCTCTCTATTATAATTAATCATTTTTTTATTTGTCAAACAAAACATGTCCAATTTTTATCTAAACTTAGTAATCCAATTTGGAAAAATAAATTAATGCAGTATATTTTACTTTCAACGAATGACTATAGAGACGCCACTCTAGAAACTGTATGTTCATAGGATAGCTATTCGTTCTTTTAGATCTCAACTTTGTACTGGAAACACGTGGTTAAGATTGTAATTATTGAATGTAAAGTGAAATACTAAACAAAAAAGTAAGTAGATATACTGTTTTAAACATTAAACCTCTACATTATTATAAGAATTCATAAAAACGTATTATAACAAAAATATTTCCTACATACGTAGAAATGATCGAACAGTGTTTGTAGCATTCAATACAGCATATTTCATAAATTCGTTATAATTATTTTTAAGCTATCTTGATATATTTGTTAATATTGCAATTTTGTAACACAGGTATCAAAATCATGCGAAAAGTATCGTGTTTCCGATATTAAATTAATTTCTTTTCAATGTTGATCAATGTTAAGCAACATACATAATCTTATTATACTATTTGTTTTGATATGTCTCATTAAAGGATTAATTTTATCTGATTTGTTCAAATGTATACGTTCGCTTGTATTTTTGCCTCCTGAAGTTTCCAAACTTGAAGATTACATGAAATATTTTCATTTCAGAATGCCATTAGCTCGTGATCTTTTACACCCAAGTCCCATCGAGGAAAAAATGAAGCACAAGTTAAAGAGACTCGTGCAGAAACCCAATAGCTATTTTATGGATGTTAAGTGTCCTGGATGTTATGCTATAAAAACTATTTTTTCACATGCCCAAAAACCTGTGGAGTGCGATGGATGTCGTACTATTTTATGCACACCGACTGGTGGGAAAGCACGATTAACAGAGGGTTGCTCCTTTAGAAGGAAGGTTCAATGTTAATGTTGTGTGACATGAATATTATTCTTTACATTCGATAAATAAATACGATTATACTGTAATGAGTATATATATTTTTACCACAATGTATGCTGCGCGCATATATTTGTCTTTTTATTCATACATCCATTTATTTCATAGTATTTGGCTCGCATTCATTAACTGCAGAACACTTTTGTAATATGCAAATAATTACTTAATAGACTATATAAAATATTATATATTAATAAGATCGTGTATTTTCTTTTTTTAAATTTTATTTTTAATTTTTGTCAAGATAATCTTAATAATAATTGTAGTAGCTTATTTAACAATTAAACATTAACTTACATCATAATCGAATATTGTATGCATTACATGTTCCATGTCATTTTCATAAATTGCTTAACAAATATTCGGTAACATTTTAACTATATTTTTCTGCAATGTTAATCTTAACGCGATTATACTTAAATCTTTAAGAATGTAGTATTGCATTATATGCTTGAAATACTCCAGACGCGACTTCAACGGACCGAGACTTGAGCGATAACTAAAATATAAAATAAAATATGAAATTTAGTAAATTAAAATAAAATCTTATATTTAATATTAACTCCTTGCACTATGTTTTAACATATAGAGCTGTATACCAAAATTGAAGCTATATTTCGTGCATCATATGATTGGATTGTAAGATTCGTCAATAGTTGACAGTAATTATGTAAAGCATATCAAATGTTTCATATGTTATTATAGTACAAAGGGTTAACATGTAACATAAGAATTAATTTATATTGTACCGTAACATCAGGATTGCCGGGTTGAATTTTCAATTCATTTAATACCCACACATTATTAGTTAATTTTAATGATTGATAAAGCATATCCTGTCCTTCAACGTTTCTCTTGGCAATAGTGAAGACATTGTTTTGTTGCATCTTTTGTACCACTTGATCAGCAGTCAACATTATTCCGCTTAATGTATACTGAACCTAACAATGGAACCAATCTTATTAATTGAAAGACAAAAATTTTGGAAATAAGAAAATTATTCAATCAAGCTAATAGAAATAACCTCATTTTGGGCAGGAATATCTTTCCAAGTTGAAAGGAATACTCTTTTGTCTAGTTGTCCGTCTTCAGTAAAATATACGTTCATAGGGACTAAGCAAGCAAAGTAGAATACATCAATATTATTCTTTATAGCGACTTGTAAATTATTTAAAGGTTCCATGCGTTGCACCGCTCCTGCCGTAGATAAAATTACATTGGTTTCAATACTAGCTCCTGGACCTAAAGGACTTGGTACTTGCAACGGTGCTGCTGGTGTCAAACCAAAACTATTCTTATTAAGTTGAATGGCAAATCCTCCCATAGGTTGCATTGCTTTATTTGTAAATGTCATATCCATGCTGATCTGACTATTTCTATTTTAAATAAAATTTAAATAAAATACTAATATCATAATATGTTTCATTAGGTATACTGTCTAATACTTACTTTCTTGAAAATGTACCCCAGATATCAAAACCTTTACCCTTTTCTGCGGGCAACCAATTAACTTTAGTTGGTATATAAGATGTAGGTCCTTGATTGAAACCGAAAATATCACCCAATAGCCCTGTTGTACTCTGAGAAACAACCGGTGCTGTAGTATTTGCCGCTCCATCATTACTACCTAAAATTCCATCTAAACCACCTCCTAAAAGATCTAAACCTAATCCTGATTGCGCAGGTGGTGCTGGAGGTACTATAGTTGGTCCACCTTAAAAAAAAAAAAGTATTCAAATAGCTTATATTTCCGAGCAGGCAATAGTATTGTTACGTAACTTCTTGAAAAATAATCTACTCACCAATGTCCATACTGAGAAGATCGCCTATCAATGAGTCTTGCGCAAGTATAACTTGAGCATGAGGTTGAGAAGTAGTAGCAGTACGTTGACTTGAATCTTCATTCGAATTACTTCTAGCAGGTAAGGATTTCCTAGCTCCAGCTGCTCTACCTTCTACAAATGCGGTTGGTGGTTTGTGATATACTGATGCTAAACTAGAAATGTGACAAATCAATTCATCTAATAATGTTGGTTCCAATAAATCTGTTTCTTCTGAAATAAGAGGTTTCTCAGCTAGTACAACTTCTTTAGCTGCTGCTGGATCAGTGCTGAGCAATCGCCAATATATAAATCCACGATCTCTCAAATCTGGATTATCTGAATCTTGTGTTGCTAAACTTAGTACTTGTTGTACTAATTCTTGAGTGTCCGTAGGTCTTTTCAAAAATAGTTTGACAATGGCTGTTAACAATTGTAATTGCACTTGTGTATTTTCATCGTGAAAACCTTCTAGAAAACTTTCTAACAATTCGTCTGCGTTATCAATACGTTCCGCATATTCTCCAATTATCCAAATCATAGAAGCACGTGCTTCTGGTTCATCAAGAGTATCTAAATTTTCGCAGAGTGTTGAAATTATGCTTTCATATTTATTTGGATATTTACGGAAGATATCTTTAATAACGACAATGGCTTCTTGAACTACATAATTAACCTAATAAAAATGAAGAAACGTAATATATATATATATCGCGACAACTATTACAAAGTTATGATTCTATGTAACAATAAGATGCATACCTTTGTTTGAATTAAGTCTAGTAACGTAGAAACGCATCGCTCCGCAGAAGGTTCAACTTTTATAGCGCAACGTCCAATGGCTCTAACAGCTTTTCTAACAAAATCTACATCAACTTCTGTAGCATATTCTTTTAGTTCAGATAAAACCTGGGCAATATTGGCTTGCGATGCTAAACGTATCATAATATCCAATTTTTCAAGTTTAACATAAATTGGATCATTATATTTGACAAAGAAAACTTTCATTTCGTGTTTCAATATATCTGGTCTTTTTTGTACAATAAGATTTATATTTCTTAGTGCAACATATTGAACTTCAGGTTCGGAACTGAGCAATGTGACAAGAGGCGGGGCCAACTTTTTTGTAAGAGTACCAACAAAATCGGATTCTGATTGGAGCATTTCCATTAGTTTCATGAGGACCTGAGTTTTTAAATATAATATTAACTATTAATTTGGTATAAAAAACAAAATTTAATAATTATCTTTATCTTAGAAAATGCATAAAAAAATCTACCTTGACGGCAGATAGAACAACCGCAGCATTTGCATGCGCCAAACGTGGAGTAATACGTTCACAAATGCTTTGAGCTTCACGATCATCTTTTGGCGAATAATTAGCGAGTGAATCTAATATAAAAACTTGACCCCATTCTGTGCATTCATTAAGAGCTGTGAGAAGTTTGTTAATAGTTTGAGCATTCATTTCAACTAAAGGTTGCCCACTAGGACTAGCTTCATTAATTTCTGACAATGCAGCCACTGCATTAGCAACAACCTATTGATAAATAAAAGGAATGATAGAAATATATATGAAAATTAAAAGAACAATATTAATAATTGCATTATTTTCTTTTTTCTAAATTGGTATGGATTTACATACCATAGGATTGCTATCAGATAAAAGATCTTTTAATTGATCCAAAAATCCTTGATCCTCAACTAAAGCAGCATTAATGTCGTAAAGCTTGGCAACGCATACTGCGGCCGTTTTACGAACATATGGATCCTCGTCCTTCAGACATTTCCTTAACGGCTCGCAAAGGTATTCAGTGATCTTGTCAACACGTATGCACCCCATTGTACGAACCGCTAATGCTCGAATCAGTGGATTTGGATCTTCACAGTCCTGCGCAAAAATCGGGCAAGCCAGGGATTCAAGTCTAGTCACAGCAGTGGCTATCTATCTCAGTCCATGAATTTAAACAAAATAGAAATTGGTATGGTACCTTTGTCATCGGAGATGTCGCTAGCTCCTTTTGCGTGTCAGAACGAAAAAGGTCAAATTGGTCACCGTCACCATTTTTATTAATAGTTAAATTATTATACTTATGAACCATGTAATAATGTAATATTACACAGAACTGATCATTTTTTAAAGAGCACGAGATATATTTATTACGCTTTACTGTACAAATTTTTGTTATATTTCAAGTTGAAATATCAAAATATGTATATATACATATATATGTATGTATATATATATATATACATATATAAGAAATATTCACATTAATTCATGTATTCATGCGCGAGAAAGAATACTTAAAGAAGAATTATAAAGAATCTGTTGAACATTAAAGGATATACATAAATATTCCATATTGACTATGTCATAAAAAATGTTATTTTCAACATTGATTACATATATTAACGACATGTATATATATCCCGAAAGAAGTGTAATAATTTTCGTGCAATTAGCAGATTTCTATTCGCTGTATCAGGCATCAATTTATAATGCAATAATACATATAAAATGACATTTAAAGAATTGGATGAATCATGCGCTGTTCACATTGTATAGGCGTTATATAAGAGAATCCATATTTCTACCATTAATATCGTATTAGATGGCAGTTTAATTTAAGGCCAATTAGATTTTTATTGCAAATATACAGCTGTGACACAATTACATGATATGCTACAAGCTGTTTAATTGCAAAGTTATATTGTGTGAATATGAGAAAATTCCATGCTTTATTTTGGAAAAGATATGACAAATTGTATTTGGTGCATTAGTGTTGTAAAGAAACTAACATTAATCCAGATCCTTTAAAACCATTTGCTGAATAAATTTTTGCTAAATATCATAATTATCAATAGAAACATTCCTGCTATATTTATATTTATGCTTTATCGAAAATAGATACTGGAATTTGGTGATATGGAATAAAATTAATAATACATTCTAATAATATGTAACAGTAATGTCTAATCCTTTTAAGAATATTTTTAATATCATTATATATCAGCCAAACTCCAGGCTCGTGCCCTTTGAAAAATAAGCAATTCAGAAAATACGAAAGGAGAAGTACATTCCGTCCCATAACGCAGACAGCTCTGTACAAACTGGAGTAATTTGCAAAGCACAGTCTGTACATAGTATGAGGCAGGCTGCAAAAGGAATTATAGGTTTTTCTTTTTACACAATTTGTTCCCATTAAGAGAACTTTTTTTTAGAAAAAAAAGAAAAAGAAAAGAAAAAACATTTTCAGCTTGCCTCTTTGCAGACAGAGACTCTCAACATCATCCAAGTGTCGATAAGTTATTTGAAGGATGAAGGTGCATTTAAAAATTTATTAAATCAAATGAGTTTCTAACACTACATTACCTTAACGAATGTGTTGACAGCCATGATGGCCATATCTGGTTGACTCTTAGCATAATTCATGAGATACAAATAAACCAGTTTCTTCAGTTCCAAATTATCCGTCTGCATACAGTTAACAACATCAGGAAATAGTGCAGATACATCTTTTCCTACTGTCATGGATGCAATCACCTAAACAAATTACATTATTCTTGTATACAAATTTATTGCATTGATGTAATTTAATATTTCTTATCAGATATATATATATATATATATATATATATATATATATATATATACGGGATGTCTGAGATTTTTACGACCAAATGTTATTAGCATATCTTATGCACGAAAATAAGAAAAAATGTCATATAAACATAGGTCATCCTAAGCTTTATTAAAAAGTTACAATATAAATTATCAGCAATTGCATTGTCCTTAAATTTCCAATTGATTGTGTTTATTTTTTCTTACTTTTATCTATAATGTTTATTATTTCAAAGTGATTTAGTGAATCCCATTCAATATCAATTCTCTTTATATTTCTGTACAAAATACTACTGATTGAAATGTCAAAAGTATTTTTAAAGCAAGAATATGAGGACATTCATTACGTCCATAGTTTGTGTGATGAAAATACTCAAGCTCTTGTAAAAGATCAACACAAATTTCTTGCCAGAAGAGTATTGTATTGCTCAGTTTTTTGAATGTATATTTGCAATTACACGAAACAGACTCATTTGGTTCTACAGTGGTGTCAGACTTGCATTTGCATAAGTGATTGACACTTTGAACCAGAAATTAGATGATTTACAATTCTCGTCATAACTTTTGAATAAAGCTTTAAATAATCTATGTTTATATTACACTTTTGTCTTATTTTCGTACATTAAATATGATAACACCGTGTGGCCAAAAAAGCCTTAGGCATTCTATATATATCTTGTAAAAGTAATTAAAACTATCATTAGAAGTAATAATAATAATAATAATAATAGTAATATATAATAATAATAGTAATAATAATATTAAATGAAAAGTTATACAAATACTCAAACATTTACCTTTTTAACAGCTTCCTTTTTCTTTTCTTTCTTATCATTGTTCAATTCTGATTTAAGTTCAAATATTTCACCTTTTTTTGTAGTTGTAAAATATTTCGAGTCTGTCATCTTGATATTCAAATATTAGGTAAAGGTACTTTTTACGAGGTGTACCTTAGAAAAAAGAAAAAAGGCAGCATTAAACACTTATCAGAAGATCCTTATATTATATAGTGGAAAATTAAATAAGGACTCAATATAGCAAACCATACTTGGATCAATGTTTAAGGCCTATGGTGTCTCCTTAGTAACTTTGAATAAAATCGAAATTTCCTTTAAGTTTATATATGTATGTATATGAACATTGATAGCTTCAGTTGCAGCGACAAATTTAACGAAATTTATTTGATGTGGATAGAAATAGAACAAAAAATATGACAAATTTGTTACAAATCTATATATCTATGAGAATAATTAGATTATTTGTATATAAATAAACATGATATCAGGATTTGTAAATACAATATATTATGTATTAAAAATAAACGACAAATTTGATACCTTTTATTAATATTCTAATTATTTAAGAATCGAAGGAAAAAGCTTGTCAATTGTCAATCGAAGGCGAAACGCCTCCTTACCCCACTTCCACGAAGATTGACGTTTAGTTATTTATCGACCAACATCGATATCTATCGATAATACTCTTCTATCGATTCTCGTATTAATAAAATCGATATTAGTACATAATACCAATTTTTATTCGACATTTAATACTGGCTTTTCTATCGATAGTCATTTAAATATATATTAATATTTGAAATTTTGCATATTTCCGAAGATTTTAAAGCTGTTCGTCTAGATATTTCTAGTAAACAATTTTCTATTTTATTTCAAATATATTTCCGTTTACTTTAGAACATATATAGTGCCTCAGCAACTTCTAACTCAACGCTACCGCGCGGCCAGTCACTGAAACTAACCGGAAGTAGCTGTTATACCCGCGCCCTCTGTATTGATAATGTGTGCTATCACGACAAGTAAAAAGGGTTAGCTGCTACAGCAGCACTACCTATATCATAAATTAACATTTTATGAATTTCTATCTTCTCGTTTGTTTTTCTTTATAATAAATATTACTTGCTATTAATAAAATCATTAGAAGTGTCTTAACCTAAGATCACGTTAACGTATTATTATTATACGAGAAAAAATGAGAAGTATGTGTCAGTCCGTTATATATTATAAATGTTAGTGCTGATATTTGTTTAAAAGGAAAAGAAAAAATAATAATAAAAATGTTGTCTATTGAACGAATCCCGGATCAAATTGGATATTTAGTGTTAACAGAGGATGGAGCAGTATTATCGGTAATATTTGGATTATTACATTTGATATTTAAATATTTTATATATAAACACGCGTACACGTGCACACTTGTGCGTACACACACACGATATTTTAAATAATTTGTATCCTTATAGTATGTAAAATATTAAGTTCAGAATAACTTAATCGTTAATCTAAAACATAGTATTTTAGGTTATCAAATTTTTATTTGAAATTCATACTTTATATGTGTTGGTCACTGTTATCAAAACAGTATTATGACTATTAGCATTTCTACCGCTTGTGGTTTGTTAAAAGACTCATCGCGTCTTATCAAGCACTACTTTTTTTCAACTTTTGTTTATTCTAATGGTATTATTATAGATTAGTGTATTTATTTAAAAACAAAAATATTTTTTTGTCAAATTACAGTCTGGCGGTGATCTAGAGAACGACGAGAGAATTGCCAATGTTATAGTGGGCTTGGTAATGTTGACTAATAAGATAGATTCAAAAGCTTTTCCCATGGGTGAAAGTTTTGAAAAGATATCAATTACATATCCGGATCACTGTTATATTATTTGTCTTTCTAATAAAAAGATCTATGTAGTAAAGAAAAAATTATCTTTGTCAGAAAAAAATATTGAACTGCAACAATTTATTGATATTTAAATATATATATGTATGTACAAATGAATACATTAACATAAATACATACATATGTGTACATTATGTTAACGTATTCGCAGCCATTAATTTTGTCAGTTTTATAGTATTGAAAGACCTGATTACAGCAAATTCCTATTATTAAGACTAGGATAAAAATAATAAATTTATTTTAAAGTATCACAGCATTGTAAGAAATTGTTCTTTGAAATGAACAAAAAAGAATTAGTCTAATATACAAATCTGTAATATGTTCAATTTATAAACATAAAAAAAAGTAATATAACAAAATATACTTTTAAAACTTGCTCTATTCTCTAGGATTGTACGAATATACTCAATACTGTTTTGCTTATTTGCTCTTGTAATATATATATAGAGAGAGAGAGAGAGGAAAAAAATAAATGACTTGTTATTAATTATTTTTATTTAAAAATGTATTATGTGTTATTGTATTAATTCCTTTGAAAAAACCATATTTTCTCATACTGTATCGCAAATTAGAATTCTTATCGGTAATAAATTTTTATGTAAATTAAATTTTTTTTGTTTACGAAATGTTTAAAAGTATAGAATACCTTATGGTTAAAGCATAGGCATAATCTATTATTTCTAGAAAAAAGTTTTTATTTTAAATATTATATACAAATGCAATGCATTAAATAATAAATGCTTCAAAAAATGTTACAATCAATGCTAATTACATATTTACATTGGCTACAATTAAAAATTCTAAAGCATAAATTACGCTTCAGTGTCAGTAGATGAACCATCATAATTGACTAAAGAGGTGGAAATATTTGTATTGCTTTTTGAAGAAGATGCTGTATCTACCTTTGGTAATATTTGTTTATTTGAATTAGTTTTCTTTTTTATATCTATCAGAGATTGCGATGTAATCTTTGTTTTGTTTCTAGAACGTACAATAGAAACTAATTTTTTAAAAGATGTGGTGCGTTGCGTCTCTAAAATTTTTTGAAATTTTAAACATTTTGTTATTCAAACTTATAAAAATAAGTCTAATTTTTTATTAACTTACCTTTTTTTGTATTATGAGCAAGTAATTTAGCTACTTTAATATCATCTTCATGTTCTTCTACCAAATTCATTTTCAATCCATATTTAGTCAATAACAATTGGTTTGATCCTTGTTTTTTTTTAAGTTCTTTCTCTTTAGCCTATAACATATATCAAATAATTATCATTGCATATTTATTGATAATTTGTATTTGTTTATACAGGGCGAATTAATTGATTTTTTTTTATTCATTTAACATACGTACCCGAAAGGCAGATCTTAATGCACAATTAGAACTATAATCATCCTTCCATATTGCATCATTTAATGATATTGCACTTTCCAATGCTTTATCCCGTGATTTGGCTACCTTTTTGTCTTCAACCTTATGTTCTAACTTATACATTGCATCGTCATATAATCGATGTGAAACTTCTTTTGTTTCTGGTACGATTTGCTCATTTTCTTTAGGATCCCATCGGTTCTCTTGACGCCGAGCACCGCTTACAATCACATAATCTAAATTCTGAAAAGTAAATATAATTGTTTTATACATTTGCAAATTGACATATATACATATAAGAATAATATTAATAATAAATATATTATAATTATATCTTACAGCAGGATCAGTTTTTATTTCAAAGTGATTATCACAAAGATGACATTTCATGCGAAATTGATAAAGCGGAGTACTATAATACATTCCAATCTTTTTCTTTTCTGCATTGTATCGTACACCCATACCAATATGATTTCCACAACCGTTACACCATATATTATATGGCATTTCAAACCGAATAATAAGGATTCCCATGTGAAGTTTACGTGCTCTTTCACGTAATGCATGTGTTCCAAGAAATTTATTAAGTCCACCAACACGTGGATCATAATCAGGTGGATAATATAAATTTGTTCCTTTCCTTTCGCCCATTGTGCTACAAATGAATATTTACAAAAAATTAAAGTATAATGTATAATATACATATAAATATGATTTTTTCTTATTTATCAAAAAAATAAAGAATAAGTTAATATAAAAATATATAATAACAAAATACAGTAATATCTGAATTAATATAATATATTTTCGGCTATATATATATAATGAATTACAATTTATTGTTTAGCGCAATAAAACTTTTGATTGATACTAATATCAGTTTACCTAATATTTTATTTTAACTTTAGATTTTAATATAATAACTTTTCAAATAAAAAAAGAATAGACAAAGATCACCAACTGGGCGAAGAAAATGAGGTTAGGGTTTCTCATGCAAAATAATATTAATTTTGACGTAGCGACCATAAGTTGGCAATAAAATCAAAACAAAATTAAATGGAATGGCAAAGATTAAATTGATTGGCTATATTGTGAATACCGTACATAAAGTTTTGATTAGTTGCGTTTAAGAAAAAATATTACTAGAATTTTGTTTACTTGAAAATAAGGTTGAACTTTTTAAAAAAATCTAGTAACTAAGAAAACACAATAAATTACCCATGATGCCTCAACACGAAAAAGTCGCGCTAAGGACAAATTCTTATTACATTGTATGGTAGCAGTCAATTATTAAGTAAAGAGATATCTAAGAGGTAAGAAGTTGACTTTATAATTGAAGATAGTATTATTTAAATAAATTTTTGTTAAAATTTTGTTTACATTATATTTCGTATTTATGTATATGTAAATATTTAAATGTCATATATTAAAAATTTTTACTTAAATGAAAATGATAAAATTGATCATTTGCACATGTTAAGTATTGAATAAAGAACATACGTTTTTATAAATCTTTTATTGTGTACTTTCTTAAATAAATTCTAATTTGAATATTCCGATCTATCATTTATAGTAGATATATTTTTTAATAGATCAATCAAGTTTTTATGGGTATTGATTTTCTTTTTCATATAACAGAAAAGTGGCGTTTATAAGAAATCATTTTTTAATTTCAATTTTAATTTTCAAACGCGAACCCCGTTTAGCCGGTAAAACCTCAATTATCTTTTATGTATGTATTAAATATTTTATATTTTAATTTTAATATTTTAATATTATAGGGTTTAAATTTTTATATATATAAGAATTTAATAGTATACAAAATGCCAGGAGGTAAAGGAAGAGGTAGGGGAAAAAGTAAAAATCAACCTAAAACACCACCCAAATCAACTTCAAGAAAATCAATCCCATCATCTCCAAGAACACCAACTACACCAGCAACACCAACTGCATCAGGTACATCTGCAAAACCAATTCCAATCCCATCAGGTACATCTCCAAGTACACCAACCGCATCAGGTACATCTTCAAGAATACCAATCCCATCATCTCCAAAAACGTCAGGTAAAATTGCAAGAACACCAATCGCATCAGGTACATCTCCAGGAACACCAACTACATCAGGTAAATCTGCAATACCAATCTCAATCCCATCAGGTACATCTCCAAGTACACCAACCGCATCAGGTACATCTGCAAAAACGCCAACCATATCAGCTACATCTTCAAGAATACCAATCCCATCATCTCCAAAAACGTCAGGTAAAATTGCAAGAACACCAATCGCATCAGGTACATCTCCAGGAACACCAACTACATCAGGTAAATCTGCAATACCAATCTCAATCCCATCAGGTACATCTCCAAGTACACCAACCGCATCAGGTACATCTGCAAAAACGCCAACTATATCAGCTACATCTTCAAGAATACCAATCCCATCATCTCCAAAAACGTCAGGTAAAATTGCAAGAACACCAATCGCATCAGGTATATCTCCAGGAACACCAACTACATCAGGTAAATCTGCAATACCAATCTCAATCCCATCAGGTACATCTTCAAGAACACCAACTGCATCAGATATATTTGCAAGAATACCAACTACGTCAGATACATTGCAAAAATACCAATTATATCAAATTTATCTGCAGGAATATCAACTACATCAGATACATTTGCAGGAACACCAACTACATTTGGAATATCTACTGCACCACCAGAATTTAAAGAACCAGTAATTCCTGTTTGTGCCAAAAAACCAACTGTTTCGTCACAACCTCCTGCATCTGAACTGTCTTTATCGCAGGCTCCTTTATCCCGGCCAATTTCGTTGCAGTCTAGACCAACTCACCTTGAATTACCGCAACAATCAAAACCTGAACCAACAAGTCAGGTAAATAAAAACAATCGAAAATATTCAAACATTGAATTATATAAATATTTTAGCTAATTAAGTGTGAAAGGTATCTTAATTGAATGTTGTACTTTTAATTCAGACAATTAGTTTATTTAACACGTTCCGTGCCAAGCCATTTTTGCCTGATTTGTCGTTCAAGCCATTTGATGTTTACCGCATTAAATAAATATGACTACGTGTACCACCGGTGGTACACGTGGCCTGATGGTCAAGTTTAAAGTGTACCATAAATAGTACACGTGGCATAGAACGTGTTAACCCTTTCGCTACCATGCGTGTTCTCCGCCGCGGTACTTCTGCTGAACGGAGAGCCGCGACATCACTGCACGCTACGCGACGCCGATCGTCAGCGGGAGTACCGCGGCAGAGAACCCAAGTTGCTTGAATGTTTTCGAACGACAAAATTTTTCTCCAAAGGATATTTATAAATAAAGGGTATTCCAGGGTATTTATAATGTCTTAGCATGCGCTCTTTAATTTACAGTATGAAAAGAAATAATATTATGCAATATAATAAAATAATATAACACAATATAATATAATTGTATGATTATAATGGCCTGTAATATGTAACTGCGTATGATATTTTTTAAAACATGGTATTACACACAGGCCAACATTGCAGAGTGAGATACTAATGCAAAATGTTTAGTCGGCCGTAATACCTCAATAGTATCTTATGGGAGGGGGGGCCATTATAGTGGCCCGTAGTAACTCAATGGCATCTTATGGAAGGCCACTATAGTGGCCCGTAGTAGCGAAAGAGTTAATATGGATAAACAATCTGTGTTCTATAAAATATATAAAGATATCGCACGATTTTAATAAAGAATATACTTTGTTTTGATGATAAATTAGTTAGAATACTCATAACTTTTTGATAATTTATTTATTAGGGTATAATGAGGATTTAATGTAATAATGTAATAAATAATTAGAGATATAATTTGTATAATATTGCAGATTTTTTCACGAGGACGAGGTGATAAACGAAACCTTTCTGAAGTAGGTAGCCATGACTCCCAAGTTAAAGGTAGGGTACTATTTAATCGAAAGATGTTGAATAGACGAGATGTTTCAAAGTATGTGAGCATAATTTCAAGGTTGATTTCAGTACGTTATAACAAGAAAAATAGTTTATATCATATGCTTAATATGAAACCTTAAAAACAGCTATAATTTGGGAACAAGGTGTCATATCGGGTATATGATTATATGAACTTTTTTTTCTTATTTTAGCATACTGAAACAATCTCTGAAAATTATGCCCAGATATTTTGTAACTCACTGCATATTGATATTATTCATATTTAAATATGAAATTTTATTAGTCAGAGCTGCTGGAGATACTTCGTTTGGTAGAGGTTCTATACGAGGTAAAAGATTCCTGTGTACAGATTCTTTAATAGTTACAAGACCAGAAAATCTCCCTACAAAGAAGGGTAAGTTTTGATTTTAAAATTAATCATTATATATGTATGTATATAAATGTTACTATTAAAACGTAAAATTGGTTAATTCACGAAATGACTAATACAATCCTGAAATAACTATACTGAAATATGAAAAAAGCCAGAATTACATACTTCAATTAAGTAATATATGAATTTACAAAAGACGAGTAGTTAAGGTATGAATTTGAAATTTGATTCATAAATTAGATCTGATAGAACAGTATGACTAACGGAACACAAAACTATTTAAATGTACTGTTTGTAAATTTGTGCAATGCATTGTACGTATTAATTGTATGAAAAAACCTCAGATAACCTGTATATTGTAACAATTTACTTTGTTTGTTTATCTGAATATTGTACTTTTTTTTGTTTAATTTGTAGGAGTTACTGGTAATCAAATTATACTTCAATCCAATTATTTCAAGTTACCATCTACTACCGACTGGATTCTTTTTCAACATAGAGTCGATTTCGCTCCAGAAGAAGATAGTATCTATGGTAGGAAAAAATTACTTAAATTTCACAAAGAAAGATTAGGCGCATATATTTTTGATGGTACCGTATTATATACAAGTAACCGCCTACCCAAAGTAAGTATTAATATTAATAAACACACGTAAAATATTTATTGTTAATATAAATCAAATATTGTGTGTGTGACTTGCAGAATATAGATCTTTTATCAATAAGAGAATCCGACAATGAAAAAATTAAAATAACTGTAAAATTCGCCAGAGAGGTTCCTAAAAATGATTTTTATTATCTACAATTTTTCAACTTAATAATGAAGAAATGCTTGGAATTTTTAAACTTACAATTAGTTGGTCGTAATTTTTATGATGCGCATAGCAAAGTGAGTAAAAAATGTCCATTAATATGATTCTATTTATCATTTATTGAAGTGTAATACATTTTTATATATACACACATACTTAAGATTTATCTCTCGTCTCCTCACACACTACATAAATTAATTATCTAATTAATTAATTTATTTTTTTATAACAGATAGATATTAGTCAATTTAAATTGGAATTGTGGCCAGGCTATTTCACATCAATTAGAGAGCATGAAAGAGACATTCTTATGTGCGCGGAAATAACACACAAAGTTATGCGTCAGGAAACACTGTTAGATATATGGATAAATTGTTTAGAAACAGAAAGGAAACCACAGGTAATATAACAAATGACTTTCACTATTTTTATATGTAATAATAATAATAATAAAAATAATTAATTGTACCATTAATAGGAAGCGTTTATTGATCTAGTCAAGGGAACTGTGGTACTTACTGGTTACAACAATAATACGTATAGTATCCAAGATGTTGATTTCAAATTAAAACCAACTTCTACATTTAAACTTAAAACAGGAGAGTCAATTTCGTATCAGAATTATTATAAGAATAGATATCAACTTAAAGTTACGTACGCAGATCAACCTTTGCTCGTTGCAAAACCAAAGCAAAAGATACGTAATATGAATATTAATGTATCGGATCAGGTGATTTATTTAGTTCCTGAACTTTGTCGTGCGACAGGTAAATGTGTTTGATTGAGTATGAAGTTTATTAAATTTAATATAATATTATTGACAAATTAATTTTATATATGTACCGGTAATTATAATAGTAGATTAAGTTAAAAAATAATTTATTTTTATACTTAATTATTTTAATTTATTTATATATTATTTAATTTTATATTTTATAATATAAATTATTTTAATATAAAATAAAGGATAAATTTCATTTTATATATATTCATTTTACATATATATATAAATCATTTTATATATATTTTGTTTTTTTTTAGGTTTGACGGAAAAAATGCGATCAAATTTTAATCTGATGAAATCTTTATCTGCGCATACGCGAGTCTCTCCAGAGGCACGAATAAAAAAATTATTACATTTTAATAGAAGACTCTGCTCCGAACCAAATATCATATCGGAGTTAAAGAATTGGAATCTTAAATTGGAAAATAAATTGATCGAAGTTCCAGCACGTGTATTACCTTGTGAAAATATAGTTTATGGTTCACGGTCTAGATCTGTTACATTAGAAGCAAATTGGACAAAGGATTTACGTAATAACAGATTTGTTGCTTGTACCTCCTTGGAAAGTTGGATTTTAATACAAACATCATTTACAAGAGCTGATTGCGAGGTATTATATTTTTATCAGTTATCTTCAAACTTAAATAAAATTATTCAAAGTTCATCATTAACTGTACTTTATTGAATTTTAATTTAACAGACTTTCTTAAAAAATCTTATAAAGGCTGCCGATGGAATGGGATTTAATATAAAACGTCCAGAAATGATAACTATAAGAGACGATCGACTGGGCACGTATCTTGAAGCATTAGAATCTTATTTGAGTAAAAAAAGAACGCAATTGGTTTTTTGTATTATTCCACATATTCGTGCTGACCGTTATAATGCAATAAAAAAAAAATGTTGTGTAGACCGTCCAGTTCCATCTCAAGTAGTAATACAGAAAAATTTAGTTAAAGGATTGTCCGTAGCTACGAAGGTAGCTATTCAAATAAATTGCAAATTGGGTGGAGTTCCATGGTACGTGGAAATACCACTTTCAGGATTAATGGTAGTAGGTTTCGATGTTTCCCATGGTAAACAATCATGTAATTATGGTAAGTAATATTTAATAATTAAATTAACTTTAACGCGTTAAGCGCTGAGCTTGTTTTACTTTTCTTCTATTGACGACACGATATGCTGTTACCTGGAGAGATATACACAAATATATTAATATTAATTATATATAATTTTAAAAATGCTTATATCGTTAATCGTCAGTGACTGATACGACGCTTAACGTGTTTATTAAGATATATGATTATGAACGGTTATTTTATATATTATTATTAAAAACATTATTTTTACAGGTGCTACAGTAGCATCTATAAATAGTAATTTAAGCAGATATGTAAGCGCCGTAAGTTCGCATACATATGGTAACGAATTATCAGACGATATATCTACTCATATTTGTAAATTCGTAACAGTATATAAAAATTTGAACAAGAGATTACCCGATCGTATAGTGCTTTATCGCGATGGCGTTGGGGAAGGCCAAATAGAGCAAGTCTATCAACACGAGATACAAGAAATAAGACAAAAACTTCAGAGATTGTATGGAGAACAAGTAGTAAAGTTGGCTGTTATAATCGTAAACAAACGAGTTAATAGTAGAATGTTTTATCGTGACGGTAATCCACCATGTGGCACTGTAGTGGATGATGTGATTACTAGCCGAGTAAAATACGATTTCTTTATCGTATCCCAACATGTTACACAGGGCACTGTTACACCAACCTCATATAGTGTAATTGACGATAATGTTGGTCTCGATGCAGATAAAATGCAACGACTTACATATAAATTGACACATATGTACTATAATTGGTCTGGTACTGTAAGAGTACCAGCCCCATGTCAATATGCACATAAGCTTGCATATTTAATTTCTGAAAACATTAAAACTGTACCGAATGTTCGTTTAGAACAACTTTTATATTATTTGTAATTTGGAATCTTTATTTCTATCGTTTAATATTGTTAGTGATATGCGTCCATCGTACGTAAATATACGTATATAACAGGTTGGTGAATTAGTAAAAATTAACATCCGAAAGTGCTCCGTATTTTGAATAAATATTTTGTTTTTCCTTTTTTTTTGTTTGTTAAACCAATTTATTAGAAACAAAAGTTTCTTTTTATTATAAAATTTTTGTTTAATGTGCCTCCTTTTTCTAACGGGAAATTCTTCACAGTTACTTTCAATATTATAATATCTTTTATTACCACTTAATTCAGCAACTTCTATTTTACTCACTGTATTAGCCTGAACTTGCACGATTATGGAAGACACAAATGCGATGCTGTGTGAAAACTAACAAATTGTGTTCAGCAGTCAACGTGTTAAAAAAAATTCAATATAATATTTTTTCACAATTAGATGTAATTCTTGCAATAGTGCAACTTATATTAGAATTTCTTCAGAAACGGAGTAATTGCAGGTGACAATTGTTATTGGCGCAACACCTATATACATATTTACACGTATTAAATGCAAACTTGACATAAAACCGAAAAATGTATTATTGTTTATTTCTAAAGATTTAGAGAAAAAAGGGATTATTTTTTAGTATATATATACAAATATGTTTTTTTTTATTATGAACTTACTCGTGGATAGTTTTATTCAACTCATTATTGAATTTATGTTTTAGTTGTAGTATTGTTTACATTTAAACAGTTTTTTCTTTTTTTTATTACTATTTTTTTTTACATATATATTTTATGTATGAGTTAAAAAATTAAGTTACATTATAGATTTATTCACATTACAATAGAGTCTTAATTAATCAGAATGTTCGGCGGACAAACTAGGTGAATAAATCGAAGTTCAACAGATAATTGATACTAAGATGGAATTATTTCAAATACATTTCTTATATGCTAAATAAGATTTTGTCTGTGACAATGTTGTTATATCAAATTATATTCATACAAAAAATGTTTATTATAAAACATATATAGGTAGTTTATTTTTGTATGCAACATTAAAAAAATAAAAAAAAAAATATATATATATATAGATATTCTTATAGTTCATTGATATACACTCCTTTCACCTATTTTTGTCTTGTTCAAATTTTTCATATTTCTTTATTGTTTTAATTTATTTGAACGTACTCAGAGTGGGTTACGAAAGATCATGTTAACGAACTTGGAGGGTTAATAGTTTGCAGCAGTATTTCCCAAGCTTTTTCAATTCTCGGTGCCTTTGCTGATTCCAGATTTTTCAAAGGCGTTCTATGACATTTTAACAAGTATACTTTTTAAAATAGCTGATAATTTTTTACAAGAATTAAAATTTTTCATCTTAATCTCAAGGGATTAAGCCGAAATTGAGCATCACAATTCGAATAAATTGGAACCAAACATTAGAACTTTGATTATTTGTGTTTTAGAAACAACTTGCAAATTACTAACAGCTGGGTTATAAATTTTGACCATCGTTACAAAATGTTATTTATTTTAAATATAAATTAGTACAGATTTTAACATTTCTTATTAGCCGACTTAATATATTGCAAAAGAAAATTATTATCCTTTAATGTATTTAATGCAATTTAAGAGTAAATGGAATAATTTTTTTATTTCAAATGTAGTATATATTTATAATATTGATTAACGATATATTATAGCAGTCGTGGCCGAGTGGTTAAGGCGTCTGACTAGAAATCAGATTCCCTCTGGGAGCGTAGGTTCGAGTCCTACCGACTGCGAGTTAAGTTTGTTTTGAAAACTATTTTTTTTTCACTTCCTACCAAATAATGTATATGTTACGGACCATTTGGGAAATCCGGAATTATGAACACTACGTAGGCATTTCACAATGGCTGGCGTTTTTGGGCAACGTAGGAAACAGAATTGTTACGGAATTTTCCTAGGCATTGTACATAATACTTTGGTATCCTATAGAATATCAAATTACTATGTAAGCAATCTTGAGAAGAATAAATTATTAGGCAACAGTCACACACACATCCACCCACTCCAGCTCACACACATAAAAGCGATCATGGAGCGCAGTAAAAAACTAATTTTTTTAAACAAATTTAACACCTTGACTGCTACGCGAGTTTTTGTGCGCAGGGTTTTGAGACTGTGCGCGCTGCTATACTATGAGCACACACACACACTTCTATAAATTAAAAAACTTACTTTTTTTTTTATGCAGGTGTGTTATTATGTAGGGTCCACTGTTACTTATCGTAGTAGAAGATTATTACATTTAGATCGATATTCATAGAGATCACTATGGAAAATCTGTATCTTTTGTTTTTTATCATAGCGGAAGATAAGCACGTAATCTGATAAATATTTATTCTATTTGAAAAACTTTCCCAAAACGTAAACGCTCAAATAAAAATAAAATTTGAAGTCGTAAAATATTTAAGTCATTTATCTCACTTTAAGTCAACAATGTAAAACTTTCACAGCTGCAACTTATCGCATAGACTTAATAATAGGGGCTCAGGTACAAAAGCATTATCGCATTGTCATAAACATCATAACTTTCGAAAGCAAGCGAAGAAGTATGTGATGTTAGTTTAATCAATCCCTTTCCATAACAACTACAAGTTTACCTCTTAGCAAAATTGTAAAAATGAAATTATAAAAAAAAGAAAAAAAAGACTAAAGAGTCTACTGAAGAACTCACTGACAATAAGAAATAACATCAACAAGAACAATAAGTACAACGCTATGTATAACAAATAATTGAGTACTTACAACAATTTCTTGTTCTTACAATTGAAATTATATTTTCAATATTAAATTAAAAAAAAGAGTTTTTTACTATTAATGCGACTACAAATAAAAATAGTAACAATTGATCTACGTGTAAAAAATTAAATACGAAAATGGAACTTTGCATTATAACGAAGATTTAATATAAATACGTTTTATTTTAAATATAACATTTATGAATACTTTCGTTTTAAAAAATAGTATAAAAGTAATTTAATTGAAAAAAGAATATTAATTGCTAACTTTTTAACTTTTTGTTAATCAAAAAAATAATAATAAATAATCGAAAGAGTTGTATGATGTAGATACGTTCAATAATTGGACATTTATAATAAATAATTATGATCGATAATTTGAAAGCAACAAAAAAATTGTATAATCTGAATTAAATATAAATAAAGAAAAATATCTAATTTAATTGTAATTTAAATTACGATGACTTACTTTCAGTAACTCTCCTTCCTACTCAATTTTTATATACTTTATTTTAAATACTCGAAATATTAATATGTTATCGCATTAACAGACAAGATTTATAATCGTGTATCATTTAATTTTATTCGCAAATAATCGTAATTAACATCAAATTTATTGCAACTTTCGTTGTTACGAGAAAAATCGACTTATGAGTTTGATAACAAAAAATATGATAAACGATTATACGATGAGTTTTTTACATTGGAGACTGATAAGAGCATTGACGAAATCCAAATAATGTTTAAAATCTACATTTATATGTCTTAACGAGCATAAAAATACAAGAAAATTTACAAAAATAGGTCATAAATTTAGGATATGATTTGTGAAATAATGTTGAATAAAAAAAGTCATTTTTCAAATATGGTTATGAATTCTGGCTGCCTGATTACATACAAAAATGGTTAACAATAGTTAACCATTTAACAATAATTATGACAATGTCGTAATAAAATTATGAAGTAACCACTACTGGTTACAATAGCTCACATTTTTAGACTGATAAGCTTAGAATTTATACATTTTTGTATATGCATATATCTTGTGTTTTTAACGGCGAGATTGTTGCATATTTTTTAACGCACCAATTTCTGCTTTGAGACATTATGAATCTCGTTTGTAAAACGAGTAAATTTGTAATAATTGTTTTGTATAATAGATCGAAACGCAAGAAGGTTCTAAATCATGTCTAAAATGTCTGTTGCTAAAATACAAAATGATTTTGAGGTTTAGAGTAAGGTTGAGTATTAGTAAACGTGACCAATGTAATCTCCGTGGAGAAAACGAAATTACTTTCTGAACAAGTTATTATAATATAATACTTTTATTGGTAAATAAATGTTGTTTTGTAACATCCGAAATTTTCTTTATTAATATTTCTTAGATATATCTCTCTAGATTTTTATCATTCGGATAACTATACTTATCTATTATAAATTTATATAAATCCTATAGATTACTTAAAAATAAATCCTATCGATATATAAATCGATAGCTGAAAATATTTGATTCAAAGTATTGATAAATACATTTGTTTTACATATATGTGTTAACATCAAAGAAGTTTTTTTATTTAAAAATTCAATCAATTTTAATTTAACTTATATCACCCGAAAACGTACAACAAAAGGGGTAAAATGAACAAAATCAAAAACAGTTTTTTCGAACAAAGTTCGTTTGTAAATTTGTTTAATTTTTTCTAAATTTTTCCTTTAACTTAATATCTCTTTTATGAATACATGACATTATCAATTTATCATTAAACCTATTTGTTATTTCGAGTTTCAATGTGTTAAATATTAGCTTCGATCACGGTTAAATATCATTCTAAGCAATGATACGATAACAATTATCACGTGCGTACTGCTATCGTCCACGTGCTGCTTCTATCAGTACGCACGTTTATACAAAAATACATCAACTTCATTTTATTACAACAATAATTTCATTAACAAAAATTATGAACTGTTAACTTTAAAAAAATAATAATAAATAAGAGAGTTGAAAGTTAATTTATTAAGTTTACTAAAAAATATTATTCGCTTATTGGTTCGTAATTATCTATAAAAAGAAAATCTGTTAAAAAAATTTTTTTATACATATTACTTTAAATATTTTTTTATATTTATTGATTAATCTTTTTAATATTTTCATATCGAGTAATTAATTTTGTCATATTTTTTAAATTTAATAAATATATTTAACTAATATTTATAACAAATATTAAATATTTAAAAAATATATATTTTATTTTTATAAAATATTTCTTTTATTTATTATTCATGTTAATACTTTTCATAAGTATTCTGAATATATTTTTTTAAATAGTTTAAATATTTCGGTGAATCTAATATAAAATAAAGCGTGTACGTGAGAGCACGTTATGAGATAATTAAACAAATAAACAGAAAATAGAATTGATTGAAAATTTGAGCATCACTTCTCTTTTCTCTACTTTTATTACTTCAACGTATGTGCATTTTGTTGTTGAGAGTGGAATATTACTGGACAGCACAGTCTCACTATATCCTATCTTACAACTCTAACAATAAGTTTTATATGTATTTTTCGCGAGACAGAACTTACTATTTATGTTTGTGTATGACTCGTGCGAGCGCGCAGTTGTGCACTTAAGTTTCTATTAGCATCAGCAAGGACACTAGATGACGTTCGAATTAGATAACGAAAGTAATATCATTTACAAACGGCCTATTTTTTTATATTCTGTTCTCTGTTTTTTAGAATATGTGTGTATACTTTAACAAATATATTTTAACATCTGTTTTAATAAAAACTGTTTGAATAAAATAAGTAAAAATGGCACAAAATATGATAACTTTGTAAAAAAAAATTCCTTTATAAATTACAATAGTTTCTAAATTTATTGGAAATATATGGTGTTCTAGTTTTTGCTCATGAAATTTAACCGCTATATTCTATTAGTAAAAATAAGAAAAATATGTTATATAAACATAGATTTTTAAATGCTTTTTTAAAAAATTATAATAAAAATACAAAACAATAACGGACCGGTGTTTCATCGACACAGCATACAAATACATTGCCGGTATCTATTTGAATATGCAACGATACATATTTAGATCTTACTTTTTACCTGAAAAATTCACCGCGTAATCTTTTTTAAATATTCTACAAAATAAATTGCAGCCAGAATTATTAGAAAATATTCTACTATTGTTTCATTAACGATTAGCTATTAAGCACTATCCAATTAAATAGTTGTCCAATACATTATGTGCTGCTAATACGACAATCATTAAATAACCATTAAAAAACGATAATCATTAAATAACCAATTAACCAAATTCTTGGTTCCTCTAAGATTATCAGATATCACGTTAATGGATTTTTACTTGTGAGGAACAACGGAAGAGAAAGTTTATTAAACATAAATTAATACGTGTCGAAAATGAATGCAAAGAATTCGTGACGTATTCGCTGCAATTAAGGAAATCAAACAAGAAATTAGTAACGCAATAATAGTAACGCAAGAATAAATTTTTTAGTCCTATATTCAGTTACTGCATTCAAACGGACAAAATTATGAAATGGAATTATAATTGGAATCGACAATTTATTCCTTCGTGTGATATCGAACAAGAAAAAAGTTCGTTGCTATTTCGTATTTTTGTTTAACTTTTTAATAGAGTATTTAAAAGCCCACGTATATATTACATTTGTTTTGTATTTTTATTTATAGAAAATACAGGTAAAATTTTGTGGAAAATAACAGGTATATTCTATATATTCAAATATTTATTCTAATACAAAAAGCGAGATCGAGTAAATCAGATTAATAAGATTATTTGGTTTTCTTTAAAATAATGTTTGTTGAAATTATAACATAATAATAACTACTTATTAGATAACATACTTATACAAACATTCATTATTATTTTTTCACATCGTATATATATATATATATAATTGATTTCATTGATAAATCGATCAATACACTATTTTTATGCTATTAATCGATCATATATGATCGCAGATATTTAACACGTGATCTAGAAAATATCACTCATACCAATAACATTTTTTACTTTGTCAAATCTAGTTATGAGTGCACATTGTCTATACAAAACTATCTTTGTCTTTTACATCTTACAGTTAGTTGAATATTGGAAATTATAGCATCAAACAAATAAAAATATTTTAATAATTTCTTAATAGAAAATGTTTCTGTTCAGATTATGTATACATGTAATTTGTATTTGATAAGTAATATATAAGTTTATATGTACTTATCTCAGAAGAAATTTATTTCTCGTAATAAAGACGATAGCTTTTATTATTAATTGTCGACATAACAATAACAGTACAATAGACTTTCGTATGACGCGGCTAATTTTATATGCTACGCGATTTATGAATTTGTGTTACAAGAAATAGTGTTGTATGAATATTTTTCTTGTATAACATGTTTCTTTTGCTTATTTGCTTCAATATAATTTAAAATTATTAGGTTGTTCGAAAAGTAATTTCGTTTTTCTATAGCGACAAAGACAACAATACGGTATTCAGTTATCGTAAATTTCATTTTTAAAATGCAAAAAATTCCTACATTTTATTATACAG
This sequence comes from Polistes fuscatus, assembly GCF_010416935.1. NCBI lineage: Eukaryota > Metazoa > Arthropoda > Insecta > Hymenoptera > Vespidae > Polistes > Polistes fuscatus. Next base: position 7,227,628 of record NW_025113129.1, read on the forward strand.
CGCGTTGTACGAGAAATCGCATCGTTTTAAAATAGTAGTCGCAATATTTTTTGGCACATTATAGGAAGTTGCGTTGTAGGTATTGGGTGTTAGACAGTAGTCTATTGGAATAGGAAAAACATATAGAGGTTATTAGAACGGTAAATATGAAAAATAGTTAGAAACAGTAAGAGAAAGGGAAATAAAGAAAATGATAATCAGAAAAAAAGAAAGAATTTGTATATGTAGTAAATACTAATCTTATAATTAGAATAATTTATCATTATTCATAAACGCGCGATAGATTATTTTCGATTGTCGTCTTTCTAATGAGAAAGACAAAGAGAGAGCTTATTTGGACGATACGATTAAAAAGAGACAGAAAAAGATATATAATACAAATATAAATAAAAATATAAAAATAAAGATAGAAAAAGAGATATAGAGATGGAAAGAAAGAAAAAGAGAGAGATAATAAATTGGTATAAGCCTATCAAAAATGGTAGATGGAGGAGGTAAATCTGATGCGCGCGCATCAACCATTTGTGTTCTCTCTACTTACGAGCTTTATATATGACGTCACCCGGAGTAGGTCGTGGCACTTACTTAGCTTATATTAGAGTTGCATTCAGAATTCCGAGGAATCCACTTTTACCGACGCACGATTTCAGGTACAACAGTTTCTGTACTATTTAATCGATTAATCGAAACTCGAGATAATAATCTTTTCTCGAGGTTATTTCTTAAACTAGTTTATTGGCGTAATTATTATGTTAACCGATAATATGTGTTTTCGTAATGTAACGCCGATTCATTTCATTTATCATTTGATTCTTGCAACTTCTTTTATTTTTAATCTTTATGTTTCTTTTTTATATTTTTTTTTAATTTCATTTTTTCTTTCTTATCCTTCTTTTTAATTCTATTGCCAGTATGTTAATATAATACGTAAATATTATTTAATTACTTATATATCGTAGTTATAACGATTTGTTTTTTGCACCATTTACCCGCCGTGACGTATCAGCGGCCATTTTGAAAATGAAAATAGGCGCTAACCTTGAACTTTAAAAAAAATTAAATTGATTTCACTTTATTATTCGTTAATCTTTTTTGTCATTAACACATATATATAATTTTTGATTGTCTCCTTTTTAACCATTTTTAAAGAAAATTTCATTGCTTGATTCTGTTTGATAGAAGAGAAATATGATAATCGATGCTTGTTAATTTTATTAATATTTATTGTGATTATAATAAGAGAAAATATAAAAAAGATGTTAGAGAGTTAATAACTTTTCATAAATATATTCATTAAATAATAAATTTATACTATATTTTTCTACACGGAATTTCTTAAATAATTTAATTACTTGATTTTATTTAACATGAAATAAAAATAATAACTGATTAATTATATTTTATAATCGATGTTAAATACAAATATCATTTTATTAATAATTTCAATAAATCTTTAATTATATAATAAATATAAACAATTTTTTTGCATGGGATTATTTAGAAAATTCAATGACTTGGCTTAATTTAGTGAGAAATAAAAGTAGTTATTGGTTTATTATTTAATCGATCCTAAGTATAAAAATATCATTTTATTCATAATTGCAAAAAATATTAAAGTTACAGAAATACTAATACGACTATTATCATTAAATAAACATAAAAATCTATAAATCGAGTTTAATAAACTTTGTACTTTTGTTATTAATTATAAAAAGATTACTTTTAGATTACTATCTTTATTTGTTAAAGATAATGATTAATTGAACTATAGATATTTACGAAAAATTAAAATTAAATTATCAACGTTGTTCATTGTATCACATGATATTTTAAATAGTAGAGAATGATTAGTATAGCACAAAAATTATAATTTAATATTATATAATAACTTTATTTTAAAATATGACGATATTAAGATTAGGTAATTCTGTGTGACAATATTGATAAGCGTATCGTTCAATAAAAATTACATAATATTTTAAAAAACAAGCGTATGTTTCTTTTAAAATGTATCATTTATCAAATCATTTTTGCAATTTCAGTATCTGAAAACAAGATAAATTACTGATCATGGCTGAATCCCTTGAGCAAATGTCAAAAATTGAGACGATTAAACTTCGCGAACGACACATCGGGTAAGTTGAATTTAAACCTTATATCGATAAGGTTTATTAAGGTGAATTTATCGAAATTCATATTGACTTAATTAATCGATTATGTTAACACTTTTATCGATGATCGATTTTTGAAACCACTTTGTTATTTAAATAAACAATGCTTGCATTTATACAACCAATTCAATCCTAACTACATACACGAAAAATAAACTTGTCTCTTTTGTGATTCTTTCAAAATAAAAATAATTTAAAATCGAAAGTTATTCTCTCAAAATAGTAAATTTTCAAATAAATATACATATTATATAATTGTATGCGAATACCTATATCGATCACATTTTTTTGTTTATTTTTCTACAGACAATCATGCAAATTGTTTTACAAATCCAGTCCATTAAAAATAGTTAAAGGTATAGGACAGTATATGTTCGACGAAAAAGGTACACGTTATTTGGATTGTATGAACAATGTTGCACATGGTAAGTAGAATAAGTAAACCGGTCATATGCCAAATCGATTAACTCCATGAAACTAAAAATAGACAAAAATAATAAAGTTGTATACATTTTCAGCCGTAAGTTCATGGGACCTCAAATTTGAATTTAAGGGCCTCATGTATAGTGTTGAAATTATTTTTGGGTGGAAATTTTGTTTTTTTTTCGTCCTAGATATGGGACCGAAATTTAATTTCCAATTTTTTTATTACTAAAATGAATTTATAAACTGTTCATTGGGGACTTTGGAACTCCCTATTGAGAAAAACGTCAGGCAATTACCCTTTCAGTACCCAATAATATACCTATATATTATTATAATATTTACTGGTCATCAGCCGTACAAAACTGTGTTATTTAACGGTGTTAAGCTTATTATTAAGGAAATTTATTTTTAATATGAAAAGCATGTTTAAGTGCTTTCGTATAGTAATTTTTAAAACAATTCTAGTATTAGAGTTAATCGTTTTGACCTACAAACGACTCAAATATGTATTTACTATTTACATTTTGAAAAAGATGAGATTTTTCAATCAATATTCATAACAATTGGGTTTCAATTACAGTTGGACACTGTCAAACAGATGTCGTAAAAGCTGGTCAAGAGCAAATGGCGTTATTATCAACAAACAATCGTTTCTTACATGACAATATCGTAATTTGTGCAAGACGATTGACTGCAACAATGCCGGAACCATTATCAGTTTGTTTCTTCGTTAATTCTGGTAGCGAAGCTAACGATCTTGCGCTTCGTCTCGCACAAGCGCACACTGGCAATAAGGATATTATCACTCTCGATCAGTACGATAATTTATTTATTTTAATTCCTTTTTTTATCTTGTTAACCTATTGAATGCGGTTTACTCCAGCATAAAACTATGAACAATTGCACAATTCCATTCAAAACTGATCATGAAGTTATTTTTTCCTCTTTTAAAAAAGAAGAAAGATATTTCTTAATATTAAAGTTAATTTATTAAATTTATTTTACTTGTATTATTATTAATTTATTGATTATGTCTTATATATTGATTCATGTCTTTGTTATTCGGTTAAACATTGAAAAATAAATATCAGTAATTATTTGCGATCGTTATGAATAATAACATAACGATGTGGAACTCACATGTACGTTAGATAACAGATAAATTAAAAATATTATTTATTGTCATTTTTTATTTAATCATACAAATATTGTTTTTCCTTTGCAGTGCTTATCATGGTCACCTAACGTCAATGATCGACATCTCTCCATATAAATTTAATCAAATAAAAAATGGAAAGAAAGATTGGGTCCACGTGGTATGATCTTTTTATCTACAATACTTATTATATTTAAATGACAATTGTGCCAGTAATTATGATAGTTGAATATAAGTCAATATATTGAAAAAATTGATTTTATGATTTACGTTTACGAGTTAATTTGCACACCTAATATTTTATAATATAAATGATAATAATATAAAATAAATTATAAAAACAAATTTATTTAATTTTTTATTTTCAGTCCACTATCTTAAATACCGGCACAATTATTTTTTATAATTTTAATAATGATAATGTTTATTAAATTATTAGGCACCTTGTCCAGACGTATATCGAGGAAAATATTGTGCTGATGATTATCCTAATCAAGATCTTGGTCTTAAATACGCGGAAGATGTAAAACACATTTGTGACGATCTTAAAGTCAAAGGTCGAGGAGTTTGTACATATATAGCAGAGAGTCTATTGTCCGTTGGTGGACAAATCCTTCCACCTAAAAATTACTTTAGAAACGTATTCAGGTAATTAAACATGCATACTTATTAATTTTTGTATATTTTATTTACAACTAATAATTTTGTTTATAATGGCTTAAAAATAATTTCTCTTTAAATGATTTTAATGTTCAAAATACTCGATTGGTGATAAGTAATGTCGGAATGTTTAATTTTTTATATTTATATAAATAATATTAGTATAAAAAAATAATATTATTAGTAGTTTTAATAACCACTAAAAATAAAATGAATCTATAACATGAAAAATAAATGTATTCAGGTATGTTAGAGAAGCTGGTGGTGTATGCATCGCCGACGAGGTTCAAGTTGGTTTTGGTAGAGTTGGTAGTCACATGTGGGCCTTTCAACTTTATGGGGTGATACCAGATATCGTAACAGTTGGAAAGCCAATGGGTAATGGACATCCTGTAGCAGCAGTAATCACGACACCTGAAATCGCAACCAATTTTAAGAATACTGGAATCGAATATTTTAATACGGTAATTATCTCTAAAACGAAGAAGAAAAAATAATAATTAGAAATAATTAGAAATGAACTTTTTTTATAATCATTTCGTCTATTTCCTTTTTACAGTACGGCGGTAATCCAGTATCTTGTGCAATAGCCAATGCTGTTATGGAAGTTATCGAACGTAACAATCTGCAAAAAAATGCATCGATTGTTGGAAAACATTTAATGATGGAATTAAGAAAATTATCTAAACGTAGGAAGATCATTGGTGATGTTCGTGGTGTGGGATTGTTCATTGGTATTGAATTGGTACGAAGTAGAAGAGAAAAGATTCCAGCTACCGCTGAAGCTAAACACATTGTCTCGAGGATGAAAGAAAACAAAATTCTTGTTAGCAGTGATGGTCCGGATAGAAATGTTCTCAAACTTAAACCACCTATGGTATTCACCATCGAAAATGCTAATGAGTTTGTATCTGTTCTTGACGAGGTTCTACAAGAAATTGACATTGATACCGAAGAGGTGATTATTTTCTTTTTCTTCTTTTTTTCCCGCTTTTATTTTATCGCGTAGTTTCGTAAATCATGAAAATATCGTGCTGTTACTAACATGATTCGATAAAAAATTGAAAAAGAAATGATAGCCTCTGATAAGGATTTCCGTTTGAATATAAAACATTTGCAACATTAATCGATTACATTATACGAAAGCTTCATATAATTTGTTTTTCTCTAGAATGATTTTTAAATATCACTATTTGCAAAATAGGTAATATATGCTATGGTGATAAGCGCACGCGCCAAATATTTTTATGTTATTAGAAATGAGATGAGAGTGGAAACGTTTTTATCTGCGTCATGCCAACTAATCTTAGTTAGTTCTGCTACTTTTTTTATAACCTTTCTCTCTTTATTATCGATATTATATCTAATTAAAACCAAAATAAGCAGATTTATTGTCAATGTCAAGCTCATCTATATTTCTCGTTTCTAACTTCATCTTTATTATTCTTATTCTAAGTATTTTCTAATCGTTTATATATAACTTTTAGCAATATTAACAATTATTAATAATTATTATGGAAAAAATATATTTTTTACTCTTTATTTTATGGATTCGAGTCACTTCTCTACGAACACCTTCTCACACGTATTTACTACCAACATACTACCAAATAGATCGTGACTTTTTACTGCCTCTTTGGAGTCAATAGCACACAATTTTTATCTTTTGTTTTTTGAACGAGTCACCCATCAATGTTATTAATCGTGCCCATGCTGCTTAATTTTAAGTGATCGACTGGGAATTAGTAATCCAACATGGCTATGCTGTTGACTTTAATTATTATTATCATTTGTTTTTTTTTAACAGGAATTGGAAGTTACACGGACAGTAATTAAAGCAACGATTTCACCAATGGATCTTGACAACAACCCTACCTGTACCAAAACGAATCCGGTCTTCGTTCGTGCCAGTTAATTATTTATTATTACCAAATAAAGACATTTAAAGTATTATATTTTTACGATAATCTTATGTAAAAATAATGTTTTTTAATTTAAGGAAATGTTTTTATAGTAAACTTTTTACACTTATGTATATAAAAGTTTGGAATCACTTGTTGATTTCCATAAAAATCGAATATACCGATGAATTTTGAAATGATCTTTTGTTGTTGCATCAATTATTCACAAGTTAAATTATCTTTAAAAAAAGATACAAAATATTATATTTCCATAATAATCTTAGGATTCTCAATGGCGTAAGCCCTGTGCTACCGCACAGTTCGCACAATCATGAATACGACCTTTTGTATATATATAGAACTTTATAAATGATTTACTAATCACCAATTTTGTTTAAAAAAAAAATTCTTAGTTTCAATAGATTTATAATATTTTTTCTTGAAAACGGCAATTGTTCTTTTTTCTTTTAAAAAATCGTAACATATAACAAAAACAAGTTGCAAAATATTATACTTCTGTATTAATCTTGAGTAAAAATGATATTTTTTAATTAAAGATGATACTCTTACTTTAGTAAAAAATAAAATATTTATAATAATTTAAAAACTTTTTTACATTCATTAATAAAAATTCTTTCTTATCTTTTATTCTATTTATTACATCGTATTTTACATAATAAAGAGATCTATGAAGAACAATGAAAATTAGAAATAATTATAGCAATATGAATACATATTACATGAAAATTGATTAGAAACATGTCAGACGTATGATTAAATAGTCCTTTCTTAAGAAGAATAAAATAAATAAATAAATTAAACTAAATGAGAGAGAGAGAGAAAGAATGAAAAAAACAATCTGTAGATGCAATATTTACGGATAGAGTCACCGTTCTCGAGAAAATAACAAGGGGTCACTGATAAAGCAATACATTAGAAAAATTACGATCAACGAACTTGTGAATGAGAATTTTTCATTGATAAAATATACTAATGTAATATCATTACTGTCAGTTACGTGTCACCTTGAAGTGAGATACAGACGATTTATAAATAAATATATTATATATAATAGTGCATATTAAAGCTACTTAAGTTGCAGTTATTTCAAAGGTCAAGTATAAGATTATAGTTGAATAGCTAAATACGTTAGAAAAAAAATATAATTTTACACGCGTTGAGGATTATTTCAAGAAATCGATGATTCGCACCCGGAGATGAGGTCAGAGGCTATGTTGAAACTGCAAATGATCGGACAATATAAATACGTCTTTAAGTGTTATAATTTCACTCTCTGTTGGCTGATCCACTGAAATCATTGCAATATGCGGTCTCCTTTTATTTTACTGCTATTAGGTAAGATTTCCATATTTAGTTTTTATTTGCGTTTTGACGTATCATACCTTAAAGGGAAATCGGAACAAATTCATGGACTAACAATAAGTTTATAAAGTGTAATTATTTGGATATTGTTTATATGTAGCTCGATCAGTACTAAATTGTTTGTTTAATTATAACAATAGAGCGTACAACTATAAGTGTGCATTGATAATAGCGATTATTATTCAATAATTGTTTCTTTTAAATTATAATTATATTATAATGAACACAGCTAAAATAACATAAAATATCAATTTACCTGTCAATGAGGAGGTACATTGATATATTAAAAATTATTTTAAATAAATATTTTCTCATTTATTTCTCTCGTATGTATATAGATTTTAGATTTATTTATTTATTTACAGTCTGTTGGACTGTAAATGAACTTACATTAGTTATACATAATATACTCTGGCATGATAATATATATAATACAGTTTAACCTGCTATAATATAATAATATAATATGCATAATGAGAACATATTTCAAATATACTTTAAGATATGTATACTTACCATCTATACTTGGTATACGATCTCCATATTGGTCGGTCGATTATACGAGTCTTTTGCATGGACGATCCGTATATGAATCGCTAGTAATAAAAGATTAAATTCTTAAGATATCTGATATATCTTTTTTTCTTTTTTACAGTTGGAATTGTCGCTGCAAGTAGTTCCGACGACGAAAACCATGGCTGGGTAGTTGGAACAGAGTATCAATATCTCATACGTAGTCGTACACTAACTGGACTGGACACATTAAGTGACCAATATGCTGGTATTTTAATGAAAGCGATACTCAAAGTTCAATGTGTTTCTGCCGACATCTTTAGATTCAAATTACTGAATCCTCAGTATGCTAAAATACACAAGACTCTACCAGATGGTTGGGAATCCCATATCTCTGATCAGATGTTAGAATACGAAGATCTACCATTATCTAACGAACCCTTTGTCGTCAAACTAAAACATAAAGTCTTCAGAGAATTGATTGTTAACGCGAATTTACCAATTTGGGAAGTAAACATCATCAAAAGTATCATCAGCCAATTACAAACTGATACTCAAGGAGAAAACGTAAAAAGAAGTAAGGGTCTTCAAGTACCAGAAAATGAAAATCCCTTTGCCACCTTCCATTCCATGGAAGATAGTATTAGTGGAAAATGTGAGGTTCTCTACGACATCGTACCGTTAGATGAACACATCATTTACGATCGTCCAGAATTATTACCAAGTCCAGAAATACGAGGTAAAGGGGAACTCTTCTACATCACGAAAACTAAGAACTATGAAAAATGCGACCAACGCGTGGACTATCATTTTGGAATAAATGGAAATGCAAACTGGGAATCCGATATTAGAAACAATGATCAAATTACGAAAGTAAGTTAACATATCAATTTATTTGACGATAAAAACTTAAGTAATTTTACGTAGAACGGTTGAACATCACGTTACCCAAATCTGACTGACGGCAATGTCTCCGTTGGGATGCCCGTGGGGTGCAATTGTAAAATATATCCGATTTACAGTGTGCGCTAAGCCTGTGTAATTTTAAAGAGACATTAATTTTACACATAATATGTTCATTTGATTTACAGAAATCATCAACGTCTTATATGGTTTTATCCGGAACTCTCAAGAACTTTATCGTACAATCGGTTGTAACAAAAACTAAAATAATTATGAAGCCCAGACTTGTAGATGAACAAGAAAGCATTGTAATGAGTAAAATGAATGTGACTCTCGTTAGTGTCCAGGAAATGACAAACCAAATACCAGAACCGAGTCGTCCTATATCAACTGGAAATCTAGTTTACACTTACAACGATCCATTTTCGGAAAATGAACGTCGACGACCTGGACAACCTAGCGAAAGTCTTAATTCAATGTCGAACGAAATGGACTCTAATTCTGAGAGTAACGAAGAACTACGACTTTTAAGGGAACAGTATGGTCAAAGTTTTAAAACCAATGTTGTTAATGACGAGGATAGAAGATATTGGCAAAAGAAACCAACGTTACAAGATGCACCTAGAAATCCATTCTTACCATTGTTCATTGGTAACAAGGGCAAGGCAGTCCTGTTATCTGATAAGACAGACTGTATTAAAATGGTATCGACACTTGTCGAAGAAATTGCAAACGAAATAGAAAATCCGAACACCATGCCTGAACAAGAGACCCTAGACAAATTCACGATTTTGTCTAGATTGATCAGTAGCATGAGTTTAGAGCAAATCGACAAAGCCGAAAGAAACTTACATTCTGTTTTGAATGAAATTAGTTCTGACGAACGGAATCAAATTAAAAATGAGAACATTAGAGATGTATATCGTGATGCAATTGCTAGTGCAGGAACTGGACCTGCTTTGATGACTATCAAAAGTTGGATCGAAAAGAAACAGATCAAAGAGTTCGAAGCTGCCGAAGTCGTATCAATCATTCCTAAGACTGCACGAATACCTACAGCCGAATATGTTGATACTTTATTCGTAAGTATCATCCCCGTCATTATATTGTTCTTTTATAGACAAATTGAAATAAAATTTAATCCAAATAAAAAATATCGATAACATACTTTCTTTTATTTGTACAGGAAATGGCGAGAAATCCAGAGGTACAAAAACAAATGTACCTCAATTCGTCGATTGTCTTATCCTTCGCTGAATTAGTACACCTCACTCAAGTCTCTAACACCAGCATGTTCAATTATTATCCAGTTAACGTTTTCGGCCGTCTATCATCTAGACAAAATGATGCAGTTGTAAGAAAATACATTCCATTCCTTGCGGAACAATTGAGGAAAGCTATCAAGGATGGAGATAGTTCAAGAATCCAAGTGTATATTATTGCTTTAGGTATAACAGGACATCCGAAGATATTGAGCGTTTTTGAACCTTACCTCGAGGGTAAGGAACAAGTGTCAACTTTCCAACGTTTCCTGATGGTTATGTCTTTGAAAAAATTAATTGATATTAAACCTAGCCTTGCACGTTCTGTCTTATACAAGATCTATCTCAATACCTGGGACGTTCATTATATTCGTTGCGCTGCTGTCTATTTATTGATGAAAACGAGTCCGCCATTAGATATGCTCATGCGTATGGCACAATTTACTAATTATGACCACAGTAAACAAGTCAATTCTGCAGTTAAATCATCAATTGAAAATGCAGCTGAGTTAACGTATCCTGAATGGCAAGAACTAGCAACCAATGCTCGTAAAGTACTTCATCTATTGAATCCAGCAGATACTGAGTATTATTATTCGCAAAATTATTTTATAGAAGCTCAAATGAATGATCAGTTGAGTTACAGAGCGTTAATGAATTATATCGGAAGTGAAGATACCATAATCCCAATGTCTATATTCTTCGCTATGAAACCTTCTTATAATGACTTCCTTGGTTCTCCATATGAATTAAGTTTAAGTATATCGAGCGTAAAGAGTCTATTAGAAATGTATAGGCATGAATCGAGAAAAGAAAACGTTGAGGAATCGCTCACAGAGAAAATAGCTAAAATGCTTAACATCGAATCGGATGACATTGAACAAGTGGAAGGAACATTCTTCTATAAGACGCCATATGTTGATAGATACTTATCTTTTGATAATCATACCATCGAAAGAGTTTTACGTAGTAAGTTATTTTTATTTTATTTTAAATAATATATCAATTATCACATATATAATTTTCACAAAAATATATTCTTCCTTGTTCCAGACTTAATGTCTTCGAAGCATAGTGGTCGTGTTAACATAAATAAATGGTTGAGCAACGACATGGTTATGAGTTTTCCTACTGAGACTGGTTTGCCTTTCGTTTACGCTTTACACAGACCAATATTTTACAAACTTAGTGGTACAACTAAGCCAGATATGAAATCTGGATTCGATGTTCGTCTACTTATGTCTACAAAAGATCAAGGAAGAGTTGGATTCATAACACCATTCGACCATGAAGCATTCGTATCGGGCATTGATAGCAATTGCCAAATTTTCCTACCATTCAGACTAAATTACAATGTAAATTTTGAAAAAAAGAGAATCGACTTAGCACTCCGACCATCGGAACAAGATGCCAATACAAGGACCAGACTGGGACACCTTAGTGAAGTACCTTATACCTCGCAATATGATCTCCTGTCGTTGCGCCCATTGCTCTTGACCAAGAACACTCATAGAGTAGAAACGAATAAACCAACACATATTAGATTGCCAGTAGATCCTAACAGCGTTTTTTCCGTAGAAGTTGAAAGCGACAATCTTATGGAAAAACTTCAGCAATTTCTAAAAAGTGATGATAAGTGGTACGACATGACAACCATGTTATCATTGACCAAAGGTACATACGAAAAAATTGACCTCTACGTCAAACCTAATCTACAAGAAAACGAAGCTATTAAACTCTTTGCCGTATGGGATAGTATGGAAATTAGACCGGAGAGTGATAATTCTGATGAGAGATCTTGGCAATCCGGCAACAAAGTAGTATTAACAAACCAAACCACTCCTGATAGCCCGGCTAGAAGGAAAGCTTTCTTAGTAGAGGCTTCTAAAGGTATGAATTCTGGAGATGCGTATGTTGTTGACACTGGTCTGGAAATACCCGGAGAAAGGGGTAGTAGTCACGTTTTGACCTGGTGTTTAGCTGGTAGTGAAGTTGAAAATAAATTTCGAAGTCTTTCGTACATGCACATGAACTTACCTCAACCTGGTAAAACTTTTGAAATTTGCACTAATACTCAAATGAAAAGCTCGGCAATAGCACCTTTTGATTATCAGAAAATACTTTATGATGATCCAACGTTGAAATTCAGCCTTGATATTCAAGCTGGAACAACGTGCTCTGAAGGCAAACATATTGCCATTAAAGGACAGATGAAACAAACTGAGGATTATAAAATGTATGTCCAAAAATCGTCAATGGCCAAGAAATGCAACGAAAATCAGAAAAATAGAATTAGAGATTGCCAAGAAGCTATAAACATGGCTAGTACTCTAAACGAAATAGATATGACAATCAGCTTTGATTCTGAAGAAGATAATAATGCAGTATTAGATATTGTCAAGAATTCAAACAAACTTTTAGAAATATCGGAAATACAATTTCAGAAAGAATCAAACGACAACAAAAAGAACGAAGTAAATGTTCGGATTAAATTATCACCTGACATGAAAAGCGTAGATGGCAGAATATTTACACCTGAAAATACTTTTACTTTCTCTAATTTTGAAATGTCTCAAATATGGGATGATATTAATATAGACAAAAACGAAAAAGACAATGGATTTACAGGTAGATAATTTGACTAATCTAAAATATGTAAACATTTTTAATCGCACGTTTTATAGATGATTAAATATGCGATCTATTCATTCAAATCAACTGTTTTCAGCCTCGTGTACCATTGACAATGATGAAGCAATAACTTTTGATGGTAAAGCCTATCCTTTGCAACTTGGTAAATGTCCATACGTGTTATTAACTACCTTCCCAAAACATAATCCAAACAAGTTTAATGAATTATGGGATATTCCTGAACATATGAAACTAAGCATTGTTGCCCAAGAAACGGAAAATAACAAAAAAGAAGTTAGAGTTCAAATAGGTAATGACGAAGTGCAACTTCGACAATCTGGTATGGAACTTGAAGCTATGGTTAATGGACAAAAAGTGAGATGCTCGCAGAAACAAAGCTACAAACAAGTCAAGAACGATAAACTTGTCTTTGAAATATATAAACTTCCTGGGTCTGCCCTCAAATTGCTATCAAAAGTATATTATCTTGATCTTGTCTATGATGGCAACCGCGTACAAATCAAGGTATGTAATAGCTGCAGAAATAATACGTTATCTTTAAGATTATAATTCATAATAAATTTTATTATTCTTTCATTCTAGGTTCTTGATACATATAGAAAATCTATTCGTGGTCTTTGCGGTGACTATGATGGCAGACCTGAAAATGACTTTGTTACTCCAAAGAACTGCATGCTACAGAAACCAGAAGAATTTACATTCACATATATCTTGAAGGAACAATGCGAAGGAAATGCTTTGAAACATGCGAAAAAGGCTCAGTTCTCTAAGTGTATAACAAAGGTTATGCGCTTCAGTGATGTGGTAAGCGACGAGGAAGCTGGAAGAGCATTTACAAATTGGAAGCAATGGGGCTACCACAGGAAAGATAATATGAACCATTGTCACAGTCACCGAATTAGAACCATATCCAAGGAGAATAAGATCTGTTTCACTATGAGACCCGTACCAATGTGTACCAGCGGATGTAAACCTAATGGAACAAAGCAAAAGAAATATTATCTTTATTGTTTACCACAGAATGAACAAAGTTTAGGAATGAAGAAAAGAGTTGAAAAGGGAGCTAATCCTGATTTTAGTCAACGCACTCCTTCCAGTACTGAAATGTTCAATGTTCCTGTAGAATGTGTAGCTGCTTGATCAAAAAATATGCCATACTGTTAACAATAAAATATTTCTTTTTTTGTTTATTTTACAAAACAATTATTATTATCAATATTGTTATTTGGATAGCATATTACGTTTTTAATATAATATAAAATAAAAAATAAATTTGTAATCGTTAAAAGACATACTTATTTAAACAATTATTGTCCAAATCATATTTCAAATAATATTTACATCAAATGAATAAATATAAACAAAGAAATAGTTTATCGATAGGAAAACATTTTAATCATTATCTTAAATATATATTTTATCGTTAAATGATGATAATAATAATAATAATCTATAAAAAATCGTTTCAATCTTATTATAACATTATTCAGAAACATAATTCAGGAAATATCTTACATCAACAAATCGTTAGAAAAATAACAACGATTTAATTGTAATCTAAGATCTAAAAATTTCAACTTACTATTTGTGAAATAATTTTAAAACTATTTTTATAAATAATCAATAATCATACCTAATATTTCTTCTTTCATCTTTTCTATTTTTCAAAATAACAATGATTTCTCTTTTAACGTTGTATTATTTTTCAAAAAAGCAGTTTTAAACGAATATCATTCAACATATTCAATATCACGTGTACGTAACATGTATAAAACATGTATATAACATGTAAATCTTCGTATACAAACAATTGGTAGAGACATATATAATAGCAAGATTAGAGAATGCGCAGAAATCCTTATATAAAAGTTAACCTCTACTGCAAATTTAAATCAATGTGTTTTGAAAGTGCGAGGTAAACGGTGTCCAACGTATTTCAAAATTTTTAATTTATTTATTTGTCTTTAACTGAAAATTTCTAGAAAAATGTCAGCCCGAAAAAAGAATAAAAATAAAATGTTAGGCAAAAGACATCGTCATGTATTAGGAAAGGAAGAAAAATATCGTCAAGAAAGAGATAAATCTGACAAGGAAGAATCAGGTTAGAATAAATGACTTTAATAAAATCTTAAAACTCTTCATCTTCTTATCTTTATAGAATCGGAAGAAGAATGGCCAATACCATTTCCCGTTGCTATGTGGGATTTAGAACAATGCGATCCCAAGAAATGTACCGGTAGAAAATTATCTAGACATGGGTTAATAAAAACATTAAGGTTAAGTACACGTTTTTCAGGTTTAGTACTCTCTCCTTCAGGCACAAAAGTAAGTTTTAATAATTATTTTTGTTTTTTACAATTTATGTTCTAATTATATGTAATATTTATGACAATTATTGAATTACAGTGCGTCAATCCAATGGATCGCAATATTGTACAAGATTTTGGTTGTGCCGTTGTGGATTGCAGTTGGGCTCGCATAGATACCACACCAATTGGACAAATAAAGGCACCAAATCCTCGCCTTTTACCTTTCCTCGTTGCAGCTAATCCAATTAATTATGGGAAGCCGTGTCAATTAAGTTGTGTAGAAGCGATAGCTGCAACATTGATCATAACAGGATTTCCAGATGTAGCTAATTGTTATTTAGATAAGTTTTCCTGGGGCCATTCTTTTCTTGAATTGAATAAGGAATTGTTAGAAAGATATGCTACTTGTAAGGATGCTAAGGAAATTATAGCTGTTCAAGATGATTTCATTGAAAATGCTAGACAAGAGAAATTAGATAGACAAGGTAAAACTTTTGCGATAAAATTTTTCCTCATATAGTAATAAAAGCGTATCTTAATATATCATTTTATTCGCAGCACTACCAGATTTTCCACCAACCGATACAGAATCCGAAGAGGAAGAGAAGGAACAAAAAGATGACGATGTTAGTGAAATTAACAAAAAACTACAAGATGTAAAAACGTGAATTTCATTTATGAAAAAACATTTCTATGTGGGATAAAATAGGCATGACTGATATATTTTATGATAGTAGTTAACACTATTTTAATTTATTTCTACACAACCTTTATTTATTTTCATTTAATTTTGTTATACATATGCGACATATAAGAAGTATAAGTTTTTTATTTATGAAAGTCATAGTAGGAAATAATCCTATATAATATTGCAATCTATTGAGTTGATACATCATAATTTAACAATTATCATAAATATTTTATAGAATCTTATAAATCATATTCAACCAAAATTATTCCTGAATCTTAATAACGTGTAACTTGACTTTGTTTTTAATTTTCTGAATTTATATGAATAAAGATAATATTGGTATTTTTAAACTGAAAATTAAATTAAGCTGAAGTTATAGATTCTTGTTAATTTTGTACATAAATTTCAAATTAATCGATGGTTTAGATGATAAAGCATACATATATACACAAACATTTAAATTTTTAAATAAAACGTAAAAATCCAAAAAGATAATTGTGATATCTGACATATTATTGGTATTTTAAGTAAATAATTATGCAAATAATCATCTGTTAAACTCGTGAGCGTAAGGAACTCTATAGTCATGCCTATAAGCATACTAATTTATACCAAATGTGCTGATAATATATAATAAAGAAAAATATATATATATATATATATATATATATTTAAATAATATATGTCAGTGGCCATGGGAGGCGCAATGACAGTACTAGTTCCTGCTCGATCACTAAGTCAAGCAGTGCTGAGCACGATTAGTACTTGGATGGGTGAACCGCTTGAGAAAACCTATGTGCCATTTAACGCCAAGACTCTCCGCTTAGTTTAATACCTAGCTGGTCCCAAGCCCAGACAAAAAGGAGGAGGGTTCGGTGGTGAGGTTAGCTATAGTAACCTTACCCTCGATAAAAAACAATAAAAATGCTCCTAGAATTAGCAATAAAGCCTCGGACAGGACGGAAATAACGATGACGACACGGCAAGAAAAAAGGCACACGCAAAGAAAAAGGGACAACGAGACCACCTGGAAAGACCTCGAAAACAGTGTGACCTAGAAAACAGCTGGACATCATCGTTGACAGGAACAACAAACGCCCTGAAAGAGAACTATATAGCTAATATAACAGGACGAAGCCCTAATAATAATAATAATAATAATAATAAGAAGAATATATATAAATGAAAATAATAAAAACTACATAAATCGTATTAGAATGACTTCTATGACATATGAGCAACATGTTTGCCAAATCAATTAACTCTACAAAACAAAAAGTATAGAAAATTGATAAAATTATATTATAATATATCGTGTTAACTATTAAGTAATGTTGGAATGTTTAATATCTCATATTTAAGAAAAGAAAGAATATACAGATCGTTTAACGAACAATTTGGCTAGTGAACATTGTTGAATAGATTATGTTCATTAACTGATCACTCATTGTACAGTTTTGTAAATCCTACACGCAACGTCATTTCTTCTTGTGTTTGTTCTATGAAGTGTTCGTTATCCGAGCGTGGGCTTCATTTCTGAACATAAAAATCTTTCGTAAAAATGTTCTATGTCTAATTTGTTCGCAGTCCGAATTGTCCATTAACCAATCATCTATTGTACCTAAATAAAAATACATTTTATATCTTAATACTGTTTTACTAAAAAACTATTTACCGTTTTATATCTAAATAAATAATACTATTAAATACTTTGTTCTCTCTCACTGAAACACTTTTTAATATTGCATATCTAAATAAGCAATATTTATATTTTTTATATTAAAAATTGTGATATTACTTATTGATCGACACATTATATTGTTACATTATTTATTATTCAACGGGCATACAAATTTTTATCTTTTAGTAATGATGAGCCTAATTATTAAAGATATATATTTTAAGTATACAAAATTAAACTTCAATTGAGTGCTTTAATATTACAATATAAAAATAAATTCCAAAAGTAAAGTTAATATCGCTTTAACCAGGGAGAAACACTTGTATGTATCAATAATTATAATAGTAAATTAACAATAAGTACAAAAAATGCAACAAATTGATTTTATGATTTAATTTATAACAAAAATAATTGTAATACAAAATAAATGATAAAATCAATGATAGAAATATTTAGATTTATTATTAATTCACTGTATGTGCTAATGATTACAAAAAAGTGGACTAAGTAAAAAACTTATTTTATAATTTATTTAATTTAATTATTTATATTATAAAATAAATCATAAGATCAGTAATTAAAATCATTAGAGTAATTATCAATCCATTGCAAAAATTATCAACGCTTATAAGGTATTCGAAGAAAAATGTATATGCAATTCAAAAAATTTAAACATGCGCGCGCATGGAATGTTATTTCCACCAATAACGTCGAACATGAGTATAGACGCATTCTTCTGAGTAGCCGGCAACGTCGCGTTGTTTCTCTCGCGCACAGCTGATGCTTGACTGACGTCATAGAAACAAAGCCATGCGCGGTCGATCGTGCGACCGCGAAAGAAAGCGCACGGTTCTGGCCGCGATCGCGTTGAGAAAACGTGTGACGTTTACTCGTAGCGTTGAGGGTACCTCTCGTAGCCACTTTTTTCGCCAAAGAAATAACTACGACGACGACGACGACGACAACAACAACAACAAGGAGAAACGAGCCGGTGTTGTTTAGTGTGTTTCGCGTAGACAAACGTGACCAAGCTATCCTGTTTTTCTCCGATTCTCTCTCTTTTTACTCTTCCTTCTTATCTCTCTCTCTCTTTTTCTTTCTCACGTACTCTTTGTGTCATTCTCTCTTCCTTTATTTACAAAAGTTGATTATCAAAGTAAAATAATAAAAAAGAACCAGTATGCCGTTCATATCGAAGGATTGGCGTAGTCCTGGTGAAGAATGGGTTAAAACGGTTGAAGGATGGGAAAAGAAAAAGATCCTCGAATGTGCGAATAATAAGACGTTGTCACTTCTACTTCGGTAAGTACCGTTCACCATCACATTTTATCCATATACATACACATATACATCTACATATGCACCTGAAACTCCTTTATTTTAAATGCACACACATACTCTCTCCTTTCCGTTCTTGCGAATCCTTTTGAAGTAGTAGCATTCAATGATGGTTACTATTTCTTTAAAAAAAAAACAGCTGTCAGCTGAGGAATCGTAGGTACATTCCTCGTCAAAAAGATATCCCAGGTACGTTATATTTAATTTTTCAATGATCACGTCAAATTAGACGAATAATATGGAAACATTATATGAGTTTAGAATATGCGATTCGTTGAAAATCCATCAAAATATCGTAATTTTATGTATATATGATAGAAAAACTTTTGTTTCATTTCAAGATCGAAATAATACAACGCACGCTCTGTTCATTCGTTTAGAGATTGCTCAGTATTCTTTGATTTATTAGCGAATAAAAATTAAAGTACAATATCATACAAATTTGTAAGCATGAGACGTGAAAAATAATTAAACAAATTCAAAAAAAGTAAATTCTTGAATTAAAAGAGCAACAGTTATCGGTAGCAAAGATATCGAAAGTAATTAAATGGAGTCGTATGGTAATACATAATTTCCTAAAAAATATTGAAGATTATTGAGGAGTACTAGTAGGCTGTCGTCGTTATCCGATCGCGATAAACGAGCAATTTTGCGTATAGCTTCGAATTCGTTGTTAACGATAAAGCAAATAATAAAGAAATGCCAGTATTTCAAATATTCGTCAAGTTGTCGCAAATATGGTAAAGCTAAAATCGAAAAAAATCTGCATTAACGACGAAACAAAGCAGAACA
Organism: Polistes fuscatus; assembly: GCF_010416935.1. Lineage (NCBI taxonomy): Eukaryota > Metazoa > Arthropoda > Insecta > Hymenoptera > Vespidae > Polistes > Polistes fuscatus. The sequence continues at coordinate 7,247,466 of NW_025113129.1, forward strand.
TTTACGCTGCTTCCCAAAAGAAAAAGCACATTGGAAAAAGAAATGGAGAAAAATGCTGTTCCCAGACGAAAACAGATTTAGCTTGATGGGTTACAATCACGATTGGGTTCACGATTCAACGACAAATGGCAGGAGACAGCGTAATGGTTTGGACCGGAATAGGTTATTTCGAACACAGGATAAGTATTAAATTCATCAATAGGAGAATGAATACCAATACGTGTCTAATACATAAATTTACTTAAAGAACAAATAAATAATCACACAGAATGCATTTCTGAATCTGATTATATTTTTTAACATGATAATGCAGCTATACATACATCAAAATCGATCCAATTATATTTGAATGAAAAAAATAATATTAGAGATTTGAATATTATTAATAATTACTGCTTGCAATTTGTTCGTGGTATATATACTTATAAATGGTAAACAGCATCAGCACGTATACGAATTAAAAAATGTTATTGTATACGAATGGGATATCTTCAACCAAAATTATATAAAAAATCTTTACAAATCAACACACCAAATCGTATAACAGATGTAAGAAAAAACAAAAGGAACATACTCCTTATCAAATAAGTGCATATGTTTGAAAAGTAATTATTATTAGTTAAAATATATGTTGATTATTATATTATTATTGTGTAAGTCCTACCATTTATTTTGTTCTAAGAATTAAACAATTTTCTTTGTTATACGTTAAACCTTACGGCAATGTAAATTATTTCTAATAAACCATATATTATATTCTAAGCTAAAAATATTGTAAATCATTGAAAAATTAAAGATAGTACACCTAGCCTATCTTTTCGACAAAGAATGCAAGTATTTACGGCAAATCGTTCCAAAGCGCAGGACTCGTTTCTCGACACAGTGATAGCGTCGAATAACAGATACTGTACTACTTCTGTTTTCGATATTTTTCTCTCTCTCTCTCTCTCTCTCTTTCTCTCTCTGCAAATTAGTTCATCTTTTTCTAAAACATTTCGTGTAGTATGCGCTTTTTACTGTGACGTATTTCGTTTAAATTTTACTAAATTTATGCATACTTTTTTATTCTAATTATATTAGACGGGCAAATAAATGAACATACGCAGTTTTTGATAAATATCAATTTTTGTATTTTTTATTATTAATGTTATTATTTTCTTTAACTTTTTTCTCATTCATTTCAATCGCAAGTAGACACAATGCATCAGCCGCTTTCGTAGACTTAGCAACAACAAAACTGCCGACCGCAAAGTGGAAGACTTTCTATGTTACTCAACGATAGATCGTGTTTCCCTCTTGCTCTCAAGAGTTCAGTCTAGTTTTCCCTTTTTTTCTTTCCTTCTTTCTTTCATTCTTTCTTTCATTATTATATAAGGTCAACTACCTTTAATAACGAAGAAAGCCGTACGTTGTGCCTAACGTTAAGTAGGCACTATTTAAAATTCTGTTTAAATTACTAGTTTGGATGAAAATTTTCTAGAGCTATTTTTTTTCTTCATTTCAAAATTTGTTATGTCTGTGTGTATGTGTGTTTGTGTTTTTTGTTCTTTTTTTTTCTTTCACTGATTTATGTTTTACGAAATGTTGATTAATTTTTTAATTTTTATATGATATTGACATTAAATCAAACTCCATAAAAATTTTCTGCGTAAATCAAAACGTCATTGTTCGTGATCATCTGATCTTAATTTTTCTTATGATTTGCTGAATTTTTGGTAGATTTTTTTTTTTTATTTATGTTCATTGCAGCTTTCAGTGACGACAGAAAATGGAAGAAAGTTAATTCCTTCGTATTTTTCTTTAAGTTTTTTATAGTTTGAAACGTTAAGAGATATAGAATATAAATTATTTTTATTTTTAGCTGACATGAATCTATTTTTACTGGATTATTTAATTTCCCATTTGATGTTGTATTTAATTCAAATTCAGATTTTCGTATCGTATGGTTTGGAATAGTAAACTACAAAATGGTGGAACTCGCCATCTTTATTTAAAACATTTCCGTTTATTAGGCCAATTAATGTTAATAAAAGATAATATATACGTAATATATAATATTATAAAAAATTTTATGATATCTAACGTAAATTATTAAACATTAGTATTATAAAAATTAATATAAATATCAAATAAGTTAAATACATTTATAAATTTGAACAATAGTACAATTCAAATGAAAAATTTCGTAAATTTTACTTACAGCCGACTTGTAAATTTAAGTAAAGATTTAGAAGATACTTTGAATATTTTTAGAATTAAAAATGAACTTTTATTGCAGTTTTAACTTACAAAGTGCTCGGATCGTAAATGCAATTAGGTAAAGAGTTTCAAATAGATTTTAAATAGTTTTTAATAAAAGGAACATTAAATAATTAGGAAGAACTGTTTTATAACGTTAAGCTTTCATATTGTTTTATTATATGGCTTTTAGAGTTCTCAACAACTTTGACAAAGAAACGAAAAAAAAGCTAAATAAAGAATACTTGAGGTCAAAGCCAGAGATTAAAGATGGATTAGAATTATTAAGTTATAACAGTATAAAATAGATTGAAGAGTCGATAATATATAGATTGTACAATGGACGAATTTGTACAAAATTTAATTTTTATTATTTATTAAGTAAATCATTATAAATTAAATAATCCATAATTTCCATCGAAATTTAATGAACTAAATAAATTTCATCAGTATTACATAGGAAAAACCAGTATAAGTCGTAGGAAAATTACGAACACGAAGATTAAAATCTTTCATATTAATAATTCAAATTGTTATATTAATACATTGTTGATGTAAAAATTAGTTCTTTCTTATCGATCGAATGGAATAATAATTTTTCTATTTGTATCTTTGAAAGATAATCTTATCAATTCGATCAATTAGGTTATCCCTAAAAAGTCTTAAACAATATATAATTTGATCATATATAGATGAGCACGTAATATGAAGATAGGAAAAGAAGGTAGGAAGGAAGGAAAATGTATATATAGTATAACGCTGTATCCTTGAAGTAAATAGTTGGAATCCTCGAAATCCAGAAAATGTTCTCTGTGACGTTGGTTGTATGCTGGTATAGAAGTAGGTCATGACCTAGCTAATACGATCTCTACCTATTTTCATGATTCCTCTCAGTAGACTGCCTGCTCTCTCGGCCTTGACAAATGTATCCCTCAATAATTTGTCACTTTAAGAGCGTGCTTCTGCATCGCAAATTAAATGCTTGTCAAGTGTAATATCTAAAATATCTACTTGCAATGTTATATTTTATATACAATATTATAGAAAATTTTATAAAAGAAAGGAAAATAAGATTTTATACAAACTGATTCATCTTTAATTGTAAGTGTACCAATTAAATTACTTGTGAATTGTTTGTTGTTTAAAACAATGTTCAAACTAAAGTTGTATGGTATCGAAAGAATTAATCGATGTAATAAACATTTATTGAGATGTGAAAGTCATCTGGAGTTTTGTATTTTTTTATTATAATGTGTAATGTTTTATTCTACAGTTTAAAAATGTATTAGATCCTGAGTAAAAACAACTTAACACACTTTCTAACTACAGGGTCAAAATTTAACCGTTGTAATAAAAAAAAATTAAAATAACTTTTGTATCTCTATAAATATGTAAAATAGTAAAAAACTAATTGTTACATTATGTGTCTCATTTGATACCAAACAACTATCATTTGTAATATTTTTTCATATTACAAATACTATTTTTGTGCTAAGCTGAATTTGTTGATTTTTCTTTTTGTTTTTTTTCTTCTCATTATTTCTTTTCTTTGTCTTTATATTTTCCATCAATTTTAAATACATGCTGAAGGTAGCGATACAATAAAAATGAGAACGACCATTACGTTCATCCTTTGCGAATTCTTTTCACTACTGATCCACTTACGCCACAATGACAATCTTATCAACCCGATTGTGACGTTTCTTTCTCTTTTTTGTTCTTTCCTCCCTCTCTCTCTCTCTTTTTCTTTCTTTGTTGCTTTCTTATTTTACTGTTACTATTATTACGTTGGACACGTATCGCATTAATGTAAAAATCCTATGTTTTTATTTATTACATTATGAACAATGTGTACATAATCTTTGGATGCATTAAATGTCGAAAGTGTCTAAATATGTAACCTACATAGTACATATTACATGCGAAAAGATCGATGAAAACATCAAGTTTAAACAGATCGCGTGTAACAAAGCGAGGAATATAATCGTCTGTTTAAATCAACCTTGATACCTTTTTATATAGAATAAATGCATAAGAACTATTAGATCGATATTTACAATGTCAAGATTTATGTATAATACATGTTATATGCGTGTTAATATATATGTAATATATATCGTGTATGTATAAGTAATTACATATTATGTGTATAAATATGTAATAGATCGTATATGCAAATAAATGTATATATGTATAAATAAGATTATATATCTACAAACATGAATATACAAAAAACATTATATTGAATTGCCCGGAAAACTCAAATCCGGTTTTAATGAAAATTTCAAGGCAACACTGTTATATTTTGATTTATTTATAAACCGGCACGAACTTTCCAAGCAATCAAATACATGCATATATGATAATACATACGTGGCTGGATTAAAAAGTTTGGAGCCTAGCATAGACAATTCTTTTTTGGTCAACTTACTTTTATTTTCCGACATAGTTTTTTATTTTTTTTTATTTTTCTATTTTTATTTTTAGAATACATACATATGTATATTTCACTTACATATACTTACGATTCTTCTATTATAACATCAATCGTTTTATCAAATGTGTCATGAAGTATTAATGCTTACATAATGCTGTGGATTAATGGTGTGAGGTTTCTCTCCCTGTGCTACGTAAGCGGATTAGTGCAAGGTCTTTTGAAACGACCTCATCTACGATTCATCGACCTTAACTCATCAGAACTAGAGAAATAATTTGATATGAGCTATTAAAACTCATTACGATAACATTTAGAAAATGCTAGTACAATAAATGAAATTTAGATTTCCATGTATGTGTAAAACATTAATAAGATTAATTAGAAAATTTGTTCTGTTTTTTTTTCAGAGGTGAAAAAGATGCAGGAGATAAGAAGGAGAAGGATAGAAAAAAAGGTAAGTAGTAATAATAGTTTCAAAGTATTACAAAGTTTGATTGATTTATCCTTTTATTAATGTCATGTCAAACTTTGAACTCACGCAATTAGAATATACTTAAATAGGTTTGAAAAGTTTTGAACCTAACATAGAAACAATTTTTATTTTCGATTAAACTTACTTTTATTTTTAAGCATAGTTTTAAAGCTTTTAGAAAAAAATAGGCATACAATTTGTTAACTTAACTTCGTACACATATGCATATTTTTCAACATTAATTTATTATATTTTTTAACATTTAATTTATTATACTACAAAATTATTTCTTATTTTATATATATGATTTTTTAAATATTTTTTTAAGTCCTTAATTTAATATAATAATATTAATTTTATGTATATATTATATGTACCAGGTGTTAAAAAAAGTAGTGTCATAAATTTTTATCTTGAAAAAATAGTATTCTTAATAAAAATTATTCGGTCAAAGAGCTATCTGATTTCAAGGGTGAAATATTATGGCATTTATTGTTCTTTATATAGCGGAAGGTTTCAAGGTCATTTAAAGGTCAATTGTGTTTTTCTTTTTCTTTCTTTTTCCTTTTTTTTATTTATTTATTTACTAGAACCTACTTTTGTTATAGCGACAGCATATTCCATAGAAGAAAAAACAAATTACTTTTATTTGAAATATTTTTTCAAACCTAATTCGAAAATAATTAGTCTACGAAGGATTATTACTTTCGTAAAATTGATAACTCGTTATATATGTATACACCTGGGTTTCTTTCTACATGATAGTTTTTTTCTTAGGCGATTCACATGTACATGATATTTTTTGTAAACGTTTTATTTACATGGTTTATTTACTTTGTATACAGCTGCAGAAATGCATATTAATTAATTCGCAGAAAATATCACGAATATTGTGCATATTTAAAAAATCGGAGAAAAACGATATTAGTTATAAAAAAATTACAAACACACGGATTAAAACTTTTGTATTATTTTAATAATCATTAGAAAATTATAATGATCTTGATTAATCGCAGTCAGAATGATTAATTTTTGAATGAAAGTAAAGAGACAATAAAGGGAGTAGAAGGGCATAGGAGTAGGGTGGTTTGTTATCGATTAGCAGAGTTCCGACCTTCGTTTTTATCCCAGCGTAATTTCAAGTTCGTCGGTTTCGAGTGGGAAGATCATTACGATGAACTGAGGAAAAAAAATAGAAGAGGACAAAGAAATTAGAAAGGGAAAGTGTACTTTTCCTCTCTGTCGTTCAATAGCCTGAACAAAATTCTATTTTAAAAGTCAAGTTACAAACATCATTTATTTTACTTGCTTTTTTATTTGCTTTATTTTATATTTCATTTTAGTGTGTAAGTTAAAATAATATATATATATATATATATATACACAAGGGGTGTCCCAGTTTTATCCGAAAAATTTAACTAGTATTTTCCATAAATAAAAATAAAAAACCAATGTTATATAAACATGGGCTTTTAAAAGTTATAAAAAAAAATAAAAAATTACAACAAACTGCTTTATTATTCGATACCACATAGGAATAGATTGTCTGTTATTATGAATGCAGACCTGGCGTCTATGGAGAATAGAATTTATTGCATTACTAATCTCTTGTTAATTTTCCTTAATTGCAGTAAATACGTCGCAAATCCTTCGCATTAATTCCCGACGCGTATTAATTTGTGTTTGATAAACTTTTGCTTTTGCTGTTTCATTATCATGATTTCTGATAATATTAATAGCTAAGGGATTGATCCTCTTCGACCTATTCAGTGTTTGGGATAATAATTATTTAATTAGACAACCATCTAATTGGAATCATAAATATTGACGAAATAGTAATGGAATGTTTCTTACTAATTCTGGCTATAATTCATTTTTTAAGAAATCTAAAAGAGACTGCAGTTAATCTTTTATGTTAGATAATAAGTGATCAAATAGATACCAACAGTGTATTCTTATGTTGTATCTGTTAGGGAATATGTACAATGCAGGCATTGTCCACAATAACGAGCCGTTTTGGCAATGTAGGAAACAAAAGAATTCTTATCTGTATCTTTTATTCCTCATCATCACATCATTGTGGCACTGCTGTTTAAGCAATGTCTAGAAGAATACATTATTGGGCAACAGGCACACAGCAACCCCACCTCTCCCATCAAACACACCCTGCCCTCACACACACACACACAAAAGCGAGCATGCAGCGGGTTGTTAAGACTGTGCGTGCCGCTTTACTATGCGCACCTCTATAAACTGAACTTAATGTCGATGTGGTATACAGCATACTTGTGATGTGTGTTCTTCTGTTTCCTACATTGACAAAAATGGCTCGGTATTGTGGACAATGTCTAGACATTGTCCACATTTCCTATAACATATCGATGAAACACCGGTCCTTTATCGTTTAGTATTTTTATTACAAATTTTTAAAAAAGCATTTAAAAATCCATATTTATATAAAATTTTATTTTTATTTTCAATTATAAAATATGCTGATAAAATTTTATGGAAAAATCTGGAAACTACTCTGTACATACATACATACGTACGTATATACATATATTTTGTTTTATTTTATTTTTCATGATTTTAGAAAACGCCGTCCAACCGCATTGCCACATCACGTTGAAGTGCACACGTGAGGTGAGTGACTCCTTCCGCAGATGTCTTTATTTTTAGCACGGACTCGTGAAAGATGGAAGAAATGGGATTGGCCTCTTAAGAAGCCGGTCGGTCATTCGTCTGTCATGCTTTACTAGAGGGTGAAAAAATCGTATGAAGGGAGAAGAAAGGAAATACGACGGGACTAATGGGTCTTCGTTAGAAATAGTATGCGACGATACGTAGTATTACACTTGGTATTTATAAAATTTAAGCGTATTATAGTCCTTTTATTTTTTAATTCTCATTTTTGTTTTTAATTCTCCGATCACATCAGGTGTATAATATTGCTTTTGTGAAGTATTCGGTTGCCCGAAAAGTTCGTGCCGATTTTTATACAGAATATATATATATATTTATATATATATATATATAAATAAGCATCAACTTTCCAGGCAATTCATTATTTATAAAAAAAACAAATGAAGTTTTAAATCGTCCTTTTAAAGTTAAATTCGATTTTAAATAGAAATAGAGTCTTTATTGAAAGCATATTAAATATTAATAAATATTTAAATGTCATTTTACAGATTGCTGGTTTTAATGGATTAAGTGACGCTCTGAAGAGACTAGACTTTCTATCGGCGGTACATGACTGTCGTCGATTTAATTACATCGTAAGACTTTTGGATCTTCTAGTTAGTCACAGAATGGGTGGTTTGAGTGGCTGTGCTCAACGAGTCCTTTTTAATATGTTAGAGGAAGTAGCGTTGGAAGGTAAGGAAAAAATTAATTTTATTTTTTTTAAAGGGCCCTTTAATTTCTCATATTATGATGAAAAAATTGATTTTTCTAATATTTTTTAACCAGAATTAATCAAAAATAAATTTAAATTAGATATGAGCCATTCAGTTTAAAAGAATTACTTCCACTTTTCGAATTTTTAAAAATGTTTCTACTAAATCACACTTGATTGATGCTTAACTCTTCATATTTAAAATTAATTTCCTTAATAGTGAACATCATTGAATAAAAAAATTTTGTATATTTATTGAATATTAAATGATAATAATGTATACAATTTTACCAATTTTCTCTACATTTCTTTTTATGAAATAAATCAATTAGGCAAATCAGCGATTCATATAAACTGTTAGTTTTATCTTGCAATACATTTTCAATGATTTTTCATCAGTATCCTTATCGCAACAACAAACTGGAAGATTAAGACGATTAATCGAAAGAGTTAGAGCATTCAGTGCTGGATGTTGTTGGGGTGGAAGACCTCTAGGCTCAGTAATCTTATGGGAAAAACATAAAGCAGCTTTGGAAAGGATCTTACAAATTGCCTCGTCTATCACTATAACTCAGGTAAATTGTTAGAAATATATTTGCTTGGTTGGTTACTTAAATTTGTTAAAAATGATTATTAGAATAACAATAGTTATTCTATAAATTATATAGTTCGTTATGTAAAAATTTTTAAATTAAAATCATTATAGCCAGACGAGGAGCAACAACCACAATGGTCGGATTTGCCAGCAGAATGTCGCAGAGAAATTCTTCTTCGATTAAGCGATCCGCAGGACATCGAAGCTTCATCAGAAGCATGCGAACATCTCGCAATTTTAGCTCAAGAACAAAGAATATGGCGAGAACTGGCGCAGTATCATTTTACTCCACAACAAATAGCTACTACCAGGCAAAATAATCCAGAGAAAGATTGGAAGACTATATTTACTATTGCTAGGAGGTAAATAAATATATTTATATAGATAAATTTTGAGTTAATTTAAATTTAACTAATTTTTAATTATCATTGTCTAGGTCATTCGGTTTGCGAGAAGAATACGCGGAAATGATACAATTATGCCGCAATTGTCGTTGTTTATTTTGGAGATCCTTGGGCCATCCATGTATTGCTGATCAGGATCCAGCATTTCAGGAGAAGTTAGCCGATGTAGATCAAGCTTCTCTTCATGTTCCGATACCGCCTCAAACTTTCCTTAAATTTTTTTCACTATGAAAGCTTTTCGTTAAGTATTTTGTAAAGAAAATAATAGATATGCGGCAGTATATGCATTCATATCCATAGAATATGTCTGTGAATAAGATTTAAAAAGAGAAGATAAATGGAAAAAGAAAAATATAGGTCATAGGAAGAAAGGAAAGATACATAACAATGTGATGATGTGATCAAAAAATTTCGAAATTATATGCAAATGATATAATATAGCAAAGATAAAGATATTTAAAAGTTCTATTGCATATAGAGATCTTATCGTTATGGAAAGACCTTTAAAATAAGTTATATCTAATGTATTATGATTGCATATGTTAGGAGTTTCTAATTCATCGTTACGAAACTTCAGATCATGCAAAAATTCTTAGAACGCTTCCTTCCCTTCAAATTTATTATGGCAACTACTTCCTAAATCGCAAAGTATATTTCTGTAATTTCTGAAATTCTAATAGTTATAATAACTTATAAACGATAAGTACTAGTCGTATTAAAATGTTAATTGTTAGATATATTATATATGTGTTTACAAAAAGAAAAGAACACAAAAGATATCCAACTACGAAGATAGACTTTCAGGGTTTCTACCTTCGTTAAGAAAATCTATCTGTGACTGTCTGTTCTTAGACAAACTGCATTATTTTTATGCAGCGAATATACATTTGTCATTTGTGAAATAATACTGTTTTTATTCGAAAGATATCTATTCTATTAAACTAAAATAATCCTGCCAAGTAAATGATAATGAACTTTGTTTAAGAAAAAGAAAAGAATTAGTTGCAATTTTCATTTACATTTATTATTATTGCATATGTGTGAGTGTGTATATATTTATGTATATATATATATATTGTAACTAATAGAACATTTGAAGTTCATTTTCAGTAATTTATCTTATATTAGTTGATTCAATTTGATAAAACTGTTTCGCATAGTAAACATAATTGCGTTTTCAAAGTATACTGAGCTACATTTTTATAAATATTTTTTAAAGTATACGTAATATGTTGTAACGTAAGTCAAATATTTCTTATGAAAAGGAAATTGGCATATTTGCGATAATACTTTAAGTACTACTAA